>NC_137920.1:24234129-24324129 GCF_963457725.1 Sprattus sprattus
TAGACACCTTCGCTCATCCACAGACACTTACTGCACAGCGCACATACACGTTTCAGTGGTTAGGGCTGAGGTTAGGGTTAGTGTGTGTGTGTGTGTGTGTGTGTGTGTGTGTGTGTGTGTGTGTGTAAGTATTTGTGTGTGTGTGTGTGTGTGTGTGTGAGTGTGTACGTATTTGTGTGTGACTGTGTGTGTGTGTGACTGTGTGGCTGTGTGTGTGTGTGTGTGACTGTGTGAATGTGTGTGTGTGTCTGTGTGTGTTAACTGTGTTTGTGTGTCTGGGTATTAAACCTATGAACTATGAGCCGAGCCTCTTGCTCTACCCAGCTGAGATACAAGTGCATTAAATCTTTGTAAGACACGATTACCCGTGACATTTCTCGATGCACTAGGAAAGCATGGGGACGCTTTTCAAATGGAGGACAGTTCGATTCTTAGGTCTGCCTCGGATCATTCTGAAATTACTAGCACGGAAACCACACGACACTAACGGGGCTGTATACGCGCAAGGAACGTCATTAGGAGCCCACTCACGGGCACATAACCATGGACTTACAAGCAGGACAACACAATTATATACGTTAATGCCTTTTTTAGGTTGTATAGCCTTTTTCACTCTGGCAGGGCGACTGTCAATGGAAACTACCCTTTTGGCTATAATTGGGTGCATTTATATTTTAATGTTCATGAATGTACACTGTCCCTCTTGATCAAATAAACAAATTGATTGATTGATTGATTTAATTAAACCCTTTGAAGAGTCCGATCACAAATATGTGACCGGTGGGTTAACGAGTTTACAAGAATGCTGAATCAGAAGAATGAGATTGGTAGATAGAAGTCATGTTTGGCGATGCCAAATGTTATTGTGGATGAGGACGGGTGGGTATACTTTAGCAGTAGTTCACTGTTTCGTAACTGGTGGATTGCATAATTATTCTGAATGGGTCACACAGTATGTGGTCAAAAAGAAAATTCTATTTAAAATGCGTATCTATCTTATGTCAGAGTTTGTGTTTGTTCTGAATGCAGGGATGAAAGTATGTTTATATTTAAATTTACATACTTTCATTTACGTTTGTATTTTATGATGCAGGAAGGAACTCCCGGACCTTTTTCAAAACATCTGAATAGTAGACTGTTAGGTCTGTACCATGTAATTATGGACTGACTGACACAAAAGCCACTTAAAGTTAAAGTCAGGGTTAAAGTCGATACTGCAATTTGGAGTAACACCTTATTTTAGACTAAACTCACTGTGGAGAGGTGCTATTTTCATCCATTTGTACATTATTCTAAACTAAACTCACTTTGCAGTGCTTTGGTTACCATGCCGAAGGCCATGGCAATAGGACGTTCATGAACAGGAGTGAATCATAAAGAAATCATTGAAATACCTGATCTGAGGTACACACACACAGACACACACACACACACACACACACAGATAAATTATTTCTCCAGTGATTTGGGTTAAATGAACAGTGGTGTTTCATACGCCAGTATTTTCCAAACGCTCCGGCAAAATGGCCGCTCACTGAGGCTGTGCAAACTCACGAAGAAAAGCACCACTGACTCCTCACCACGGTTACAGGAGACAAAACCATGGCAACAACAATGCCTGCCGCCAGCGGGCAAAACGAGCGAGCTTGCCGAGATGCAAGAGCGCCGAAACCTCCAGTGGCTCAGCGTTATTGGGCAGGAGAGGAGAAGAGAGGAGAGGAGAGGAGAGGAGAGGAGAGGAGGAGAGGAGAGGAGAGGAGGAGGAGGAGAGAGCTGTGGAGAGGAAGAGAAAAGAGGAGAACAGAGGAGAAGAGAGAAGAGGAGGTGAGGAGAGGAGGGGAAGAGAGGAGAGGAGGGGAAGAGAGGAGGAGAGAAAAAGAGAAGGAGAGGAGGAGAGGAGAGGAAAGGAGGAGAGAAAAAGAGAAGGAGAGGAGGAGATGAGAGGAGAGGAGAAGAGGAGGAGATGAGAGGAGAGGAGGAGAGGAGGAGATAGGAGAGGATGAGAGGAGCAGATGAGAACAGAGGAGAGGAGGAGAGGAGGAGATGAGAGGAGAGGAGGAGATAGGAGAGGAGAGGAGGAGAGGAGGAGAAGAGAGGAGAGGAGGTGAGGAGGAGAGGAGTGGAGAGGGGAGAGGAGAACAGAGGAGAGGAGAGGAGGAGCAGAGGAGAAGAGGAGAGGAAAACAGAGGAGAGAAGGAGAGGAGGAAAAGAGGAGAGGAGATGAGAGGAGAGAAGGAGAGGAGGAGAAGAGAGGAGAGGTGAGGAGGAGAGGAGAGGAAAACAGAGGAGAGAAGGAGAGGAGGAGAAGAGGAGAGGAGATGAGAGGAGAGAAGGAGAGGAGGAGAAGAGAGGAGAGGTGAGGAGGAGAAGAGAGGATAGGAGGAGATAAGGAGAGGAGAGGAGGAGAGAAGGGAAAGAGAGGAGAGGAAAGGAGAGGAGAGGAAAAGAGAAGAGAAGAGAGAAAAGAGGAGAGGAGAGGAGAGAGGAGTCTGAGAGGAGGAGGAGGCGCAGAGTCGGCTGCGCGTCGCGACGAGGAGGAGAGCTGAAGCTGTCTTCTCTTTGCTCGTGTCGGCTTCGCTGGAGAGGATGAGTGAGGAGAGAGAGAAAGAGGTCGCCCTCAGTCCCTCTCAGAGCGAGATGCGAGTCAGTCGGAGATCGCGAGGAGAGCGAGAGCGGAGTCGCGGGACGACTGCGAGAGAGGAGAGAGGAGAGGAGGAGAGGGATCTTAGGTCGCGGCGCTCTCACGTCTCTCGAAGCGAGATGGAGCGAGCAGAAGGACGCCTCAGCCCGTTACTTGGAAACCGGCCATGCCCTAGGCTCAAGAGCACAAAGCACTGCCGGACTGCATGTGAGCATTCCAGCAACAGAGGAGATGTGATGAGAGCTTTAAGGACTCAGTTTTCCCGGGGTGTGTTTTGAGTCCTGGAGGGTGCTGGACTGAATGAGAGGAATGCCTCAAACACCACTCTGTTAAAGACACACACACACACACACACATACACACACACACACACACACACACACACACACACACACACACACACACACACACACACACACACACACACACACACACACACACACACCACTGTGTTTAGGAGAGTCAGGTGGCCCTTGGCTACTTGCTGTCAAATTGGAGTGGTTAAAGCCATAACACAATGGGAAACAATGGGAGGCCTATTGTATGCCTTTGTTCTGGCTATACTGGCACATGAACATACAATTACACAAAAACTCTAGGGCTGGGATAAACGATTATTTTTTAAACGATTAATCTAGCGATTATTTTTTCGATGCATCGATTCATCTAACGATTATTTTTTTCAGTTCAATTCGATTCGATTCGATTCGATTCGATTCGATTTGATTATCGATTATCTCCCCATTAATTCACTAATAGCAATTTACTATACATGTTGATTTCTACATCTGGGGAAAAAAACATGAATCCCTTGACATTGCAATATGTGTTTGTTTATTGCTCTTCAAAATTCCAAAAGAAAAAAGAAAATTTAAGAAAATCACCTAACCAGGTCATAAAAATGTTTGAGAAAGTTGAGCCAACGGAGACCATTCAGTATTAAATAAGATATTTACTAATATTAATTATTATAAATAGATAAATTAAATGAACCTACTCTAAATATTTGCTTTAATAACTATTACACTATTTTCATACCCATTCAATATCAGTGGCCTAATGCCCAATCACTCTCTCGTTCACGCTTGATATAAATATACAATCAATAAACAACTTAACTAATGCAATAACAATATAACAATATGGCAATACAATCCCGATGTATTTTACAGCTTTGTGTTCCGAATAGATGTATGAGTTCAGAGTTCAAAAGTCGATGGTCACAGTTCAGAATACGTACAATGACGTATTTGTCAATCCACAGAGTTCAATGCCGCTCCGGCAAGCGGCTGTGCTGGCGGTGTGTGTGAGCGATACGAATGTCTGTATAATGCCGTTCAGTTCGGGAAGGAGCGCCTTGTTATGTATGTGTGTGTAATGTCAGGATAATAACTCAATAAAACTGGAGCCCAGTACCTCGATGGTCCAGAGAGATGGGTCACACTGAGATGTCCATGGATGGCAGGGCAAAGAGCGTCAATCAGAAGGTAGAGTAGACCCAGGGCTAGCTGCTAACCGTCTGTCCGTTACCAGGGAAACCAGCGACACACCGTTGAATCTCAACTAGCAGCAATAGCTAAACGTTGCTAGCAGCCACTGAAGCTGCCAGCTGATCTCGTAGAAAATAAACAATCGACCGTGGATCACTCAATCAACAAACTACGTCTACTGCCTGATATACCACGATACCCTAGGCCCTACGTTTAGTTGTCTCTGCTTATCTGCGTTATGTCGTTACACTTTTGTATTTACTCGTGTAATCTTGCGTTGGCTCAACTTTCTCTTGGCTCAACTTTCTTAAATAAAATTTTTATCAAACCGTTAATTAAACAGTTTTTTTTTTTTTTCAAATGATGCATCGGCGCGAAATATTTTGCGTCTACGTATTTTTTGCGTCAACATAATCGATGACCTCGACGCGTCGTCCCAGCCCTATAACACACGCACACATGCACACACACACACACAATTAGTGTGGGCAGCACTCACGCACAAATGCACACACACACACACAATTACACAAACACACACATACACACACAAACACACACACACACACATACGTACTCTACTCTCTCTCACTAGCGCTTCAGAGATCGAGAGACTAAATCTCAGCTTTGTAGTCCTGCTCCGCTGACTTCTCCAAACAACACACAATTAGTGTGGGCAGCACACACACACACACACACACACAGAGAGAGAGAGACAGAGAGAGACAGACTTTCCCGATAAATATAGCATGAGCCCCAGTTAAACTGGAATAATCTATGTCCATTGTGCCGCATTAAAATTACATATCGCACGGATCCTTATCAAACGCCCACTCACACCCATGTAAGAAACATGAGTCGTAATGGGAAACACAACTACATGTCTGCAAGATCATACACTCACACACTGGGCCACTACTCTGGAAAAGATGAGGAAGTCAAGTAGTACACAGTCGAGTGACTGTTCTTTCCTAAGCAGATCCACTGATCTACTAACTCAGACATTCAGTGTTTAACACACACACACATCTATATATATATATATATACGGTGTGTATATATATATATATATATATAGATGTGTGTGTATATATATGTGTGTGTGTGTTAAACACTGAATTTCCGAGTATATATATTATATATATACCCACACACACACACACACACACACACACACACACACACACACACACACACACACATGTATGAAAAGGTACTCACACACACACAGAGAGTGGCACACAAGCTATCACACAACAGCAGAACAATGAGTATACACATACTGGACATACAAGTACGGAAACCAGTACAAACAATAACTCTTAAAATGTATGATTATACTGCACTTATATTTCAAGCATATTGACAATATAGGCAACACAAACTCTGTCTCTCTGTCTCTCTCACACACACTCACACACATCCATCTAGACAGTGACCCACAAACACTCACAACAACAACACAAATTAACGCACAAATCAAGCCATCAGTGCATCAGTGCATACACCACCAACAACAACACACACACACAAATCCAACATCGTGCAGCTTACACTCACTGATACACACACACACACACACACACACACACACACACACACACACACACACACACACAATCCAACATTGTGCAGCTTACACTCACTGACACACACACACACACACACACACACACACTAACACACTACTGGCCAGCGAACCACAACTCCGCCCATCCAAATCCCTTAACTGCTCTGTCAATATTTTTAAAGCCATTCAAATGAGCACAGCAACCGATAAGAGTGTGGATGTCTATCTATCCTCTTGTTGGAAACACTTGACATGGCCTATTGATCATTCAGTCAGTCAGACAGACAGAGCAAGAGTGAGAGAGAGAGTGAGAGAGATGGAGAGAGAGATGGGGAGAGAGAGAGGGAGAGATGGGGAGAGAGAGAGAGAGATGGAGAAAGAGAGATGGAGAGAGAGAGATGGAGAGATGTAGAGAGAGATGAAGACAGATGGAAAGAGAGAGTGAGAGAGAGAGAGAGATGGGGAGAGAGATGGGGAGAGAGGGATGAAGACAGATGGAGAGAGAGTGAGAGAGAGAGAGAGATGGATAGAGAGATGGAAAGAGAGAGAGTGAGAGAGATGGAGAGAGAGAGAGAGTGAGAGAGAGATGGGGAGAGAGATGGGGAGAGAAAGAGAGAGAGGGAGAGATGTAGAGAGAGAGATGAAGACAGATGGAGAGAGAGAGTGAGAGAGAGAGATGGGGAGAGAAAGAGAGAGATGTAGAGAGAGAGATGAAGACAGATGGAGAGAGAGAGTGAGCGAGAGAGATGGGGAGAGAAAGAGAGAGAGGGAGAGAGAGAGATGAAGACAGATGGAGAGAGAGAGTGAGCGAGAGAGATGGGGAGAGAAAGAGAGAGAGGGAGAGAGAGAGATGAAGACAGATGGAGAGAGAGAGTGAGCGAGAGAGATGGGGAAGATAGGGGGGAAGAGAGAGAAAAGGCCCTGACGTGCAGCCAGTCTAAACGAGAGAACAGACACTGCAAATACACACACACACACACACACACACACACACACACACACACACACACACACACACACACACACTTCACTACTGAGCAATGAAGTGTTCGTTTCACTGGTTTCTTTATGTGAGTAAACTCACCTTCATCCAAACCCACTATATACACTGGCCTACCCAACACTCTTTGAAAAAAAGAAGTGGTTCAGCTCCTAGTCATAAAAGAATCTTTAGAACTCTTCAACCATTCTTAAAAAACCTTTTGCCAGAATATTGTTCTTCATTGTTTCATGTAAAGGCACTCTGAAAAAAGTCTGAATTTGGATCGATACTGCAACTGAAAGACAGCATTGGGCCTAATTCAGACTGACTGCAAATAAAAAAAATAAAAAATACATACGGAAGACAGCATTCAAAGCATATAGTAAGACACTTCAAACACTCTTTTTTTGTGAAGTTTCAGAAATCGAAAGAAGTCAAACATTGTGTTACAAACGACACAGTCAGATTATAGTATCTTTTTGATTTGAGTGACACGTGACAAGATAGAAACATGTAAATGAACAGTGATGTGTTGGCCTGGCTGTATCATTTCCTGCAGGCAAAGGACACCACATGGAATCATGTACTGTTTTGAAATAGATTCTGTTCTATATTGCTAAATGTAAAGTGTTCCTTTAACAGTTGGTCAAACAAACCATGTTCTACCCTTTTTATAAAGGGCCACCTCTGACCACTTATGCTGTCATACAACGTCAATTTTAATGAACAGCCACCAGCAGCGATAGGTTTCTTCCGTCATAGTTATAGTGATTTCGTTAAGA
The DNA here is from genome assembly GCF_963457725.1 of Sprattus sprattus. Taxonomy (NCBI): domain Eukaryota; kingdom Metazoa; phylum Chordata; class Actinopteri; order Clupeiformes; family Clupeidae; genus Sprattus; species Sprattus sprattus. The sequence continues at coordinate 24,241,595 of NC_137920.1, forward strand.
TACGTTTCGGCAGTGTTGTATTGGTTTAGCACCAAGTCTTTGCCTGGATAGACTGATAAGTAAAAGCGTTTTTTGAGAGAACATCCCACCTCTCTCCTACCGCTCAGCCCCTCCAAAGGTGACGTCGACAGGTGCTGCCTCGCTAGCAGGCAGGCAGGCAGGCATGTGGATTTAAAAGTGGTGTCTTTAACATCTAACACGGAGCAGACGCCTCCGCCGGCGTTAAGATACAAATCGTGACTTTTCCTTAACCTCACCACACTCTTTCCGGTGGCCATCACTCAAGCAAGATGTGATTGACAGGTGTCCGCGAGCAAGATCGGCGGGGGAGCAAAAGGAGCACGCTACTGCCGTGGCGACGGGCAATGAGTGACAGAGGGATTGCAAGTGCGCTTCTGGCACTCTGTAGCCTACGCTGGTCAAGGAAAACGTTTATATTTTGCTTATCTGCGCTCTCTCTCTGTCTTTATCTCTCTCTCTCACTTGTTTCACTGTTCTTCAAAACACATCTTCAAGAGTTTGTGGATCCGAATGTGGATGAAACGATATGAGCAGTTAAACACACGCGCGCGCCACACACACACACACACACACACACACACACACACACACACACACACACACGTAGGCTACATTTTAAATAGGCTACAGTTTACTTAAAAGGGGATTCACAAAAACAATTGAATGGTACCCCTTGCGAATCGTGACGAGCAGTCCTCAGTCAGTGCCTCTTACCTTGAACATTGCCAGCCCAACTCTCACCACGTCTGCTCAGTTCTGGCATGGTGCTGTGGACTGGAACTCCTCTCTTCCTTTCATATCCTCGAGTGGAGGGATGAAGAAACGCAGACGCCACGGGAAGAAGAGTGCAACGGAGATAAAAGGGCGAGAAGAAGACGTTGGCCTGTACCAAAACCGCGGGAAGGAATGACTTGGAGAAGCAGTCGCCCGGGCGCGCGGAGGTAAACTCAGTTTACTGTAAAACGCGCAGGATCCAAGTTTAACGTCAGTTACGTTCCTGCACAGAGGTTTCGGAGTGAGAAGATCCACACGGTGTCTTGACGCTGAGAATCCTGATTGAGGGTGGAACTGTGAAGAATCGATCACGGAATCTCAAAAAGAAAAACTCAGAATAAATGTCTGATGTCCATCGTCACACAATACAATGCCTTACAACTCTGATTTAGAGTTTTTATTTTTTTTAAATGGCGTTTCTGTCCACACCTAATATTATCTGGTTTGTTTAGGCTCCGACCAAAAAAGTCAAGTCAAAAAAAGCCAAATACGGCTTCACAACAACATCAAGCGAGTCCCCAGAGCCAGTATTCCTCCGTGGTGAAGTTCAGTGAGTAATAACAGATAAAAGAGGTCAACAACAGGCTGACGCGTTGAGCCAAATTCGGTACGGGGTCTTTGTTCCTTAACGCCAGGAGTTCGATCAAATAAGCGTAGTCATTCGCATTAAAAAGGTCTACCAATGAGGTTGTCCATGGAGGATCCTTGATTGAAATTGAAATGTTCTGAACAGTAACGGCCGAATATCTTCTCCTAGTCCAGACCAGTGATTTAAGAGATGGGCCTTGGTGGTCTTCAATACGGTTTAACTGTGAGGGAATGAAGACAATTACCATTAACATTAATTAACATGAAACCCAACTCACATTAAAACATCACCATTGAGTAGTAATCTACCCTAGGCAGTGATGGTTCCATAGGCTATCTATAGTTGTGATTATGTTGAGACATCTTACCACAGAGGCTACACTTCACACACGCTCTCATTCTCATCAGAAATGGTAAAGATGGGTTGTCAGTTGTCAGTCCCCCCTCCCCCATTATCTGAAACAATCACAGCAGTTTCCTTCCAAAAAAAAAAAAGATGCGAAGATTTAATGCATAGCCAAGGCCCCATATGGCTACATGTCCATGCTAGGGCTTGCCAACAGCACCCTGGAGCCAAACTGACGACGAATGCTAAATCATTCATTTAGATCTGGATGGCATCCGGTTCAAAGCTGAACTACATTCAAAGTTGCATCCTTCCTTTCATATGCTATGATTTAAGGGGAACCATTGAAGTGGTGAACTATAAAAGGTTCAGAACCACACAAGTGTTCTTAGCGCTGATGGGCATGTGAGTACCTAAATGCAAACTGACTGTGTGTCATATGCTGAGCTTACAGTGTTATTCGAGTGTGTGTGTGTGTGTGTGTGTGTGTGTGTGTGTGTGTGTGTGTGTGTGTGTGTGTGTGTGTGTGTGTGTGTGTGTGTGTGTTAAAGCATGTATCCAAGAGATAGAGAGAGTGGAACATTTTGCCTCAGAAAAAACGATGTCAGAACATTACCATGCACACGGTAAAATCTCACCAAAGAAACTTACCAACTCGATTCCCTTTCCACTTGATCACATATATAATTTATTTAATTGACAGATTTGGCAAACACAGGACAGAGACAGAGAGACGGGGAAAGACAGGACACAACAGTTTACAAAAAGACAGGAAAGAAAAAAAGAAAGAAAGGCACCAAGGCGAGATATCCAGGGACACGGACAGACCAGGTCCCTGTGTTACAAATAGTGGAAAATACTGAAAGTTTTTTTTTGTTGTAGTTGATGTTATTCACAGAAAAAGAAAAGAAAAAAAATTAAACTGTGTGGTTTTGGGGAGGCGGGGGATTACGCTTTTCTCAACAGATATCATCTAGCCAGAATCAACTGGATGTGCCATGGTGCGTTGATGTGAGATGACACAAGCGTACGAAGAAGCGAGGCGATCAGTGATAGAAGTGACAATTTGATATGGATTTTATTGACTCCGTCCCTCAAGTCTGTCTGGCAGCCTTCGGCAAAACCCAGGAAGGTGGAGAAAACATCATTAGACCTCCAACACAAAGACAAAAACAGAATAAACGTGATGGGGGGAGGAGAGAGGAGAGAGGAAGAGAAGTAGGACTAGGAAAAAGGACAAAAAATGAGAGAGACAGACAGACAGAGAAAACAGGAGATGGTGAGTTGAGGTGCTTCTCACATTTCTAGGACATCTAGTCTGTCAGTGCGTCTCCGTCTACTGTCCTCAGAGAGCACACATGCACACACATGATGCTCACCTACACACACACACACACACACACACACACACACACACACACACACACACACACTCTCTCTCTCTCTCTCACACACACACACACACACACACACACACACTCACACTCACAGCAAGTCACACTCACAGACAAGCACACTAAAAACCTTTATATACTATATATTTATATTTATCACTCTATACACTTTACATACATGTTAAAAATAATATTTCCCTTAAATGCACGGAGGAGACATCTGTGACAGGCAATGACGTTTGGACGTCTGTGTGATTATGGATGACAAGAAGGCCCTTTGCATTTAGATGCTAAATTACAGAGAGATTACAGTGTCAACTAGAAAATACATGACAAAGACCAGGGTGGGGAAACAATAGGGTTTGAATCAGTGTAGGCATGATGAACATACTCGAACTGAAGTGTGACTGGGTGTGTGTACGATTGTGTGTGTGTGTGTGTGTACGATTGCGCGCGTGTGTGTGTGTGACATAAAAAGAGACCGCTGACAAGAGGAAGCATGAAGAAGAGGGTAAAGGAGTAGTGAATTAATGAAAAGTATAATGAAACTACAAACAAGGCAGCCTCCTCACCTTTCATGAACTGATACGAAGAACAACGGAAAGGTCGAGAAAAATCAGGGGTAGAGATAGTTAAATAATCAGAGCGAGCAGAGTTGGTTTCCCCAACATCGGCCAGGCGCCCACAAACTGATCTGTTTTGTCACGTCACTCAGTCAAGCCGAGGCACGTAGCTTTGGGTTTTAACCGATCTGTTATAAAACGTAAACTTGCTCGTACACTCTTTTTTTTTTGTAGAGCAGCTCTGCCGTGCACTAAATCATTCACAACCCTCCAAGGAAACGTGTATCGAAACTGATGTTCGAAGCTGTGTTCCACTCAGAGTTCAGACGACGTCAAACTGTTTTAGTGGAAAAGTGGCTTTTTTTGGGTAAGGCAGAAGCAGGGAATGCGCAAGAGAGCTGTGTGTGTGTGTGTGTGTGTGTGTGTGTGTGTGTGTGTATGTATGTATGTATGTGTGTTCGCGCATGCAAGAGTGTGTATGTGTGTGTGTGTGTGTGCTACTGTAGGATGTGAAGAAGGGTTTACACCAGGCTCTGAGGAGAGATGGAGAGAGATAGCGGAGGAGAGAGAGAGAGGAAGGAAGGAAGGACAGATGGAAGGAAGGATGGAAGTTTCAGAGGAGGATGAGAGGATGAATGGAAGACAGGAGGGAGGGTGGCACCTAACTGTCATCAGAAAAGAGGGAGAGTTTCCCTCACACTGCCTATAGTTTAGTGTGAGCGCCCACTCACTTGCGTGCATGTGTGTGCTTGTGTGTGTGTGTGTGTGTGTGTATGTGTTGTTTTAGTTTTCTGTGTGATCACAAGGTACACACAAACACACACACACACGCGGACAGACAGGTAGACAGACACTAAACAGTCATTAACCTACCTAGTGGGACCGAAAAGCAGCTGAAGGGGGGAAAAAACCAGATAACTCTGGAACGAGGGATGAGACGCCAGGAGAAAAAAGGAGGAATGAGTGAAGAAGGAGGTGGAGAAATGGCGGGAGAAAAGACCTAAAAGAAACAAAATTCCACTTGCTTTTTGTTCTTAAAGGTGTGAGAAAGAGGAAAGAGAGAGAGTGGGAAAGAGTGAGGGGTTGTGGTGGTGGTTACAGAACAGAGAGAAAAGGAGAGAAAGAAGAGAGAGAAAAAGAGAGGAAGAAGCGAGTGGGAAAGGATGGGCAGAGCGATGCGAGAAGTGAGGAGGCAGCGTGCGAAATGGAGGGGAGTAAAAAAAAAAAGAGGGGAGAAATAAAGAATAAAAAAAGGGAAAACAAAAAAAAAATAACTCCCCTCCTCTTTTTTCTTCCTTCCTCTCCTCCTCTCTCACTGATCATAAATAGACAAAATTGTACACCATGTATATGGAGAAGTAGATCAGCAGGCAGATGATGGACAGGGCGAACAAATGAAAGGAGGATGCGCCGCCGAGCACCACGATGAGGAAGAAGAAAAAGACAAAACGAAAGAAAAAAGCGAATATTCCTTCTGCGCCTTCCGTCTTTTCTTCCTTTTGCTTTCCTCTCTCTTTCACTGTCTCTGTATCTCTCTCTCTCTCTGTCTCTGTATCTCTCTCTGTGTCTGTCTGTCTTTCTAAGAGGCGGAGGTGCCCAAGACAGGTGGAGGGAGAGAGCTGTCCGCTTTATTCCGTCTCTTCTTTTCTCTTCACTGAGTGGGGGTCTTCTTCACTCCTTTTTTTCCCTCCCTTCTTCCCCCTGCTGTGTTCTTTTCAAAAAAGAAAAAGAAGAAAAACAGAGCGATCCGCCCGAGAGAAAGAAAGAGAGGTAGACCCCTCTGATCAACCAGTGAGGGGAGAACAAGTCCAACGTGTTGAAGTGTTGAAGCCGGCTGCTCTCTCAGCTCTGCCTGCCTAAGAATGCCAAACCGCATCTGTGGAATCGCTCTCTCGCTCGATACCACTCTCTCTCTCGCTCCCTCTCTCTCTCGTGCGCTTTCTCTCTCATGCTCCCTCTCTCTTTCTCTTGCTCCCACTCTCTCGCTCAGTCTCAATCTCTCTCCTCCCTCTGTCTCTCTCTCGCTCAGTCTCAATCTCTCTCCTCCCCCTACCTTGCTGGAGTGAGAAAAATCAAGTGGGAGAGAGAGAGAGAGAGAGAGAGACTGAATATGAGAAATAGGGGAGGGAGGAGGCTTATGGAATAGTTTGAACGCTGAGAGATGGGTCCCTCTACAGGTGCAGAGAGGTAAGTGGAACAAAAATAAGGGACGCAATGAACAGACACACAGAAAAACAGAAAGGTTGATGGGGGGGTTAGGGGAAGAGGTCAAGTTCCTGGAACTGCTGCGTCCATGAAATTGTACGTTGATTCTGGGTGAATGAGAACTGTCCTCTCACATCTTAAAGGGTTGAGCCTGTCTATCTTTGTAGTCTTTTTCTGTCTCCATCTGTCTGTCCCGCTCTTTCACACACAAACACACACACACAAGAAGTAGACAATAATGATCTTCCCATCCACCATGGCCCTCTTTCACAAACAAACAAACACACACACTCACACACACACACACACACACACACACACACACACACAGTACACATTCAAGATCTACTGTATCTATCTACCCATCTGTTGTTGTCTGGTGTGGAGCAATGCCAGTTCAAGGCCAGCTGTTATATCAGTTACTGCTCTCTGGTTTCTTTTGATCTCTATTTTTGTCCTGGCACCTGTCCTTATACGGATGCTTGCTTCAACTCCTGTCCAGAAAAAAAAAATCTTGAAAGACACAGATTTACCACAAAAGTGTGAATAAAAAGACCAGACAGAAGTTCAAACCTGCTGAAAATGTCTCAGAGTGAAAGAGCGACTGATATTTTCATCATAAAATAGCAGGATAAGAAAACAAAAAACTTACTTCGAGATAACGGACCAGATGGAAAAGCAATGAAGAGCATTGCTGCCATCTAGTGGTTAACGTGGTAAGCTACACATTTATTGACTGTAGCGCAATGACTGTATATTACTGTAGATTCACAGCAGGAACCGGATGTTCCTTCTCAGTAGCGACCTTTTGCGGTCTACAATGTTATACTCTCTACATCGTTATTGGTTTTACTGTATTTAAGTACAAGTGGAATAATACGTTTTACAGTTCAATCATAGACACATGAAAGTCCATGGATCTAAGAGCTATGCTCCGCTTACGTTCTTTAAACATATAAGAGAACTAGTATTGTGGGCCTAAAGCATCCAGTGATCTATACACTATAGAATTTTAAAATCAATTCTGTAACTAACTGGAAGCCATGGTAAAAGGGAAAATATTTTTGAATGGTCTTGTTTAATGGTCTTTTTGGAAAGACCAGTTAAGAGACTGTTACAGTAGTCAACCCTTCTTGAAATAGATAGATAGATAGATGGATACTTTATTAATCCAGAGGGAAATTTAGGTCATCCATAGTAGCTTATACATTTATGCACTTGTGCAACTCACAGACGTACATACATAAATCACATACACATAGGGAGAACATGTTCACAAGGAGTGGGGTGTTTACAGATACAGGAAAGGATCTGACCCTATGGTACATTATACATAGATTGGGATGTCCACGAGTAAAGTGTTCTTGTGCTGCAAGTGTGGATAGTGCAAAGAAATAGTGTTCATGTGCTTGTGTGGATAGTACAAAGTTCTTGTGCTTGTGTGTGTGTGTGTGTGTGTGTGTGGAAAGTGAAAAGAGATATACATTGTTCAGTCTGTGCAAGGGGCTAGAATAGCCAGTAGAGGGATGGACAGTGGGATGGTATATGAAGAGATGAGAAGAGGAGGGCAGACTGAGGTAGACTCATGCAGAGAAGTCCATCTCCTTCCCCCTCCCCTTCTGCGTGGCGTTATAAAGCTGAATGGCCCTGGGGACAAAGGACTTCCTCAGCCTGTCCGATGAGCATGACAGTGAAAGGAGTCTGCCACTCGCTATGCTCTTCTGTCTGTTAAGAGTACTGTGTAATAATTAAGACCTTTGTCAGGTTTTGAATGGCACACACGACACCCTGGAACACACACACACAAGCAGTGCAAGCACCTGAGCCACCGTGCCGTGTGTGTAGTGGGTGGTGGACATTGTCCAAGATAGTCAGAAACCTACTCAGGGTCCTTCTCTCTGCCATTGTTGTGAGGCAGTCCAGTTCGATGCCAACAACAGCTCCCATTTTCCTCATCAGCCTGTCCAGTTGCCCTGCATCCCTCTTCTTTATGCTGCCACCCTAGCACACCACAGCCTAAAAGAGGACGCTGGCAACCACAGACTGGTAAAACATGCACAGGTGTTTGTTGCAGGCATTGAAGGACCTCAACCTTCTCAAGAAATAGAGCCGGCTCTGACCCTTCTTGTAGATTGCATTAATGTTGGCTGACCAGTTTACTGTCCAGATGCACTCCTAAGTATTTGTAAGTGTTGACCACCTCCACACTGATCCCCTTGATGGAGACTGGTAGCAGTCCATCACCATCTCCTCGGTCGGTGGTTGTGCCTGCACTACTGCACAAAGTTGTCCACCAGGCTCCTGTACTTACCCTCCTGTCCATCCCTGATACATCCCGCACAGTCATCAGAAAACTTCTGGATGTGGCATGACTCCGTGTTGTAGGTGAAGTCTGATTTGTACAGGGTGAACAGGACAGGTGAGAGCACAGTCCCTTGTGGAGCGCCGGTGCTGCACAACACAGTCTCAGATATGCAGTCTTCCAGCCTGACAAACTGTGGCCTCTCTGTCAGGTAGTCAGTGATCCAGGATACCAGGTGGACGTTCACACCCATCTGCACGAGCTTGGTCAGTCTGGAGGGGCTGGATGGTGATAAAGGCACTGGAGAAATCAAAGTACATGATTCTCACAGCACCTTTCCCCTTGTCCAGATAAGAGTGTGCCCTGTGCATTAGGTAGACGATGGCATCTTCCACGCCCACCTTCTCCTGGTAGGCAGACTGTAGGTGGGTCAAGTGCATGGCGTACCTGAGGTCTGAGGATGGGAAGCAGCAGTCATTCCATGGTCTTAGATAAATAAAAGCATGGATGAGCTTCTCTTGGTCTTTTTGGGATACTAAACCATTTCCTTCAGGCAATATTTTTAAGATGATAGAAGTCTGTTTTGGCTATTCCTTTGGTATGGCTGGTGAAAGTAAGATCCGAGACTATTAGAAAGCCAAGCCAAGATTTCGGACTTGGTCCTGGTTTTTAGATCCCGAGAGTCGAGGTGTCTATAATGCTAATTCTCTTCACTTTGCTGCCAAACACAATAATCTCTGTTTTGTCCTTACTTCATTTAAGGAAAATGTGGCCCATCCAATAATTTATTTGCTGATCTTTGTTTTAACTACAATGTGAATCATTCTCCCCGAGAGATAGATCTTGCTTTACTATCAACGTCAAACCTTGCTGGAGGTCAGAAATCTCGGATTGCTCTTGTTGTGTTATAATATTCAAGCTATTGGTACAGAATTCTAGCTTGACGATGTCATACTCATAATTCTAGTCAGAATAGGAGTCTGATACTGCTCCATTGAGCTGTGATTATGGGGCGTGTTTCAACGAACCAGGGAAAAAAATGCCTCTTCGCTCAATTGGATACCTAGAACCAATCAGAGCAACGTAGTATGACCATCTGATACATTAAACTTTTATCAGATCCCGTAGGAAGGACGGCAAAAACCTTGTTCACGTTTCTCTGATCCTCTTTCAAAATGAATGCGCTGTCAATATCTGTGAGATATGCATGCTCACGTTATACTTATTAGCAGCAAGGCTAGCTAGCTACTATGTGTTTCAATGGATTTTTGGTCTAAGCGTTAGCAGTAACCTAATAATAATGGTCTTGAGCTTCAGCTAAGACCTACAATAATCTGCAACATTCGTGTAGCACATACACAACTAACCTCGTCAATGTAGACATAAAAAAGTCGTGTAGATAGCTTAATTCACAAAAAATATTTCCCACTAACAGGCTCCCGAGACCCCGCCATCTTGGTAGAATTTCGAATCTACCGTTAATTCAACTCAAGCGTTGGTTGATCATCTGTCCATCATCTTATAAAACCCACCCTGACAATTTCATTGGTTAGATCATTTTGCTGAAACTGATCATTTCTCCCCAATGGAGCAGTGCCAGTCCAAACTTCCAGACCTCAAATGTTGTGGGCGGGGTTCGTACTGGTATCCAGGCTAACTGAATCCAAGTGAACTATAGTTCCTGTTTCGTAGCCGCTGACATTGCCTTTGTTTGAAATAAGTTATCCTTACTAGGGGTGTAAATCACACCCATCATGGCGATTCGATTCAGTATCGATTTCCTGACCCAACGATTCGATTATTTTCGATACTCATGAATACACCACGATACGATTCGATTTCGATTCGATTCGATTAATTTGTTCTTTTTTTTACCTTACAGGCTAGACAATGTTTCAGATTTGAAATAAATCAATGAAAGCTGTTATATCGTTATGCATTTTATTTGAGAAACAACAGCCAGTAACAGAAGTAGAAAAGTTGTACTCCACCTAGGCCTATGACAACCTCATTCACTGAAAAATAATAATGCCCCTGTTATAGATTCTGAAAGGCCTTGCATCAAAAAGTACTGTACAAAGTACAAAGTGTTAAGTAACAAAAATAGGCCTATACCACATTCACTATAGAATAACAATACTCAACAAAATCAGTGCAAAAGTGCACTAGCAGCAAACGGTAACAAAAAATAGGCCTGTAGTTAATTCAATTTAAAATGACAATGCTCCACAAAATCAGTGCAATGAGTGCAAATGTGCACTAGTAGCAGCAAATGGTAACAAAAAATACCCCTGTAGGCCTACTTCATTCACTATTAAATAAAAATACTCATCAAAGTGCACTAGCAACAAAAAGTAAAACAAAAAAAAAACAAAATTTTTTTATTTTTTTTTAAAATCGATACTCTTGCGGACGTGTCGATGCATCGTATCGTCGGCTGTTGGATCGATGCATCGATGCAAAACGATTCTTTTTTACACCCCTAATCCTTACATGGCCTATAGTTATCCAAAATAGCCTTCTTACTGGAAGTCTGCCACCAACAACATTCAGGCCTGTTTCACACTGCCTGTGTTGCGTGTGCGTGGCAAATGTGCTACCTGTTCTTGTTCACAGGTTATAGCACATTGAGGCGCCCATGTTCACAGGTTAGACTAGAGCATGCACACTGCCAAATGGAACTCTGCCAAAAAGTGTATTTAAAAGTTTTCTAGTTAGCATAGCAACAAGACAACCATAGCAACCAGGAATCACCGTTTGAACGCCTGAAGCGAAGTTTCATTTCTCAAAATCAGCTCACCAATGAAAGGTCGTCTTGGGTTCAAAGTAGGGCTGTCAGCGTTAACGCGTTAATCTATGAGATTAATGTGACCGCGATTAACGCGTTAAGATATTTTAACGCCGTTAACGCAACTTTGTTTACTTCCGGTGTGCGGAATTAATCACCATAATACAGATAGCGCCGCAACAGCTAACTCCCGATTGTACAAACAACACTTTGTATTTTCCTGCACCACTATCCATGGAGATGTTGATTTTGTGTTCAGAGCCTGGGAGTGACTGACATGTTAAGTGAAATGCAGCACGTTACTACAATCGTGAACAATTGCTGTGCCTTATCAGAGCTAAACTCTCCTGTCTTAGTTAGTGTTCTAATAGTTAGCATGCAGAAATAATAATTATAATAGAGCTATCTGTTGACATTACACTGTAGGAATATATACTCATTTTTAAGAATCAAGATTCAACACAGCAAAACTGACACCTAGCTGGCTCCATGCACCATCGAATTACCTTTAAAAAGAGCCCAGATTTAAGAAATTTGAACTTACATGAGAGAAACCAGACCATTAAGCATTATATGTATATCGCTGGATTCAAATATACTGGCGGCGCCGTCTTTATTTAAAATTCGCCGTGCATATGTAAACTATAGCGTTTTTGCCGGTTTTCAGGGTCAAACACTAATAATTTAATTAGCTCATTTTTTTTAATCTATTGACAGCCCTAGTTCAAAGTGATCACAAAAACTTGTGAATGATGTTAAATGGCTTCACATAGACGTGAAACAATCATGCAAGAAATAATGGGACATAAGTGGAACTAGGGCATACTCTGATAATGATGGGGGAGAAGTCCCCCTCCCCTCTTCTCGAACAGATTAATTCAATGATTATGATTTATGGTACAAGGTTTCCAGGGGATTTATTTACGATTTAAATTAAACGTTTAGCGCCCATTTCCACAGACTCCATAACACCAATTTAATGCTCCATAAATGTTCTTCACTGTGAGTTGAAATGAGGTATTTGTGTGTGTGTGTCTGTGTGTGGGTACTCATGTGGAGAGAGGGTGTAGTATTTTTTATTGAAATGCCCATTCTTATTTCATACAACTTTTAAATGGCTTTAAGGCTAGCGCTCGCACCTCAACTACAACTTTTACCTGACAAGATCAACAACAGTTGCACTCAATGGTGGTTAGCTACTTGCGAGAGGATGCCAAAATGGGCATGAGCCAAGTCTTTGCCTTGGCAGCAAGAGATGTACATGCAAGTCTACTGTAAAGCGAGAAATGTACTACAATCTGACATTAAAGAACCATCCCATCATCATAAAAACTTGTAAGGGAGGTTACATAATCAAAATTGGAATTAACCTAGACACTCTGGAGAACTTGGGTATTTTCATGATTTATTACACAACTGTCCCAGAGGAGCAAGAGATATCCATTATATCTTCACTGTCCATGATCTACTGTCCTAGAGGAACAAGAGGTATCCGTTATAACTTTATTTCACTTGTTCTCTCAGCATCGTTGGTCTCTTCCGTCACAAACATTGAAGGCAAATTTGCAACAGCTACTACATTTGGCCTAATGTAACCTCACAGCTGTGTGTCACTTATGAACACCCTTTGGGCTGAAACACACCAAACCCGTTTCTAAAGACACAGACGCTTCAAATACATCTTCACAGGCGCACCAGGCTGTTTTGCCCGCCGCCTATGAAGCGGAGCTGCGTGCGCAACCTGCCTGGGCCGTGTGTAACATTGATAAGCAGTGCACCTCCGCGCCTTGTGCTAAAAAGTTGAGAATATTTCACCTTTAAACGACCTAAAAAGCGATAGAAAGACGTGATGCACAGTGGATTTAAGGCGCACACGAAAGGCACACCGTACCATAGGAAACAATTGCTTTGCTAGTCACGTTTTTAGAAACGCGTCTGGTGTGTTCGTACCCTTTCTCTGCCTCCTACCTAGTGCTCTGCAGACTTGGCCGTTGCTGTGAGCCCATCGTACCCTTAGGTTTCATAGGTGGCCAGGGTACCCAAGGAGTTCAGTGACACCAGAGAGGACACGAAACTGAAGACTGAGAGTGTTAATACTGGCCCTGGTGTGCTACCTGCATTGCAGGTTACTAGGGCACTTTATGTGTGTGTGTGTGTGTGTGTGTTTGCTAGGTACACCTCCTGCTAGACCATCTGAACGTCAAGAGGCCAGAGGTGGTCTCTGCTGGATAACCTTTCCTCTGTGTAAAGGACAACCACCTACAACTGCCACCGAATTCAGAGTCTTCCCTGGGGGGCAGGGCATCAAATACTCAAGGTAAATTAGGGAGTGGAGAGGAAATGGTTCAGAGTGCGCCTTTCAGGTGTCTTCAAACTCAAGGACAGCAATCGCACTAGGATAAGCTTCGGTAGTACTGGTCGATTGGTCAATTTTATGAGGGTTCTTACAGGTCAAGCATGGGTGAAAATATTAGTCACTTCGATTGGAATGTATTTGTCGGATTTGGTTCATTTTTTTTGGCTGAAACATTACACTGAATGACCCTTCGAACCTATTCTTGTAGAAATTCAGGCTTTTCGACTTATGAAAGCGTTAGATCCTAGATAAGGTGGGATGCCCTAAATGGCAAAACCACACAGCAGAAATGAATCATCATTTCCATCCAAGCTTGTGTATTGCCTTGATACACTTGACCGTTGTTATTCCCAGTGTGACCATCCCTTAGTGGGGTAGGTTGCACAGTGGCTCTTATCTGGTAGCTCTCAGGAACTTTTTTATGTTGGGTAATAATCTACAGCTGCCTTTGGAGCTAGACTACTATAGCCTTGAACTCCCCTTAACATCAGTGTAACGGAGTGCCAAAGAAGAATTTGGCATCGTGTGGTGGGATGGATTCTTCCCTCCTTTTTTAAGTCTTCAAATTCAACTTCCAAACCAATCAAGCTCAGACTAGCAGTGCTGACTCAAACAGTGAACACGACAGCGGGAGATGCATTTGCCAAGTTGCAGGCAGCTTTAAGAAGGAAAGCGAGTTCTGTTTGCATTGACAATTCAGTACCAATATTTAGACAAGTATACCCCCAGACTGTGTCAGTTCAGTACCAATATTTAGACAGGTACCACCCAGACTGTGTACCAAATTCAGAATACTGGTTACAGATTTTCAAGTAAGCCAGCTAGCTACTGCCCAGGAGTGGGCCAGCCTGTTGTCAAGCAGCGTTTCCCAGCTCTAGCCCCAGCAAAACTGGTCTTAAAGCTGGGCGACAGTGGGTCAGGAGGTAAAACTGTTGTATAGTTATCGGAAGGTTGCAAGTTCGATCCCGAGTCCTCCAAGACACTGAACCCTACCTGCTCCTGATGCGCAGGTTGGCAACTTAGATAGTACCCTCTGCCATCGGTGTATGAATGGGTAGATGTTTGATGCATAAATGTGTAAAGTGATTTGAGTGCTCTCGGAGTAGAAAAGTGCTATTTGCCATTGCCATTTCCATTTTAAATCTGCATTGTTCGGGAGAGTCTCATTTGCACACAATTGGTTAATCTTGTTTTAGCTTGTTGTGTTTTTTCAGCTGCAGCAAGTTACGTTTTGCAGTCCCGTCGTCTCCATCAGCTGTATAAAGAGCAGCAGTCACGTCGTCTCCATCAGCTGTATTAAGAGCAGCAGTTACATCGTCTCCATCAGCTGTATTAAGAGCAGCAGTTACGTCGTCTCCATCAGCTGTATAAAGAGCAGCAGTTACGTCGTCTCCATCAGCTGTGTAAAGAGCAGCAGTTACGTTGTCTCCATCAGCTGTATAAAGAGCAGCAGTTACGTTGTCTCCATCAGCTGTATAAAGAGCAGCAGTTACGTTGTCTCCATCAGCTGTATAAAGAGCAGCAGTTACGTTGTCTCCATCAGCTGTATAAAGAGCAGCAGTTACGTTGTCTCCATCAGCTGTATAAAGAGCAGCAGTCACGTGGACTCCATCAGCTGTATTAAGAGCAGCAGTCACGTCGTCTCCATCAGCTATATTAAGAGCAGCAGCATTTTAAAGCAGATCGAGTTCCTCAAGACCAAACTTGCTACCGTGTCATTAACACAAATAAACTGTATTCATATCCTGAGAGTTTTTCGGTCATCCGACCTACCTAACCTGGTGCTTCACCCATTTGATTTTTTGAGTAGGTTGTCTTAGTGTGTGTGTGTGTGTGTGTGTGTGTATATTCTCTAACTGGTGTGATTCACAAGGAGTAGGACATGCCAATGTCACGTCTGGGTCACTCAAGACAGTAACAGGATAGGTAATGTTCATGGTAAATAAGAGAGAGCATCCAAACTGATGGTCTCCCGATCATTGACCAACTTCCATAGCAAACTACATTTGGGTTTGCGTCGGCTCAAGCATAAGCTCTCCACTGCAGTGCACTGCCCCCTTCTGGGTGATCAACTACACTGCACCTACAAGTAAGAGAGAGAACATCAAACGTGATGTCTAACAATTGTTATGGCTTACCACTGAAAAGACTATTCCATCTGAATAGAAATGTTAGTTTAAGGCACGAAGGGTCGAAGTCTCTGATGTTGGTCAAAGCAGCTATAGCAGGTTAGTCGCTATGCAGGACCTTCAACCTCCCGGACATCAATTAGATGCAAAACGTCATCCACTCTATCAGTTAGGGATTAAGATGACTGGATAGCATTTGCTACCGACAGATCACACTCATTGATCTATAGACATCACATGAGTTTTGGTCATCAGTTATCTGGGTAATAATGCTGAAGGAACAGATGAAGGCAGTGTGCATTTTATTGACATGATGTGGTAGCAAGCTAGCACACCGACTGAGCGGTATAGAGCCATATGCACTTTGAGGTTCTCAAGGAGCTCCAGCACAAGTTCCAGGTTGCTTCATGGCCAAATTATAGCAAGAACCGTTGAAAGGGTTTTATGAAAATTCCTCGGAAAAGGTTTGGAGGTAATCCAGAGAGTACCAAGTAGTTTTCACAAATTGCGACCAAGGATTGGGCAAGTACATCCAATGAACACGGGTAAGGTTTAAAGTTCATTCATTCTATATTGGTTGAGAAGGTCAGCTGCCATCAACATCTACTTAAAGGACTCTTCACCGCAAGAACAGGCTGAAGGCCAAAGAACCTTAAACAGAGTTCTGTTTGAAACAAGTCAACCGGTTTTTACAAAATTCAATAGAATATTCTGGAGAGTCCAGTTCATTTCTCTCTAGAGGAATGACAGAAACTATTCGCACCAACACGATTGGTCCTCCACAGCCAGAACATAACAACTCGATTGGTCCTTCAAAGCCAGAACATAACTCGATTGGCCCTCCACAGCCAAACTCGATTGGCCGTCCACAGCCAGAACACAACAACCGACGGCTGAAGAACCTTGAAGAGAGTTCTGTAAAAGAGACTGCCACCAGGAAGCTCCAAGCAGGGTAGAAGTGTACTTTAGGGTGCTAAAACATCACCCAGCAATGCAGAACAGGTGAACATAAAAACAGACGCCAGAATAAGCTTTAAGAGACTTCTGTAAAAGAGACTGCCACAAGGAAGCTCCAAGCAGCCAACAGGTGAACACAACAACAGTTTGCACTTTATTATTTTTGTATCAACACTTTTATTCATTGTTTGCACTGATGTACCGTCTGGTTACCAGACAAAAACCATAGAAAAATTAACACCATCCTTTTACAGTAGCTTCAAAGAGAGGGGGCCATACTCTTCTGTACAGTGTTCAAAGACATGGCTGTCAATTAAAATAAACAAGGGCATGAACGAAACAAAGGCATGAAAGTAAACAAATATATATGGAATTAGGTGAACATTTAACCTCTGTACAATCAAGCTACATACAAGGAAGAAAAACAGTTTTGGGGCGCAAAAGGTCAAAGGTCCTACCCTTTGCAATTCAGCCATTCCCTCTTTGCTGGATAACGTGTTAGTGTCTCATGTTCGTGTTTTTAGAAGGTGCCCGTAATCTAACGCATTCTCTCAGCCATGCAACACTTAAGCCTGTTCTTCTGCAAGCATAAAAAAAAACTAAAATAAGACAAACAATTAAAAGCATAAAAAAGACAATATACAGTAGAAAAAAAAGAAAAAAAAACTGAACCAAAGCAGGGCCATTTAAACGGGCTGAATCTGAATTGACCTTGTTTTGCCAAAAAAGAAAAAAAAGTGCCATTTCAGCTAAGCCAGGCCCACTGGGTAGCAAACTGTGTCAGAGAGTGTGTGCATACGTGTTTGCACATGTTAGCATACAGTACTTGACAGTATCTAATGCATAAAACTCAAACCAAAAAGAACACTGGTCCCAAGTTCCAACACAGGCTATTCACACACACACACTCTGTGGTCGCTTATGTCCCAATACTGCAGAGTGAATGTCTTTCCTGACATCATCCTCCTGTCACATTGACGTCCTCTCAGCGCTCGACAGCAGCAGGTGGAAAGGAGAGGTGTCTGGGGGTGTTTGGTGGACGAGGGCTGAGGTAAGCGGCGTGATCTCATCTCTCAACACCGCTACATTCTCCATTGCTGAAAGGGGGGGGGGGGGGGGGGGGGATTCTTGTCAATAACCTTCCATTGAACCAGAAAGTGGAGCTCTTCATTAGTAAAAGCATTCCAGTGCCCGTCGTTTTCCCTTAACTCTTCCTTCCTTAACCTCCGTTTGCCTCTCCAGGTCTCATATGATGGAGGCGAAAGGTTTCCACCTAGTTTCTGTCAGTGGCTGTTGGTCAGCCGGACAGGCAGTAGAAAATGTTTTTCGTGAATACTAGCTTTCTCCTTCTCTCTTTGCTTATCTCAGATGGCTACAAAACACTAAAATACCCAACGTGGAAGTTTATTATTATTGTCATTGTTCAGTCAATCCTTTCTTCTCTCGCTCTCCATCTCTCTTCATCCAGAGGTAGACGAAGCTGCTGCTGCTACGGCAACACTGCTCGTCGCCGCGCCGATGACGTCAGTGCACTGCGGCTCGCAGAAAGGCCCGAAGCGGCCGTGCACGTCCCGACCCCGCACGGCGAAGTAGTACGTCGACCCCGACACAAACTGCGTCAATGTGCAGGCCATGGGAAGGGGTAGAGCCTTCACCTCGCCGATCTTCTTCCAGTGCAAGGTACTGCCGTTGCTGCCACTAGCGCCCCCTGCAGGCGCCTCCTGGTGGTAGGCGTAGAGGTGGTAGGAGTCGACGGCTGCACAGCTGTGGTTCGTCTCGGAGACGCACCAGGAGAGCACGATGCCGTTCTGGCTCTGCACGCGGCCCAGCTTGAGCTGAGGCTGCTGCGGAGGGACGCTGAGGGCGGCTTCAGGGGAGAGGCGAGGATGTGCCGGGGCAGAGGGGAGAGGAGGGAGAGAGGAGGTGGCGGAGGAGGAGGAGGTAGGAGGTGTGGAGGAGGAGCTGCCGAGTCGTGATTTGGAAGGAGAGTCCTGTGGAGGAAAGAGAATAAACAGGGGGGGCGGGGGTGGGGGGGGGGTAAGAAAGGGAGAAAGAGATTTAATGTCACATTTACATTTTTACATTTAGTCATTTAGCAGACGCTTTTGTCCAAAGCGACGTACAAGGGAGAGAACAGTCAAGCTAAGAGCAATAAAAACCTGGTGTAACAATAAATACTGCTTTTTTACGACATAGAGAGAAAACGAAGTGCGGGACTGTCAATGCTTAAGTGCAAGTTGCCAGTTAGGAAGGGACACACATGTCACACAAGCCACAGTGACGATACATAAGGCAGAATGGGATGTAAGAAATGCTAACGTCACAGAAATTAAAATATGTCAGCTATGAACACTGTAGTAAATACAGTGTCAGTCTAGGATGATCAAATCTTTTTGCCTCTTCGCTGATGGTCAAGCAGCATCCTATGTATCTCTGCTGCAGCTAATGTTCATTTCGACCTCTTCATCCACTTTGAAAATCTCAGTTCACAAGAGGTACTGGCTTTTAGTTGTGTATGTGACATTGTATGTTGCAGTTCCTGGACCTACCAGAGGGGGGCGGTGGTGCACTGTGAGCAGAGGCCGTTGGCTGTTCTGTGGTGAAGCCCTGGCGGTTGTACCTGAAAAGCAGATGGATGTGTGGGTTAGCATTTACCATTACTCAACTCGAGGGAACAACACAGGTATGTGTGTTTCTGTGTGTGTGTGTGTGTGTGTGAGAAAGAAAATAGCAACTAGCTCTACACAAAGGAAATAAGACCTACGAGATATTTAAGTATATAAGACAGAGAAGTTTGAGCAGGGAGTGTTAGAAAGAGACTCTCAGGCCCTTGATTGCACGGTCGTGTGGATAAGGTACCAACAAAGAGGGAAATGTATTAGCTGACAGACTGTCCATACTGCAACCCCTAACCCTAACACTGACCCCAACCCTAAATCACCGGTGCGGATAAAGAACATAGATCACTAAAAACAATAAGCATGAAAGAAAGAGGAAGAGTCTCTCACACACACGCACGCACACACTCCACAGAAGGAATGGCAGAGCCCTTGAGAGAGGGACAAACACAGAAAGAAACAGGGAGCTAACGGGACAGAAAGAGCGAGAGGGGTAGAAGGAGGGAGAGAGAGAGGGGGAGAGGGAGACGGAGGGAGAAAGAGAGAGAGAGAGAGAGAGAGAGAGAGAGAGAGAGAGAGAGAGAGGTAGAGAGAGAGAGAGAGAGAGAGGGAGAGAGAGAGAGGGGAAAAAAGTGAGGTAAACACACCAGAGGCGGAGATGAGGGGTGGAGGAGGCCTACTTAGACGTTGGGCGGGAGTAGTGGACGCAGTGATGGGAGCTGGGCCCTTCTTCATACCCGTCACTGTAAAGAGAGAGACACATATTTAACGTTAACGCTAAGTTACTTACATAAATTAAGCCTTAAAATCATTTCCAACAGTCGGTTAAGATGAAGAAACTGGAAACTGGAAGAAACAAAAAAGGAACCGGAAGAGATGAATAATATGAATGAAATAAGTCGTTACCTAGGACATCATCGTCATCCTCCGTCAGATCGATCACAGGACCTTTTCCAGGCTAAAAGGGCAAGAGAGAAAGAGAAGAAAGTGAACGAATGAAAGTCGGTGAATGAACGAATGAAAGTGAGTGCACCATTAACGTTATGTAAGGGAAGATAACACGCAAAGTTGACCGGTGACAAGTGACGAGTGACTACCGGAAACACACGGATGTGTCAATGTCAAAGCAGAAGCAGATTTCATACATACTGTGCAAGTAGAGAACGAGACATAAGAAAGGGCTTTTGCCTGGAGTGCTCGCACCCTGTTGCTGCTATGACAACCCCACAGCTACGGTCTGGAATTTGATGTTTCTGTAAGGGGGTCGGAATAGTTACCTGAGCTGCAGGTTTGGCGGCTGTGGAGTTCGATGCTTGATTATCTGTGGAAAACACGAGCATTATTGATTAAATATATATTGATAGAAATTGGTAGGTAAAGCACTGCTTGTGTGTGTGCGCTCTTTGGCAGTTAATAGTTTTTTCTGTGCACTTTTTCCATGCAAGCTCACACACACACACACACACACACACACACACACACACACACACACACACACACACACACAAACACACAAGCTAATCTCACACACACACTCACACACTAATCTCACACACACACACACACACACACTCACACGCACTCGCTATTCTCACCTGTCTTTGAGGCCATTGCACTAGCCGACGGCGTGGCTGAAGCCGCTGCTCCTGTCGCCGCGGGAACGCTGCTTGCCGGGTTGGTTGACGAGGACGTGGCCACGCCCACCACAGCTGCTGCCATCTGGGTAGGCGCACGGGCTGTTGTCACGGAAACGACCCCTCCGGCCCCTCCGCTCGGATGCAAGGCTCGGGCGAGCATCACCGGTGTCCCGGCAACCCCCGCACTAACAGTAGGGGAAGACGAAGCCATCACCGGCGAAGCTGTTACCGCCGACACAGCCGACGATAACGGCGTCACAATCTGGGTGCTGGCACCGGGGGTCGTCGCCATGGAGGCTGGCTTGGGGTGCAGGATGTAGGCGGTGGTGGTGGTGGTCTTGGAGTTGCACAGCGTGTTGGCGACGGTTTGCAGGGAGGAGACGGGGATCAGGTTGCCGCCCGCCATGATGAGCATCGGCTGCAGCGACGTGCCCGGCTGACCGCCCGCACCCGTCGTCTTCAGCAGCAGCGTCTGGCCGCCCGCCTGGATGGACTGCATCTGGTTCTGACCCATGTGGGCCAAGACCTGATGGTTAGTGGTGGCGGTGTTGCTGGTTGTCGTGGCGAAGCTCGTGGTGGTGCTGGGCGTGGTGCTGGTGAGGATCTGGAACATGGGGGTGGGGGCGGCGGACGAAGCCAGTGGCGAGGAGGTGGTGGGGGTAGCAGAGGTCGAAAGAGGCTTGGGCAGGTTTGGGGGCGCTTAAGAAAGGGAGGGTGAGAGAGGCATGAGGTTAAAAGTTGTTTGGACTTCCCCGGTACTACTTTGGATAATACTGCTCGTTTTTGTCCCTAGTGGTTGAAGTTGGTATGCCCGCCCAGGAGTAGTCTTGATGAGTCCAGCGCTTACCTGTGGAGCTGGAGGCCGCCAACGATGGGCTTTGACTAAGGTGCTTCTCTTCAATCAGTGCCCGAACAGTTCTGTTGAAAGGACGAGAATCCAGAAAAAAAAAAAAATAATAATTACTAATTTAAACTATACTAATACAATACTAATTTTAAACAAAGCCCATGACTACACATAAAAATGAGAGAAAGATTTATCACTGATTCACAAAACACAGTAAAAGCAGACAAGCATTCTACTGGACAGTAGGCTATAAAATATTTATCTATAAGACTGTTAAGGATTATCAGATAGCCATTTTATCCTGGCATAGGCAAGTGTGCTAGTCGTGTAAAGTGGCATACCTTCCAGCAGTCACAGTAGCAGTCTGTACTTGAGGCACAGTCTTTTTGACCGCCTGAAGAAAAAGAAAAGAGAAGAGAAAGAAATAATGTGTGTTAGTTTTGGACACATCAATGCTGCCAACGTACGGTTGATTTATTTGCAGGTGTTACTACCACTGTGGTGTGATTGACCAAGATAAGATTAAAAAAAGACGTGCATTATTATTATTATTATATTATTATTATTATTATTAATGTGATTGTGTGTTAGTCTGGACGCATGCTGCCAACGTACGGTTGATTTGTTCGAAGGTGTTACTACTACACTACTTACACTAACTAGCAGGATTGTCCATTTTCACGGAAAAGAGTAAATGTTCTCATATGGAAAGCTTCAGGTGTCAACCCTTTTAAATCTTGCAAATATATGAGACTGGGATAGTGGAAGAATGAACAGGTATGGATGCCAAAAATGAACGTCACAACTAACAAACTAAGAAAACTAAGTAAATAAGCAAATAAATAAATATATCGCCTTGTGGCTTATCCAGTTCTTTTTAAGAGGAACGAGGGAACTGTGTTAAAGCGACCCTTTAATCTCTCTTGGCTTCAGAGTGGGAGATCAAAGAATTTCTTTGAAGCTCCCTGTGATTCTCCTGCTTGGACTGGATGGCGACATGTTTTCTT
Source organism: Sprattus sprattus (assembly GCF_963457725.1). Taxonomy (NCBI): domain Eukaryota; kingdom Metazoa; phylum Chordata; class Actinopteri; order Clupeiformes; family Clupeidae; genus Sprattus; species Sprattus sprattus. The sequence continues at coordinate 24,264,127 of NC_137920.1, forward strand.
TGTGTCCCCCTTCGGAGCGAGATCTGCTCTCGGACATATTTTCTCCGCATCGTCCTACGGAGGGAGATCTGCCGTCTAACATGTTTTCTTTGTGTCCTCATACAGAGTGCGATCTGCCGTCTAACATGTTTTCTTTGTGTCCTCAAACGGAGTGAGATCTGCCGTCTAACATGTTTTCTTTGTGTCCTCAAACGGAGTGAGATCTGCCGTCTAACATGTTTTCTTCGTGTCCTTGTACGGAGTGAGATCTGCCGTCTAACATGTTTTCTTCGTGTCCTCGTACGGAGTGAGATCTTCGTCTGCTTTTTAGATATGTTTCCCCCGAGGAACAACCCGTGATGAATATATAAATAGGGGGACAAGATGGAATTTCTGGTCACAAGGATGGAGAAACCAGCAGTGAAGTCCGACGTCTGGGTCTCACTGATCAGTAATAGAGATGAGACCAAAGAGAGACACCAAAGATGGATGGACTGGCAGCTGTCCACGAAGACAGGAGTCAGACGAAAGTAAAACAGAGTGGAGGGATCAACACCACTGCAACTTCGAGTCTCTAAAAGTTTGACCAACGGTCATCGACTCTCAAGTTTAAGCATAAAGAGGAAATCCATCTGGCTCTCCTTCCATCACCTAGACTTTTTTTTTTTTGCAATGCAACATCAGACTAAACCTGATATTCTGTTTATGTGTTAGCCCTAATGCTGTCAAAATAACTAATATTTCATATTTGTTCATTCATATTAATAATGGTTAATTTTTGCAATTAATTTGATGTTAAAAAACAAGCTTCAACCTTTGGCGAATTGTGTGTTTAATTAGTTAATATATTTGTAATCGATTGACAGCACTAGTTAGCACGCACTGCTGAAATTGTTCATTAAGACCAATGCCCTTTTCCAGGTGAGGTCGATGATGAAGGCTTTTGTTTAAGAGGAATTTAACCTAAATTGTAAATTACTTTTTAGATCCGACGGAGTCATTTTTTTTTAATTCATTTTTTTAATATTGAAGACCATGTGGTGGGCTACATAAAGCCAGGCTTTAATCTCGATTTTGTTTACTGGGATTCGAATGATTGGTGGGTTTTACTTCCTCGTCTTCCAGGACATTCAAGAAATTGTTTTTCGTCTGCTAAAGACAGGTTTGCTATACAAGACTTTAGGTAAAATAGTTTGGGTCCAGGTTTGATATATTGTTTAGTTGCATTCAAGACTTTAGCTACAGCCAATCCTGTATTCCGTACCAACATCTGCACAGTCACTCACCTCCTGGGCCATCCTGCTGTTTTCCGATGACTGGTTAGCAGCTCCAAATTTCTTGGCTAGTCGAGCGATCTTGGCCTAGAAAACCGGGAACCGACAAAAAGTGAGGTTACGCGCAATCAGGCTAAATCTGGTAAATATTTATGTCACATCTTCGTTAAAATCAACATCTAGCCATGCACTCACTTTGTTTCTGTAGCCTCACTTGTACCTTTTCTGTGCTAAATGTTCTTTTTAGTTAAACCTCTACTGCACTGCATCCCAGCCTGTGCCTGTGCCTTTGCCTGTGCCTGTGCCTGTTTTGGGGTGAGCCATTGCTGTGTCTCACCTGTAGTGTGTTGAGTGTGCCCTGGTGTTTGGTAGCACAGTCGATCTTATCCACGCGCTCCTTCAGCTCCTGGAGGCTACGGTCGAACACGGTTAACTCGAGCACGCGCAGCCGCTCCTCCACCAGCTTCTGCACCATCTGAGCGAAGAATAAGATGGAGGGAGAGGAGGAAGGGATAAAAAAAAAAAGAGGGAAATCGTAAGACAGGAAAATGTATGTGAAAAGTCAATTTGTGAACAATCTGTACATATGTTCCAAACTCCATGACATCATAAGAACAAACAGGGCGGTGATACCCACATTTTACTTTGGCTACATACAGCACATCAATCTGATTTCAATAATTCAACAATTTCAATTCGCCACAAAGGCGAGCTGTGCTAAGCTACATCTATTGTTCTCTAGCATGCACACTACCAACGCAAACAGATACAAACACAAACACAAGAATATGACGTGATCGCGTGCATTGGCACATAGCTATATCTTCTGTCGAACAAACACAACATGTTTAAAAAAAATGTTTTAACAAATACAAAAAATGAGGACTGTACGACACTAAAGCGTGTGTGTGAACAAGTTCCATGTTCAGTCCCACTGACCTTCTCGAGTTTCAGGCGGCTGCCAGCACTGCCAGCACTGTCTGTGATCTTGAGCTCCAGCTGGGCCTCCAGCTCAAGGCCCTGCTCTACCCTGGCCCGCTTGCCTCCCCTCTCCTCCGCCGGCGGCGACGTCGTCTTCTCGTCGGCCTTCGTGTCTTCATCTGCAGACAGGCTGCGCTTCTTGCTCGAGGATGTGCCATCAGTGGCTGCTTTGATCATGGGGACACATTTATAATTCTTTTAGGCACTGAAGAAAAACCTGCACCATTATAATACGAATAATAATAACAACAACAATAGCATGCGTTGGTGGATCAGAGTGGTCTTCTGACTATTAAATTCAATGATTTTTTTTATTTATTTATTTACATCGTGCCAAAACAATAAAATTGTCCCAAGGAGCTTATCTATCCTTTTTTAGTTTTTTTGTTTTGTGGGGGAAGGGGCTGAATGGTCTCATGCAACACCTGCACTGTAATAAAAGTGCCAAACAAAAAGGTCTTTGAAGCGAGCGCAGTAGTCACAGAAAGTAACTCTACATAAACCATATCTTCTATTTTTCTTCTTTTTTTGACTCTCTGAGCCAGAGGAGTCCTTCCAGAACCCTTCACCCACCTGGACCAGCAGACACCACCGCCATTGGACTGGAAGATCGAGAAGCCTTTCCCTCCTTCCTCTTAGCCTTCGTCTTGTCTTCCACCTTCGTCTTGTCTTCCACCTTCGTCTTTTCTTCCACCTTCGTCTTTTCTTCCACCTTCGTCTTGTCTTCTACCTTCGTCTTCTCTTCCACTTTCTCCTCCTTCTTCTCCTTCTCTTTCTCTTTGACTACGTCCGTGTCCACCTCCATCTTTTCCTCCGCCTTCGGTCCTTCTTCCCGCTCGGCTTTCTTCTCTTCTTTCTCCGGCGGACACTCTTCCTCCTCGCTGAGGAAGAGGAAGCCCTCCTTCACTTCCGGGTCGGACTCCAGCGTGGCGGATTTAGGGGAAGGGGGCGAGGACGGAGATGGGGAAGACCTTTGGCTCTTTGGCGTGGCCTTTTCCACCACGGTGGTTTTGCCGGAGTCTGTGGCCTTTGACTCTTTGCTGGCCCCGGTCTTCTCATTCGAGGCGACGGATGGGCTGGGTGATGGAATGACCTTCTGTGAAACAAAACAAAAAAAGAGGAAAAATTATGAAAAAATGTAAATGAACAGGAGAAAAAAATAAAAATCTATACAAAAATAACATCCATTGACAAAATAATCCACAAATAATCTGAGAAAAAGCAAAAATAGCACAAAAAACTGCATCCACTGACACAAATAATCTGAAGACTCTCACTCTATTCTGAACATACGCTTGAAAACACCGTCTTCTCCAGGACAACCTTATGATTTAGTGTTACAACCCCTTTGATGGGCTGAGGAAGACACTATGCAGCCATTAGTGTTATTACTATTACTGCTCCTGCTCACTAAGCCCCAACCTTATCTATGAATGACCTGCACTCTTTCACAGGAGGGGATGAATCATACAGTCATTACCCACAGCGATAGTACGAGCTCTAATGTGCTTCTCTGGAGCTATTAAAATGTCTGGGTCATTAGTTAATTGGGAAATTGTGTATGATTGGAAACCCAACTAGCCAACATGAAATCCACATGTCTTGAGGTGCTCAAGGTGTATGTACCTCTGATCTGGCGAAAGCCTTGATTTATAGTCATCGAATTAGTGAACAATAGCTAGTAATAAGTATGTATTTATTATTAGTTGCACCTCTCCTCAGCTCCGCAGCTGCAGGCAGAGGATGATTTAATCCATAATTTGCCCCTCACGCTGCTGCACAGGCACAGAATCCGTTAACTTTGATCGATTTTCAGAATCAAGAATTTTTTTGTGCCTCTGGTCCTCAACTGATCCATAATTTTAACCAACAACCTTTCTGTGCCCCTAGTACTAGTACCAGGGACCAGCTAGAACCGTGTCCTTTTCTGTGCCCCTAGTACCAGTACCAGCTAGAACCGTGTCCTTTTCGGTGCCCCTAGTACTTGTACCAGGGACCAGCTGGTAACATGTCCTTTCGGCCCCAGAGAAAAAAATCCACGTGAATGAGGAACTGGAAAATGTATACACTTTTTTGTATTTAAACTCATCCTAATATTAGATTAGGAGCAGACTGCTAGATTATATTGAGATAAATACTAGATAAATGGACTGATAGATAAAATGAGACTGCTATGTAATTCATGTCATTCCCTTCCACGTAGCATCCTTTGGTCTACGGTTCACTCGGTTCCCTCGACATGCACATACGTCTCTGCTACACACCTTCTCTTTCTCCTTCTCCGATTTCTCCTTCTCCGATTTCTTCTTCTCCTCTTCCTTGCGTTCTGACGAGGCCTCCTCCTTCGAGCTGTCTTTGGTCTTCTCTCCTCCCTTCACGCTCTTCTCTGCCTTTTCGCTCTCCTTCGGCTTCGGGCCGTTCTTCGTCACTTCCGAGGTCTTGGGGCTCTGGGCACTGGCCGTGGACGGGGAGGAGGACCGCGACAGGCGTGGAGAGGCGGAACTCAAAGCAGAACCGGGCGAGGTGGTGGCGGTCATGGCGGAGCGCAACACTTTGAGCGGAGCGGTCTTCTCCTTCTCCTTTGCCTTCTCTTTCCCTTGTTCTTTGCCTTTCCCCGCCGCGCCTTTCACGCCCTCTTCTGAGTGCGTGCCGTTCACCATAGGGGTCGCGGTGGTGGAGGAAGAGGAAGAGGAGGATGAAGGTGTGGTGGCAGTGTTCGGCGGGGAGTTTGCCGACGTGGTCGACAGGGTGTTGTGCAGAGCCTCCAGCTGCTGCCGATCACTGGTCTTCATGGTTTTTCGGGCGCGAAAGATTTTCTTTTGCGGCTCCTCTGGGACGGCGACTTCCATTTTTCACCTGAGAGAGAGAACGAGATAGATAGAGCGAGAGAGGGAGTGATAGAGCGAGAGAGATAAAGACAGACAAACCTCCATTAGCCAAAGTGGGCCCAATAGACACAGCACTACAAGGTTAAACAGCCTAATGATGTGACAAGCTGGGCACACCTGAGGATCAATGCTCCTGTGAAGCATCACTAACAAGGTCAGTGACTGCCCCCTTCCATGTCTGCAGTACCCAAGCTCATTCACTAGGGGGCACTGTAAAACCTCTGCAGTCACTTCCCCCTGGTTTGTTTTCTAGAACCTTCTCTTGGCCTAAAACCAGCTGAATCTAATAATCTACCTGCTATACCATTCTGCCAATCACAAGCAAGGAAAAAACAGGTGTCCAATGCACTCCTGCATCACAAACTCTTCAAACCCACAAACCGAAAAAAAAAAAAAAAAAAAAAAACAGGTTCACTGAAACACCTGGCTTTCCAGGATTTCTAGAAGACAAGGTCACAATCAAGGCGAGCAGCCCTGTCCTAACCCACCCTGGCTCTTGGCCTACTCCCCAGGACGCCCGTTAGGAAGGATTTGCTTGTTGAAGCTGAAGCAGAGCAGCGCTTCTGTGGTCTGACGCACCAAGGCAGCAGGAAGCACAGAGACCTTGCCTTTGTCTCCTCCCCCTGATCACTCATTGGTTACTCGCAACAGCCAATCGGAGAGGCAGTCTACGCTGTCTGCTTTTTTTGCGACCAAGAGGGCAGGGATTATGCAACGCTGTCGGTATGGCAATATAAAATTCCATCTGCGGTACATAGCTGGAGACCTGCCTGAAAGGTTTCTCTACGCAGGGCCAGGGGCAAACAATCTTTTATTTTATGGGCAGGGTTCCACTTATGGTGAAGAATGTTAACAACAATGTTGACAAAAAATATTAATTACGTAGAGAACGATGATTTATTAAGTAAATTTATGAAGTGATTTATGAAGAATTCATAACATTTTCAGTGCCGTTTTGCAATACTTATATGAAGGCTTAACAAAGAAAATTGCACAAAGTCTAATGCACACCCGCTCATAAACCAGCCTAAAAAAGCTGCTGCTCTCTCTCTCTTTTAAAGCTTATGCTAATTACAGAAAATTTCAATGTCTTACCTGAGTGCTAGGATGCTTCCAGGTGTGCTGTTCATGGATCATGCAAGCAAGATTCCGGAACCTAAAAGGTGAAATGACAGAAGGAGAGATGGCAGTTTAACTTCAAGGGCTTTCAGACCACAACAATTCCAATCATTGTTCCCATGGAAACCCATATAACCTAACCTTCAGTGTTACTCTACAGTTTAGCATCTCTGTTGGTTACTATGGAAAATCTGCAGATCAACTTAAAAAAAAAAAAAAGATATATCCCCCAGATTAAATTGATAACAAAATGGGGCAATCAAAAAGAGATAAGTCGACATAAAATCCTTAGTAAATCAGACTCCACATAGGTCTGCAGTATATTTAACCCATGTGGAAATAACCTAAATAATGGACATATATAAAGTATAATAGTCAGGTCAGATGGTAAGGTCAATGCCCACTGGGACGTTCGGTGGTGCGATGAAATGCACACCTATTAATAGTGATCCGGTCAAAACGGTAAAAACAAGACTTTTTTATGCGATAGTTTAAATCCTAACAATGACAGAAACACAGCGTTTCAGTGCAATTTAAACGTACTTAAATAAAATGACTATGCCATGAAGCCATCACATTTATTAGCTAACTACTTGCTCTACCTGAGTATTGTTAGTTATGTTTACTAGTGGTAATTGTTGCCAAGGAAAGAAAAGTCATGTGCCATAAAAGTTGAAGACGGTAAAAATACATGGCAGTCCCCCTCGGCAACTGGCCTTTAAATCACCACAGTGCAAAGCCTTCATTGACAGCTGATTGAGGCCCGTACAAACATGTCAGCAGCAGGATATGAGCAAAACAGATCAAACCGATAAAACAATATTGCACCCTAGCAAAGGGCCCCAATTGCTCAATCCTCAGATAAGGAACACAAGTATGACGGATGATGACTAATGTGCCGACCGAGATAAGAGAATCAGCAATAACATTTCCACAGATATGACTGTTAGTTATGGCTAAAGCATTAGGATGTACCACTACAACCCCCCAACACACACACACACACACTTCCAAACAGGAGGCACCAGAAACCCCTTGCAATGGACGCTTGGACCAATGCTTTCTCACAACTGTGTGACTTACTTCCTTATCATTTTTGACTGGCAGGTGCCACAGAGGATCATTTCTGCACTAGTGACAGGGGTCAAAAGGTCAGCCTCTGCAGTGCCGCTGTCGAATCGCCGCTTAGCTAGACTGGTCTGCCTCAGCACTGCTGGGTACATACACATGTATCTCCCCCGTCTCTGCCGCAGTGTGCAAAAATCAGTATCCTCATCTTCTTCCTGGTAGGCTACGTCAATATGCTAACCTTCAGTAGCACACCACAAGCCCGGGCACGCAGAATTGATTAGGCTAGCCTATATGTGCTAGAAAGGGCAGCACAAATTGTGTTATATGTCTGCTGTTGCTGCCTCTTGAGTTACACCCGTAATTTAATAATAACCAATTAAATAAAGGACAACATTTCGGATGATGCTCATAGATCTGGGCGCAGTAAAGCTTGTATATGTACAGAATGTCCTCATTCCGCAGTATTCCCAGGCACAGCCTGCATCTGCAGGACACGTACGTTTAACACTCTACATTTAACACTCTGCAGTCAATTCCTTCTCAGGCTGAATTGTATCTCCCTACTCCGCTGCCCGTGATGGCTGACTGCTAACCACCAGGCGTCCCCCATAGGTTCCAGCTACTGGCTAGCGCTTCAGGGAATGTGTGTGTGAGTGTGTGTGTGTGTGTGTGTGTGTGTGTGCCTGGCTAGTGCTTTAGGAAGTGTGTGGTGTGTGAGATTGGCTAGTGCTTCAGGAAGTGTGTGGTGTGTGAGATTGGCTAGTGCTTAAAGGAGTGTGTGGTGTGTGTGACTACAGGGACAGAGCCTCTTCCAGGGAGAAACTCCATCTCAGCAGCCATTGTACTGGCTGTTACCAGTTAACATCTGGTGGAAGACATTGAATAGACTAAAGGGTATATAACCATGTCGAGACCATACTCGGAAGGATTCCCTTCAAAAGAGGCTGGGGTAAAAGGTACACTGCTTGGGTAAAATACCCAACTGTATAAAATTAATAAATTATAACATTAATAAGACCCTGCAACCCCACCCAAGCGTAACATAAATGATAGCCTATACGTATACGTACCCAGGCAAAGAATTGGCATTCTTTTGCATCTGCATTGTATTACCTAGATTTATTACATGTATAATATAGTTATTTTGCATTTATATCCTATTACGCACATACAATTTGAATTAGCATCACATTTCACTCACTACACTTCAGTTCTGCACTGGCTGCATTTCACAACATAGCAGCTCATTAAAGGTAATTATTTCCCACGGTCTCCACCTGTTACTTAAGCCTCGGGTGGTGTGACTACCTTGGCAGAGCCTCCCTTGATCTTGACAAAATACTTAACATGCTAGGGCGCATAAACTACTGAAAGACTCCTAACCACACACTAGTGCAGTACTTTATTCTCTGACATACTAGATTGCATAAGCATGCTGTAAGACTCCTAACCACACACTACTGCACTGCTTTATTTTCTAACATAATAGTGCGCTTATATAAGCATGCTAAAAAGACTCCTAACCACATACTAGTGCGCTTATATAAGCATGCTAAAAAGACTCCTAACCACATACTAGTGCGCTTATATAAGCATGCTAAAAAGACTCCTAACCACATACTAGCGCTTATATAAGCATGCTAAAAAGACTCCTAACCACGTACTAGTGCGCTTATATAAGCATGCTAAAAAGACTCCTAACCACGTACTAGTGCGCTTATATAAGCATGCTAAAAAGACTCCTAACCACATACTAGCGCTTATATAAGCATGCTAAAAAGACTCCTAACCACGTACTAGTGCGCTTATATAAGCATGCTAAAAAGACTCCTAACCACATACTAGTGCGCTTATATAAGCATGCTAAAAAGACTCCTAACCACATACTAGTGCGCTTATATAAGCATGCTAAAAAGACTCCTAACCACATACTAGTGCGCTTATATAAGCATGCTGAAACACTTCTTACCACATACTAGTGCGCTTATATAAGCATGCTAAAAAGACTCCTAACCAGTAACCACAAGGTAGTCCACTACTTTAATCTCTAAGCAAGGTCTGATGTCAGTCAGGTAATAACCATCATCAATAACACTCTACCCAGTGTAGCCTCTTCATACAGACTCCCTCATTTTACTGGTAGACTCAGGCATTACATTGCACCGGCAAGACAATCAATGAATGCAAGTCTGGGCAAGGCTGTATTTCTGCCCACAATGGATGACTGCTGTCCTTCAGACGTTCCAGCTGTTTCCACCTGCTAGCTAGGACTCTGGGGGTGGTGGTATGTGGTGTGTGTGTGTGTGTGTGTGTGTGTGTGTGTGTGTCTGTGTTTGGTGTGTGTGTGTGTGTGTGACCACAGTATCTGAGCATCCATCAGGGAGAAGCAGATTCAAGGCAGAGCCTGCGTGTAACCGGCGCATGTCTCAGGAAACCACTGAAGAGACTACGGTGCACAGTCTGCACACTGAAAATCTCCTCAACATACTTGACCAAAAGCATGAACACCATTTCACTCTCTTAGTAAACATGAAGGGGAATAACCTCTCTCTTATATATCGCTGAGGTACAATCACCACAAACATGAGACAAAATAACAACAACAAACAATAAACAGTAATAAGGAGCTCCCCAGTCTCACTTATTTGCACAAGAAGACTCCCTCTCTTTCCTTGGCAATAGATTCAAATTTCATTGGCTATTCCACTGGCATAAATGGCACACGGCCATCAATTCTGCACGGGCTACATATCGGCTGCATCGCTGCTCATGACGGTTGACTAATGCAGACCAGGTTCTCAAAGCTGTACCCAGCTGCTAGCTAACGCTGGAGTGGGTACGTGCCGGGAGCACAACGGCTTGGAGTACTGCCGCAGAGGGAGAAGATCTGATCGAAATACTGAACGGATTAGCACGCGCGCATACATCATACATGCACAGAGACCCGCACACCATACTTTAAGGACTTAAGCACTAGGTCATGCACAGAGAAGCCACTGGGGCACTGACTGCAGGATATCACTGAGGTAAAATATTCAAATAAATGCACTTGCTTTTAAATAGGAAATCTGATTACAACAGGGAATATAGATAGTACGCCTGTGCATTAGCACATAAGAAACATTCTACACCATTTTTATCAGTAAAGGAGACACCATTTCATTTTCTGAGCAAAAATACCAGGAGTGCCCAGAGAGGTCCAATGGGTATATAAGCATACTGAAACCCTTTACAGTGCATTAGTCTCTTCTACGGGTTCTCTGTTGGAACCCTCCACTGTCTGTCCCAGAGGTTTGGCTACAGTGATCACTGGGGATCGTCTTGACCACATTCCTACCCTTCCAGTGAGCAGGCCAGTCGTTTCCTGCGTGCTGCGTTAGCGCAAGATTTCTCCCCCTCCCCCACACTTCCCCTCTGTTGTCATGGTTGCAGCGTTGGCTGCTGTTCAGTTTCTAGAGCAGCCATCTTAGAGAGCCTGTACAAACAGGCCAAGGCTAACTAGCCTGGGAGGTACAATTTCAACTGAACTTGTTGCTAAAACGAGGCAAGGCCACCCCTCTATCTCTCTCTCTCTCTCTATACAAAAAAAAAAAAAAAAAAAACACTTCAAAGATAAACTTTCTTTTTTTTCTCCTTTACTCAACCCCCAGATCAAATAACTCCCTTCAAAAGACACTGGGGTAAAAGGTACACTCAGATAAAATTGAACAAAGGAAGGTTTTTTTAATTAAATTTTTCCATTTCAGTTGAGTAAACACCTGACCAAACCATCAGAACTCCAGTTTAGGTCTTTAAGATTAAATCTTGTTCTTTTCCTTATCTTATTTTGTCTAAGGCTATTTGGAGTCAGATCCTCAACTCCAAACACTGACCTTTGTCTGCCCTGCACACTTCCCTCCTCTCCACACCACCAACAAGTACACCGTGTTCCCCTTAGAACACGTCTACACCACCAACTAGTACACTGGGTTCCCCTTAGAACACGTCTACTCCACCAACTAGTACACTGGGTTCCCCTTAGAACACGTCTACTCCACCAACTAGTACACTGGGTTCTCTCAGCATAGGCCGTGTGACCTGTCCCAGTTTCATTTTTTTTTTTTTTACGGACTTCCGTCCTCTACTACTACTGTAGTTCCATGGGTGGTCTGAAACTCAGTGTTGTATAGACTCCATGTTATGCCTACTACTATTCCTACCTTATAACCCATCACCACAGAAACCCAAACTGCTGTAAACTCACAGTAAATCCATTAGAGAACGACGTTGCAGCTGTGGGAGCCCATTCACAAAAGCAACACTGATCTGTCACATCTGAGCTAAACAATCGATAAGATAATCGATGACAACAGGATGGCTCAGGACAGCTTACATATTACATACAGTCCAACACAATGCAGAATGTAATTTTGATATAATTTTTTTTGAAATTGTTTTTGCCCCCAATAGCCATGTAGTGTTGTAATTCTAAAATCATCTCTACTGATATAATAACCTATTCTAAATGATAAGCTTTTAAACCGTGCCACCACACTATACATGTAATACAGGCCTATGCGTCTCCTGTTTTAAAGCAATCATTAAGCTAGCCTATCATGCAAAACCATTAGTTTGGCTAATGGCTGAATTGGAAGAATTTCCCTGTCACCCATTTCTCTCTTTGCAAATCTTAGCGCTCGCATACATTCATCTTCTCATTACTCTGTCAGAGGGACGTGTTTGCGGTACAAACAAAGAGGCGAGAGATGCCTGTTGGCCCCGAGGAGCCTCCACTCTGGACATCCTGGATCCAGAATGGAGGCAGTGAGGAGAGGCAGTGAGGAGTGGCAGGGGACAAGAATACTTAATGACGCCGTCAATGACACACAATCTGCTGTATTTGAGCATCATGCCTTATTTCGGGGCACTTGTTTATATTGTATTTATTCAAGACACAATTTGTAATTCACGTCGGAGAAAAGCGTCTGCTAAATACCATAATCATAGCCATATCTGCCATAACCGTAGCCATGCTACCATAACTATAGCCATAAAACCATAACCATATCTGCCATAACCATAGTCATAATAACATAACCATAGTCATATGACTATTACCATAGTCATAACTCCATAACCATAGTCATAACCAGACGCCTGGGAGAACAAGGGGCAGATAGACACACAGGCAGTCAGATCTGCCGTCTGAAGGGGAACCCCCCTGGCAGATTTCCACAACACCAAAAGCAGACATGAACAACAAGCTGTGTTTCCTGCCTGTGCTGATCATGATGTGCTAGGACATAAGCCTGCACACCAGCCTCTCGGGTTGCCACGCCTTAATCATTTGCCCTTGAAAATAAATGTAAAAAAAACAATGACACAACACTGCCATTGTTCAATCTGTTCATTGTTTATTTGCTTATTTTGCGCAATGCCTGGTGGGTTTTGCTCATGAGTCAAATGTGGCAGTTGAAATCCAAACATGCACACAGACACAAAGGTGAAGTTAGCCGTCTGCACTGCTGTACCCTTAGCAAGCAGCTAGGACCTATTTAGGCACAGCACACATGGGTGAAATAGTGAATTAGTGCTACTGTTAATAATAATGTATAGAAAAATACTACATATATGTCCCAGATCTTTGCTATTTTTTACATTTAAGGCGTTGAAAACGCAATAAAAGGAAACTGCATCAGCATAACTAAATTAAACTGATCTAAAAAGTTGGACATGAGCTGAAAAAGACAAGTAAAGAAACAACAACAACAAAAACACAGGCGAAAAATAGCTAGCTTTGCTATACTGCACAAGCAACAACTCTTAGAGGTTGTCCTGAGAGACACAAACAGGGTGGGGGAAGGGAAATGGAAGCCAGGACTGTACCATTTGAGCAAGGCACCTAACCTTGCTCAAGTGTCCTGCTTACGTGCTGTATTGCCCAGTTATTGCCCAGTTAGTTAGTTTAGTTAGACCTACCAAACCTGTTCAAGGCACATAGCTGTCTCCTCCTCCATTCAATAATGATGGAATATGTGATCTTTCTTTGCTCATTTGTCCCCATCAGAAGAGATCAATGACATGTGGTGCTGTTGTTTAACACTATTTTCACAAATGGTCCTAAAAGATGTCATGTGAGGTCACCTTTGACCTACCAAACCTGTGCGGACCGCACAAACCGGGCAGCACAGCACGTGCGCAAAAAAAGAAAAAAAAGGGAGAAAAAAAAAATCCCCTCCCCCACTCCAGTGTGCTCCGACTGAGCTCACCAACTGCAGAGTGGAAAATTACAGAACTGAAGATGCAATACCAGGATAAAACAATAGGGGGCAGATAGGCTTTAATGTCCATGTGAGAACTTGGCCTAGGAACAATATTTAGAACTAAATATACGATATATCTGTCTCAGATCTTTGCTATTTTTTACATTCAAGCCGTTAAAAACGCCATAAAAAAAACTGCATCAGCAGAACTAAACTTAACTGGTCTAGAGGTCAGACATGAGCTGAGAAAGACAAGTAAAGAAACAACCACAAAAAAATGCAGGCGAAAAATAGCTAGCATTGCTGTTAGTGCACAAGCAACAACACTTAGAGGTTGTCCTGAGAGACACAAACAGGGTGGGGGAAGGGACATGGAAGCCAGGACTGTACCATTTCTTACAGGGAGGGGTAAAAGCATGTGCTTCAGTCAATGTAAGAAGGCAATTCATGCCCCAAGTGAGGCTATTAAACCCTAAAAAATTGTATTAATGAATAATTGCATCCATTTGATGTACTGTTCAAGGCACAGAGGTGTCTCCTCCTCCATTCAATAATGATGGAATATGTGATTTTTTTTTTTGCTCATTTGTCCCCATCAGAAAAGATCAATGACATGTTGTGCTGTTGTTTAAAACTATTTTCACAAATTGTCCCAAAAGATGTTATGTGAGGTCAACTTTGACCAACCAAACCTGTGCGGACCGCACAAACTGGGCAATACAGCACGTGAGCAAAAAAGAGAGAAAAAAACCTCCCCCTCCCCCAGTCCAGTGTGCTCTCACTGAGCTCACCAACTACAGAGTGGAAAATTACAGAACTGAAGATGCAATACCAGGACAAACCAGTAGGGTACAGATAGGGTTTTGTGTCCATATGAGAACTTGGCCTAGGAACAATATTAAGAACTAAATATACTATATATCTGTCTCAGATCTTTGCTATTTTTTACATTCAAGCCGTTATAAACGCCATAAAAAAAACTGCATCAGCAGAACTAAACTTAACTGGTCTAGAGGTCAGACATGAGCTGAGAAAGACAAGTAAAGAAACAACCACAAAAAAACGCAGGCGAAAAATAGCTAGCATTGCTGTTAGTGCAAAAGCAAAACACTTAGAGGTTGTCCTGAGAGACACAAACAGGGTGGGGGAAGGGAAATGGAAGCCAGGACTGTACCATTTCTTACAGAGAGGGGTGACGAGCATGTGCTTCAGTCAATGTAAGGAGGCAATTCATGCCCCAAGTGAGACTTTTAAACCCTAAAAAATGTAATTAATGAATAATTGCATCCATTTGATGTACTGTTCAAGGCACAGAGGTGTCTCCTCCTCCATTCAATAATGATGGAATATGTGATCTTTCTTTGCTCATTTGTCCCCATCAGAAAAGATCAATGACATGTGGTGCTGTTGTTTAAAACTATTTTGACAAATTGTCCCAAAAAATGTTATGTGAGGTCACCTTTGACCTTCCAAACCTGTGTGGACCGCACAAACTGGGCAATACAGCACGTGCGCAAAAAAAGAAAAAAAAGAGAGAAAAAAAAAAACTCCCCCTCCCCCACTCCAGTGTGCTCTCACTGAGCTCACCAACTGCAGAGTGGAAAATTACAGAACTGAAGATGCAATACCAGGACAAACCAGTAGGGGGAAGATTGGGGTTATGTCCATGTGAGCAAAACTTGGCCTAGGTACAATATTAAAAACAATCTAAGTAAATGCCAGTCTGCTCTCTTTGACCTACCAAACCTGTGCGGACCGCACAAACTGGGCAGCACAGCACGTGCGCAAAAAAACTCCCCACTCTATGGTGCTCTCACTGAGCTCACCAACTGCGGAGTGGAAAATTACAGGACTGCAGATGCAATACCAGGACAAAACAATAGGGGGCAGATAGGGTTTAATATCCATGTGAGAAAAACTTGGCCTAGGTACAATATTAAAAACAATGTAAGTAAATGTCAGTCTGCTCTCTTTGTGCTTCTGCAGAGTAACAGCTATGGATACTGCCTTTCCGAGTCATACTATCACACTGCATGGTGTGGGAACAGGTATTTTTCACAAACAAGATTTTTAAAGATTTATCCAAGGCCTATCTGTTTCGAGCGCAATAACTGGGCTCAATGTCTGTATTTGTGTGGCAGCTAGCAAGAATCCAACAGCAACACATTCAATGCACAGTTAAAAAACGATGAGGCAGGGTTAGGGTTAGGGCAGTAATCACAACAGGCAACTAGGGTGTTACCAAAAAAAAAAACTAAATACTATTTTTTTTTTTTTTAAAGGAGGTTAAAATAAAATACCATAGTTGATGGCTGAGAAGATAAAAGATGACACGTCATGGGATAAATTAATTAATTAACGGACCCGATCGCATAACCTCCTTGCTGGAGGTAATAATAAGGTGTGATGTACGAGTATCAAAACAGAGGTAACCAACAGGGAACAGCGCTCAAGACATCCAGGAAATGTACTTTTTTTCAGTTCCTCCTGTCATCACAGAAGCCCCCCTCACAGCTGAAACACTAGATGTACTTCAGCTCAGGTCAGGCTGGGGGATCCGAGGGTTCTTACTTCACACTCAAAGTGAATCAGGGGCCAAACATTAAAGAGTGAATCATGGGTGGAAAGTTAAACTACCTCCAGATTTTTACAGTTTGGACTTTATTTTACCTTTTAAGAAGGCATTTTACGAATTAAATGTTCTTCATTGTAACAAGACAGCCATGAACTGGGGGGGGGGGGATTCTTTTGAGTGAGAGAACACGAAACAAACTACATCAGTCTCTCAACCCTCACAACCTGTAATCAATTTGCAGTTGCAGGCTTACTGGGACTCACACTGTCTGTATGCATAAGGGACTCCGAACAGCAAACACTGTATGGACCAGCATAGCTGCTCACATACGCCTACAACGCGTAGTCTCATCAGTGTTTAAAAAATGATGGATTCCTTGGGAGTCCATTTGTCTGATCACTGCCGTCAAGCCCGAGAGGATGGTTGTATTCCCTTTGTTGCCCAGGATTGGTGGTGTAATTGTTGATGGTTGTTTATCAGGGGTGTAGGTTTACGTTCATATTTATTCCGTTTAGCGGAGGCATCTGCTTAGAGCGACTTTGAGGCACAATGCAAGCAAACAAGAGATGCCCAAATACTAATCAAAAAAAGGTGCTGCAATGCCCAGTGCAATTCCATTCCACTCAATACACCTGCAACATCATTGCAGTTTTCGTCTCACTGCTGTGCGGAAGATTAACGGAACTGTTCACACTCGATGCTGGATGATGGATCTAACCATTGAGGAGCAGGCAGATGTTTGGCTAACCCAAAACTGCCTTTAACTGGGTCTCAGATGATTCTTCTTTATATATTTTAATAATTTCAATGTCTGTGTGTTTGTGTGTGTTTGTGTGTGTGTGCGTGTATGCGTGTGTCTGTGTGTATGCGTGTGTCTGTGCATATATGTGTGTGTGTGTGTGTGTGCATACATATATATGTATGTATGTGCGTGTGTGTGTGTATGCGTGTGTCTGTGCATATATGTGTTCGTGTGTGTGTGTGTGTGTGTGTGTCTGTGCATATATATATGTGTGTGTGTGCGCACAAGAAAGAAGGCTCCAGATGTGTAACTTGCGCATAGCTACCTAAAAAAAAAAAGTACCGCTGTGGCAATGGGGACTAGAAATAGAAGAAACTGCCGAGGAAGTGGCAATGTTCACCGTGGCTCTAAGCACCAAGGTGTTGCCAAGCGCCTACTGGTTCCGGAAGGGGAACTGCTGCACTCCAAACTGAGCAGCACCCAGTGGTCTGGCTTTCCCAGAGATCCGTTTCCACACCAGGAAATCAGAGTTGATCATTACAGTTTACTGGATTGAAAAGGTACCACTGCAATTTGACCAATAACATAAAATGAATAGAAATTTGAAAACTCTCATGCATCCGGAAAGTAGATTTTTTTTCTCTCTGCATTTTATCTGTGATAAAAAAGTGACGACGAAGCTTTCATTTGGCTACGGGAAAACGCAGTCCTTTCCTGCCTTGGAAATAATATTAAGCTATGTTGTGAACTTTGTTTGTATACTGTGAAAACAAGTATGTGCCCTTAGGCTCAGTGGCATTCAAACCATTACAAAAAAAAATAAACATTCTTTAAATATTTATATTGTAGCCTAATACTGATTACATTACGAGAAAAGAAATCAAGAAAGGTCTCCAGTGCATTCATCTGCACTGCCAGCCAATCAGAAGGCTGCACAGCTCAAACCGGTCGAGACCGGCTGAAACCTGCCCGGGTAATGATATCCTACGGAGAGGAAAGAAAGGCTTTTTACCCCCTCAGTGCTTCTATTGTTCTGCTACTCAATGTAAATTTCACACCAGTGACATTACTGATACTGTCATTTCAGTTTTTTTGTGTTTTTGCATTTACAAAACGTTCCTCCAATGACACATATTAAAGGGATGTCGACATATTAGCTTATCTCTGTTCATATTCAACACTGCCTGAAAAATTCGTTATCACAACCAATTAAGTAATACTCCAAATATTACTATTATTGTTATTATTTAAAAGAAACTGGTACCTATATGCTCACTGTAGTACCATAAAAGCTCCAACAGCAGCAGCGATTCCTCTAGTGACATTCACAGTCAGTAGATCTACTAGTCTCCCAGGAGAGGTTATTAATTAAAATCATTAAATATTAACTTGCTAAAATATTAAATTACTCCCTCCGGCAGCCTAGTAACTGGAATTTAGCTTTTCTTTGTAAATGGCTATGCATCACTAGCACTGCAGTCATATCTCCAGTGGTTAACTGCTAGTCATTTGCTGTGTGAGAATGATTTGATCAGTTCAGTTTCCGTTTCTGTGTGCTCTCGCTGTGAAATGCAGTAGAAATGTCAACTAGTGTGCTTTAATGGTTTTGCACATTTCAGAAGAGTACAGACATTACAAGACTGTGTTAACAATTCATTACATTTCATGATGATTCATTCATTAACACAGTGCATATAGAGTGCCAATCGCTAAGCATCACCGCCTTACATGTCCAACTAACAGGCATGTATAAAAATAATAATAAAAAAAAAAATCTTGCATGTTAATTCCACTGCAGCTTAACAAAGGAATGCACTTCCACTAGGAGTTGGTGAGGCAGTTAGAGACACATTTACACATGGCTCTGCACTGTAAATACCTGCACCAGGCAACCCCACGGGCCTGTGGTATGGACAGGACTTCCAGGAGCATGTTTTACTAAACACACTGCCCATCCCCCCCCTCTTCACTTCTGAACCACATCCGATTCCCGTGCTGTTACTCAAAATGGCCACCGGCTACGTTGCTATGCTAGCTGCGCAGCAGTAGCAGCAGCAGGAGCAGACAGCATGTGGCCCACTAGAACTCTAGCAGAGATCCACTGCCTTTGGACTGGCTGTGGCACTGGCGTTGATGCGCATGCCAGATCAGAGCCAAAACTGGGCCCGATCTGTTCCCAGAGTGACATTCTGTCAGGGTTTCTGCGGTTTGCACTTGTAATTCTGAACATCAGTGTGCTTCTGTTAGCAGAACAATTCTCACCTGGTGTGCAGCCTAGCAGAACCCCCGCAGGTGGGTTGCTCTCACACACTCACACACACGTCATAAAGGCTGTTAAAAAGTCTCACACTTCCTACAATCGACTGACCAGCCAAACCAGTCTGGTCCTGCCTCCCGTGCCCTCAACAACAGTTTCCAACCGAGACAAATTTATAAACAAAAGCACTTGCGTTTTCGCTCACAGCTCTGACGAAAAAGCCATGGCAGGCACCAGCAATGTGGCTTCTTCCTCAGAGGCGTCGCCTCGTTGATCCCTCGTTAAGGGACATTTGTAGGGAATTGGGTCGATGGATTGCATCAATTCAATTTGAGGGGGAATTTAACCCCAAACACAGAGATGGATTGGATTAGGCCAAAAGCAGATATCCCGAGGTAGTTGACCCTTGTAGTCAAATTCCTGTTCCCTCCTCTCTTGAGATCGTGCGAGATCAGCACAGAAATATAAGAGGAGGGGAGCAAGGCTTCCACGCAGGGTTGGGAAACTTGAAACAGCCACCAGGCAAATCTGATACATAAGAGTAAGATATCCCCCAGGGTATGACAGAGATGTTCAAGGGGTGTAACAGGAAGCACTAACCTTTCAAACTCTCTGCACAAATAAACAATAGAATGAAAAATAAATACACGATGACCCAGACAAGGTCGCACAAGGTCACACAAGGTCTTGGTAGCTAAACTCCTCATAACTCATAACATGGGACCTTATATTAGCAAGGTCCATCAGGGTATAGGCTTAGCAGTGACGTAACCATCAAAACAGGATTAATGGTACAGACCCGATACTTCCTTCTGGAACATACAGTGGCTGCACCATGCCGTTACCTTTCACTGCCTGCATCATAAACAGGCTTATTACATATGGATGGTGCACAGCCACATTAGAGCCAACGATGAAGGAGAGGTGCGACCGCGACTGCAGAATCAGAAGTAGCATTGCGAGGCCTGTTTATTTGCTTGGTTGATAATGACATTTCAAAGCAGAAGACCTACTGCTAGATTCCTTAAGGTGTGGAATAATGCGCCATTTACAAGCTGTGCCGTGTAGTCCTAAAACACGATGAATTCATCTTCATAGTCTGCAAAGCACTAGTCCCACTGGAGTGTGTGAGAGTGTGCACGTGCATGTATGTGTGAGAGTGTGCACGTGCATGTATGTGTGACTGCAAAAGATACAGAAAAACATGCAGCATTTAAAAAAACCTTCAATCTTGCTAATCGTATCAAAACACAGACCTATCGCTTAAAAGCAAACTAGATTGAAGACAACGCTACAGCTGCCAAAGAAACCTGCTAATTGACGCTAATTAATTTGTGCACCCCTAATTAACACCACCTGAACATTCCAGGCAGATGAGAAACCTAAACTTCCAGAGCAGAGAAAATACTACAGAAAAGGTAAGAGATGTGACATTAGAACCTGGAATTTATAACGACATGTTTAAATACACAGTAATATCCCATTTATATTTACAAACTATAATAAAGACATAGTTCTACTTATAAATAGTTAGAATAAACGGACAGACATGAATTCAGTAGCTAGTAACTAGAAGGTGTATCTGGTGTGACCACACATAGCTAACAGAGTACCTAGCCATGCTAATGTGCCTGTAACGTAGCTTAACTTCTGTCAAAAAAAAATCAAACTCACTCCCTTTTCCTAGGTATCAATTTCATATGACATGAAAAATATGACCATTAAATCTTTAAATTACAATTAGAGGCCACTACCCCCCCTACCCCACAAAGCTCACCCAAAATGTGAGGAAAAACCTGACAGTAAATTGTTAAAATGTTTGACAAACATTAGCTTGAATATTTAAACTTCAGGACAGTAAAAATGAATTTACTTTAATAGGTGAATTCCAATGTCGAGAGCAAGTACAAAAGTGAATTGTCTAAATATAGCCTAACCTGAGGCTGCAGTCTTCGAACGTAGGCCTTGTGCTGAGAAAGCATGTGAAAGAGTGGTGGTTAGCTGAGATGCACTCTGCTGCTAGGAGAACCAGCAGGAGTGGGGGAGGGTTGGGCAAGCTGTAACCAGACTATACCAATATTGTAGGGGGGGGGGACCATTTGGTTGTGTTACCAAGGGAGTGTTACATGCTCACAGACCAGATGAAAAGGGGAGGGGGGGTGGCACACCCTTTTAAACCCCTGAACAATAGCTTATCTGGTCACATTGTCTTTTGCTGTGTGTGTGTGTGTGTGTGTGTGTGTGTGTGTGTGTGGACACACTCAACTCCACAGGTCATATAAAGTCTGTGAAAGACAACCAAAAAGAAAAATACACCCACACACATGCTCTCTCTCACACATAGCCACACAAGGTATACTAAAGCTCATAAACAAAAACAGAACAGACATAACACAACAGAACTGACACCACGCACAATTGAGTAGAAAAATTAGTCCCCTCCCCCGACATCTAGCACTGTCTCTCTCAGCAGTGCAAGGCAAGCAGAGTGAGTGGAAAATTACCAGCTCTAGAACATACCATTGTTGCAACATTCCAGGGGTGTGCGTGTTACATCTGAACACAAGGGGGAGCATGGCTTTGGAGCAAAATTAGCAAATTCACAAAGTCACTGATCTCTACCACTAGGTCTAAAAATGAAACAGCCTTCAGACAGACCTTCCTTTACACCTGGTGTTACGATCCAAATACTTTCCAACTTGTCTGTGTAAAAGGGTTACTTCTCACCTTTTGTGAGACTTCTGTGTCAGTATTTCAGGGGCATAGGTACACGGTCACACTGGGAGCATGCAACAACACTGCTTTGCTCTTCAATTCATTCGACCTGAGGTCAGATAACAGTTTTACATTTCCGATGCACCACAACCACTTGAACATGCACTAAAATCATAACCACCAGTAATGGATTAAGAGTGGGACACCAGAGTGCTAATACTAAGGCCTAGCTGAAATATGATGATACTCGCAACAGAAATCATCCCCCTTTCATGGGCTAGCCACACAGTAAAGACAGAGGCCCTCTCTGAGGTGGAGGGGAGAAAAAAATTATACTCGCAAAATAAATAATTTTCCCCTTTCATCATCCATATTTGCCTCCGTTTCCTCCTTATGTGTGATGACCTCCTTCTGTGCTGATCTAGACCGGCAACACCTGGAGTACCCTGGCACGAGACAGAACCCACACTACCCACAAGGCTCCACACCATCTGATGGATCAGCGGACTAATAACACGAATGTCTTCCAGGAGACTGTGCAAGGGTACCTGCACTCAAAATGGCGGCTGATTGCAGCTGTTCACGCAGCATCAGTCCCTTGAGTCGGGGCCTAACAGCACCACTGTGGTTCCCAGCGCTGTGCCCCGCACCCAGATCACAGCAGTTACATTCCTGCACTTCTTCGTCTTTTCTATATTTTCTTTCTGTTTCTTATGTAAAGTAGTAATTATTGCTACACAAGGTCTTCATTGCTCGTAGCTTGACTGTTCTCTCCCTTGTATGTCGCTTTGGACAAAATGTAAATGGCATCAGTACTGCAGACACCTGAAACACGACAAAGGCTTTTGTGTCCTTACGGGGGTAGGTCCAGAGATCGTTGGTGCAGTATTAATGGTATCTACAATCAAATTGATGAGCACCACTGTTTGATTTGCAGCGATGAATCACAACTTTTTTTTTTGTGAGTGCAATTGGGAATGCTGAGTCATCCTGCGATGTTGAAATAGTCGTCACGTCATCCTGTAATAATGTAGCGTAATAGTCTATTAAAAGTAGCCTAAGTCACTATTAAGGGGGTGTAAAAGACAGGAATTTATTATATTTTTAATTTAGGAACAAAAGCGTTGGTAAGGCATTACAGTTCTGTCTGTCTATCTAAACATAAATCTACGTATGGGGTTCTTTGAGCATTTATTCTTTTTTTAAATATTTTTCATGAATCAATATTTCACAATAGTTTACAAATAATGCGAGAGTGATGAGTTAATGTTTGACACCATGACTGATGCATCCTCAAAATGCAAACAATTCACTTTAACTCTTTATTTAATGCATCATCATTGTGTTTTAAAGAGTGGTGCATTCTCTGTGTTGGCCTATACAATGTCTTAGCAGCTGATGTGAGCTGTTGAACCGAGTTCCACAGTGCAATTGCACGGATATAAACTGGAGAGACTATACATGCTGCAGAGTAAAAATCTTACATTTTTGCTAACTCGGTAAGGAAGTAGCCTCTGACACTTGTGATGATTATAAAAGGAGCGTTAAACTAGATTACAACTCTATGTAAATCAGCCCTTAAAAACTCTGTGCTAAATGAGGACCTGCCAAGACAATAACGTTGTCTTTCAGGGGAAAGTCCCCTTCACAATGGCATCTTTCCAAATCAGACACATGATGTTTGCTAAAGAATTCTGGGCACAGTTTAAAATCAGGACCTAGTTCACTCAGACTATGACCTAAGGAATCCAAGTCCGGAATACTAGCATGCGGCAGCAGCACATCAACATTTTCCAAATGTCCGAGCTTGAGGAAATAGGGGGTGAGTCTAATTTGGTACTATTTTAAGGAACCACACAAAGCTAGGGAGCTTTGTGTGGTTCCTTAAAATAGTACCAAATTAGACTCAGTCAGTCAGAATACATCTTTGTGCTCAAAGGTGGAAAAGTCTACTCACATAAAGTTACCGTCTATCATGTAATGAAGTTAAAGTCTGCATTTGTTGATTGGAGAGAGCCCAATTTTAGTAGCCTAATGTCAAAAGTTTCAGGACACTTCTAATTCGACATAAAAAAAGTGTGTGTGTGTCAATTCAGAATTCTTCATTTTGCAGATCATAATTGTCAGTTCTTTCCAACACACGTGTTTGTAAGCTAGCCAAACAATTAGAAAAAAAAGCTTCTGCCATAACCACCAACCTTCCCATGCAGGCATTTCCCTCCAAATATTTACAGCAGTTACACAAAATGGCCGGCAACTCTGGCAGAGCCTGAGAAAGGGCGCATAAAATGAAGCACAATCACCACCACTACAGATTAGCAGTCTCAGCCATTTCAGATTACATATCATGAACTATTATAACCCAAAGAAATACAAAAACAGGCAACTGTCTAAAAGTGTTTTTATCATTTAGACCAATCATTCAGCAGCTGGGTAAAATGTCGGTGAAAGGATTAACTAAAACCGTGTTTATTTTGTTTATACACATCAAGAGCCCTTATTCTATTAATGGGCAATGCGGCTGGCAAGTCCACCACACCTATAACCTATAGCTAATTTAATAATTTGGCAAGATTCTAAGTGCAAACATGGGTGGGTCAGAGAAATGCTGGGGTCTGTCTGCGCACAGACGTGGGAGTTCCATGCATAAATTAGGTCCTTCAGAGCGACACCGTTTCCCTGGAACTTCTAAATGATTCCATGGCAGGCAACCACTCCGTTTGTGATCGGAAACTTGACGTTCCCTCTGATGTAGTACAACGACAGAGCTCCGTGTGACAAATGAATACAGTATGGTTCGAATCATTGTGATTGGCTGATGCAAAGCCAGTTTACACTGCTCGTTCTAAACCATACAAAAATGAGGGGCCCTCTTGAGTTCTAAACCATCTTTGCTATACTGACAATGACATTGTTCGAGAATAATCTGGTGGAGGAAGTTTGTTATTTATGGGGAACAATGGGCTCATATGACCATCCGGAAATAGAGCACGTCTTCACGTTCACAGACGACCTGCATGACGTTGTTGAATGTACCTTGACGACTGCCTTCTAAAATCTAGGTTTGTTTATTCGGCTGTGCCAGTAGACAGCGATAACCTTTTGTTGGTGTATCTAGCGAACATTCCTACCGACCAGGTTGGTTTTGGTGACAAATGCGTAATGAAAAAAGTGATGCAGATGGAGCCGGTAGAAGGGAAGGAAGATGGAATATTCAGTACTACTCTCATTAGACTTGAGCTGCATAATTTTGCCAGATGTCTTCAGGGCAAATAAAGTACATGCATCATCCACGCACTATAGAAGTCTCAGGTGTGACAGTGTGTGAGATGGTATTTCCCACCTACGGATGTCAGACCACATGCCAGTAGGAAAACGTCGCAGTTTCGCATTCCTCCGTGTGTGGGAGTACATTTGTTTGAATAATAAATAATAGTGCTCTGTGGCATTACCATAGACAAAATAAGTATGGATTAATCTAGCACACTAGTGTGAATGAGATAACCCATAAGTAGATTATGTTATATGGGATATGACCTTGATGAGGAGTTGGATGTCCTTGGGATTTTACATTGTATTGAAATAGATTCTACAGATGTGTTACATTGTCGGCAGTAGGATGGTTTAGCATCTTTATGTCAATGGCCTTGATCTTTGTGTCAAAAAATGTCTGTTATAGCCGCCCTGTATCTTTGGCTTGGTTTACTGAAGTGAGGGTTGGTGTAATTGTTGTTCTTTAATTGCTCTGCCAGTTTATTTGTTTTCGTATTACCATTATGTTAGTTATTAAGGATTATGTCAAAGATTATGTCAAAGATTTCACATTTTCTTATTTTGCCTATCATTTATTAATCCAAATGCTAAAATGTCGTTAATCATAAGGGACTCCTTAATAGGCAGCGTCGGAAATTAACGAGGGCAAAGGGCAAAACTGCCCCCAAGAAATATTCTTTTGCCCCCAAAATTACTAGGAGAGGGGCAAAAAAATGCCCCCATAATTTTCTGTAATAATAATTTAATGAACTTGTCAAAAACATCGTAGCCTGGTCCGGTTGCAATCAAATGTTTAGATTTTCGCCTTAACTGATTGTTGCGTGAAGAACCGAATGTTGTAACAAAACTATTTGGAGCGCTTCTTAACCAGACCTGTGAATGCGAGAGTGAGGAGGAACGAGGATCAGCGAACACAGACTGTCACAGTCTCAGGTTCTAAAAGAGTAAATTCACACACCCAGTCACCGTTGAAAAATGGAAGCTATATTGGCTTGGGGTGGAGTGTGACGACCCTATGACGACGACGAGAAAAAGACGCAATTTTTTTCCAAGGCATGACGGGCTTATGGAAAACGAGTTGCCCAAGGCGTTGTCAATCCAGCACAGGCAAATTCTTCTTCTGACTTCACCAAGGGTAGCGAAAACATACAGAAATACATGGCCTTTCGTCACAAGGTGCCAGGCAACAAGCAATCGCCTATGGTGAATGATAACTAGTAATAATAATTTTAGAAATTATTAAGTTCGGTTTTGCTAGTTCAATGTTAGTTAGCTAACGTTAGATAGCTCTGATAGTGCGTTAGCTACAAATGCATGCTTGCAAGCTAGCTAACTAGTCCCATCTGTATTTCCTGTAGGCCTACTATGGTAGGTAGGCTATAACATGATTAAAGTTGACTCAAAAATCCATAAACATAATACATTATTATTATAAAAAAGAAAGAAAAAATTATTGTTGATAGTTGTTTAAAAGAATGTTATAGTAACAATAAATATCCACAAAGAAATAAGAATACATTGAATTTGATTGTTTTAATCATATGTTTTCTGTTTGGTTTTTGTTCAAAAAAATCTAAGAAAACATTTAGATTTGTAGGCTACTGCCTAATAGTCTTATCATTGCCATTTGATGACAATTGCTCATATACTGTGTGTTTATTATTTTTGAACAAAGGTTAAAGTAACACTATGCAACAATTTGACACTTTTTGGGATATGGTTTCATAGGCAACTAGTTTAGGTACCAACCTCAAATTTATTTTGATAGCAAATGGTCATGTGAAGAACAGATAAACACCTTTGTCTTCCCCACTAGCCATCCCGAATATGCCCTATAGTTCTGTGTAACGGGCTGGTACACCCTGCAAAAATGGAAAGCTTTTAGACGCATAACATTGCCAGCTAAACTGCCAAAAAAACACCAGTAAGTGTGTTGGCAAGCTTCTATCAATGTCAGCTGGGCTGTTGGTGGCGTTTGCAAAGCTTTTGCATGCCTTTTAGGTAGTTCGCTTACTAGTAGTTTGGGAACAGAACTCCATATTGCTGCTTTAAATGTTATTTCACAAGTTTTTAAAAGTGCCCCCAATTTTTTGTTAAATGCCCCTGGATTTCAGTAAGTGGGGGCAAAAATTGCCCCAGAAAAATTATGTAAATTTCCCACCCTGTTAATAGGATGAGGCTATTTGGAATATGTTAAGCCTTATCATCATATCCATCAACGCATACCTTCTTTTGTGAAACAATCCCTCTTTAAAAAAAAAAAAAACATTAAAGTCGTTATAATTAGTAAAAAGTGTAAACCCACTAGGTATAGGTTGCAGTTCTCTTATGTGAAAGAGGTTACACTGCGCGGGTGACTCAGTGATATGAGATGATAATGTACTCTGTGTGATGTACAGCATGTAGCCGAGACAGTTAACCTAGATGCCTACATGTGAGAAGATCCCCTCAGGTCACTGGTCACTGCAGTCACTGCCCATTACAAGTAGGCTACAAATTAAATGTCTGGAAGCAGAACATCGTGAAAAGCTTTTCAAAGATCAAGAGGGCGTACCATGTGTTGGTGTAAGGTTTGGGGGAGGGGTGGCCGACGGAGTGAGACAGAGTGCAGTGCTAGGACTGTACCATGTAAGTCCAGGGGCCCTGAGAGTTTTTCTTTTTCTTCTTCTTGTTGTTGTGTCTTTTTATGCTTGAAGATAAGAGTCAATGCTACACACATGTTGACAAGAAAAATATTATAAGGCGTTGTAGGAATGCCAGCTGTCCTAACACTGAGCAGAATTCTGACCTTCCTTTTTAACAGGTTTTGTCCTTCAACAAGGACGTAGTTGATCTTTCTCACAGTGTTGTTTTCAAAAGGCTCTCTCTCAAAAGCAAAACACGAAAAACACACACACATATAAAAAAAAACACGAGAGCTAAGGGCCACTCTTGCGCACTTAAAAGCACAAAAAGTACAAACAGCCTGAAGAGCTCCTCCCATCCCCCCTCCCTCCCTCCCCTTCCACAGACGAGCAAAGAGAGGAGAGCAAACAGAGTGGAAAATGACTGACCAACCAGAGAGCAGCGTTCTGACTGGCCCAGACCCAACACAAGAGGGAGCCCCGCGATGGCATACAATTAGCAATTTATTAAAGACAGGGGGAAAAAATTGGTTACCATACACTTAGAGGCAATTTCATAGGCACTTTGACCTTAGAAAAAATATCTTACTACATTCATATGATCAGCACTCTGATCAGGTTGTGCTACCTATTAAGGGCTTCAAGAGTGTACATGTGCCCCTGAAGGTCCGTGTCGACTCGTGAAGCAGTCCCCAGTGCACTCACTAACACTCTGTCTGTCAAGTGTAATGCAGAATTAAGCACTTTTTTATCTTTCTTTTTTTTTTTTGAGAGACAAAGTGATTTGGGATTGGGTGTTTTTATGAGACTGAGACATTCTTTGGCGCTTTGGACATTAGAAGAATGTTAAGAATTTCTTTAGTAACTAATACATTTAGTTTGGTCTTTAAAGGTCGTGCTATTGCCTTTTTATTGTCACAGTACAGTATTATTTGTTTCCCCCTGTAGGGGGCCCAGCTTGCTGACAGCAGTGACGCCCATCCCCCACAGTGTTCTCATTTTGACCCAGCTTCACAACTGAGGCTCAAAATGGCTGCCAAAGCTTTTTTTCTGACAGGATAGGTCTGTACTATGCATCTGCTGTGTACAAAAATTATCGATAATTCACTGTAGATAAGATTTTTTTTTACCTAATCTCTTGTCCAAGAGTATGTTAAAAATGTAATAATGGTAATAATGTACAATTGTCTTAAACATGATTTACAATTACATTAAAAACATTCAACAGTATCTTATTTTAGAGTGTTTAGCCTAGGGGACCTAAAAACAGCAACAGGATAATGTGAGCTTAGACCATGCTTTGAAATAAGCCCCGATAACCTAGTTCAAAGTCTAAACTCTGTTAATAATGTGGGCCTACAATTTGAAGTCCTTGGCAAAGCGACCTTTTCTTCGCTTTATGGTGGCTTGTGATATAGTGTTCTTATCATCTAGTGTTCTACTCGTCTAGTGTTCTTATCATCTAGTGTTCTACTCGTCTAGTGTTCAAATCATCTAGTGTTCAAATCAGTGCATCCTCATCAAAGCTAGTGTGCTCCTTTCATACTTATGTTTACCAGAACAACGAGGAACGGACAGGGTGATCCTAACCTTGTAGAAAAAAAAAGTGGTCATGCGTGTTCTGTTTCCAAGGCCCATCTATACAAAGCATGCGATAGTTTGAAGGCGGGTAACCCAGCAATCTTTTTTTTTTGTTGTTGTTTGTTTTTTTAGTGACGGATCATGTCCTTACTAGTCTGTTTACGCAGGGACACAAGTTTACAAGAATAGCGAGGAACGGACAGGATGATCCTAGCCTTGTAGAAAAACAAAGGGGCCATGCGTCTTTTCTTTCCAAGGCTCATCTATACAAAGCATAATAATAATAATAATAATAATAATTCATTTTATTTTTGAACGCACTTTTCATTCACAAGAATCTCAGAGTGCCTACATATTAGAAACTAAACTAAGCATGGAACTCTGATGGTGCAGATGGTAGTTTGGAGGTGGTTAACTTGGAATTTTTTTTTTGTTGTTTGTTTTTTTAGTGACTCATCATGTCCCTACTAGTCTGTTTACTCAAGGACACATTGTTCTGTTGCAGCATTGTTCTTGCCTCCAAAAGATGTCAAACTGGTCATACTGGATACTATCCAGTGGATAGCTTTCACTCATAGAAATGTCTGAAGTAAGATCTATGCTTAGATGTTCAATCAATCATTGTGATTCGGCTTAACTTTTCTTAGATGCTTCCAAGAAAGTAAAGACAATTTTGAGAGAAAAAAAAAACAATATCACAGAATATTTGCCCAGTTATCCAGAGATGCTGGACGCCCAAGTTGGTGTTCCTGACCCGACCTATTTTAAAATCTGCCAACCTTGGCTGATTTCTGCTGTATATAGCCACTGTAGGATAGAGGCCAGTAATGACACATGTGGACTGAAATCTTACAATTAAAAACGTCTGAACCCCTCCGTGGTAAACATACGGGCAGAATTTATAACAGATTTTACTTAAGGGATATAATGAGACCTACAGGCTAGCTCTTACAGACTTCACCTTAAAAATTACTATTATGCAATCTAACTGTGCAGACATAAAAAAAGATACAATTTTTTTTAAATCACTTAACAATAACCTACATCATAATCCAGTGATGTGTTCCAAGTCACATGGAAAGGAAATGTCAAACCACCACTAGCCTTAGCAGACAACATGCTACCAGACTCAAAGCAGCAGTCTAGACACTGCAGACAGCAATTACATTTGATGATAAGATGACACTCTAGTGGAAGTAAGGCGGTACCCTTATGTTATACATACAGACACACACACACACACACACACACACACACACAGATATACACACACACACACACACACACACACACACATATATATATATATATATATATATATATATATATATATATATATACACGTGTGTGTGTTTGTTTATATATTTGTGTGTGTGTGTGTATGTAAAATGTATAACATCAGACTACCACCTATTTAAATTGCCTGTATAATACAAAGAACATAACATATTGCAATTTTGTTCCATCTATCAAAACAACCCTCCTCTCTCTCCAGCTAACCAATCAGAAAACAGTGCTGCTCTAGCCAGTCTGAGCTAGTTCAAACCAGTTTTATTCAGAGAGAGAAAGGAGAGGGGGGGGGGGTTGCTTGTTTGGCGCCGTAGCTAGAGGCAGAGACTAGGCAGTGTGTGCTGTGTGCTATATCTATGGTACTTATTTTCCACCTTCATTGCTTGCGTAACATTGTAAGTGTTTGCTGAACGTTCTAGAACTTATACCTAGAACATGATTCCAAAACTCCACCTATTGGCTTGAGGACATCGAAATGAATGTTAAGTTCTAGTTACATTCTAGCCCATGTAATTATGCTAGAATTGCTATGCCAAAAATATGAATATATCAATAGCCATGTTATTTATTCGCTTATCATGACCTCATGTTTACATTCAAGGAGCTATACTCGTGTTTCATTGTGAAGGCACTGAGTGTGTAAGAAGCAGATTTGTCTTGACCTGGCAGACTAATAATGCAAAGTATATGCTAGCTACTGGTGTGAATTGTTAATACTCTCTGTGCAAGCTAAACAAACGGTCACACACTGCACAACATGCATATTAAAATGGGGAAACTACTTCTCTCCACTTGGGTGGGGCCGTTAGTAGGTAGGTATTTTCCCCCCTTCCTGACAGAAAATGACCGTCAGTTTAGAGGTTACGGCACAGACTTAAATTCTTCTGAGGTTCCTCCTTGACTGAGAATACACAGTATCACACGACGCTCCCAGTTCCCACTGCCTGGATTCAGTTAGCTGGATGCCCTACTGCTAGCCCAACCACTTATTCCTGTGTAGTCCTCATGCAGACTAGTCTGGAAATTGTTCCCTGTGCATTCAGCTTTCCTAAATATGTCTGCAGCAGGTGTCTGAGGATATCTGACAGTGTTTACAACTAATTGTGGTTTGGTTGGTTTTTAATATCTTTTTTCAGTAGACTGTAGTTAAAATGATACTGCGCCAACTCGCTAACCCACGCACATCCTCACTCATTCACAACACATTAATCAGGCCTCCTGTGTGTGTATAACGCCTAAGGCTCACATGACAGGCTGTACCTTACTAGATCTTTTAGGCAGGCTATTGTTTTGTTTTGAGGATGGACAAAGATGACTGATATTTAATCTCAACCTGGTCAGGCAACTGCTGTTTGCTGATTGCTTCTTGATTTTTCACTTCTTTTGTGTTGAACAGGTCCACTCATTTTGTGTAAGAAATTGTCAGCTTGCAATCTAGTTCTCATCACCAAAGCTTTCCTTCTTGTTTTTCCCTTTTATTGCCTCCTTCTTGTCTCGGCAATTTTTGGCTCTGGATCAAAAGGATTTTCACCTAGAGGTTTCAGAAGGCACATTCTGTTCTTTTAACAGATTTCAGTAACAGGCAGCATATTTAAATAAAAAAAGCCTGCAGACTAGCTATGTTGCATGCTTCATAGCCTCCACCTATTGCTTGAGTTTAACTGCTCCCAATTAAAGACATTTTTTTCGTCTGCTGTGTTCGACTAAAAACCATAATCTTTGTTTGTATATTATACATATTTTTTCATGTTTGCTTACGTACTATTTTTGCTGTAGCGCTGTAGTAAGTATTTTTCATGGACTGTATGCTATGCTATCAACCTGACAAGACTGACTTGGCCTTCTGACAGTTGGTGTCAGGCCTTCTTATACCATTTCGCTTAGCTTCTTTAAGCCCCCTCCGTCAGGAGTCCCAGCGATGAGCTCTGGGGGATAAGACTAACCTAGGCCTAGTACAGTACTTGTGGCAGGCCCCAGATAAAATGTAGCGGGGGAAGGGAATGCACATGTGTTTGAGACCAAAGCATACCACCGTGAGGCGGGAGAAAGAGGGAAACATGAGTGGGGGAGGGGCGTTGGCCTGGGACTGCACCACTATTTAGGTCACTTAGTCCTGTCTCGGTTGTCATGACTGCTAGTCTAAACACTACTGGTGTGAATGCTGATTCGTATATGAAAGTTGAACTGATTAAAACTGATACAAATAAAATATAAATGCAATCCATAAAACTCATATAAATAAAATAGGGGGGTAAAATAAATGCAGCCTATCGAAGCACTTAAGAGTCAGGACTGATAGGAACAGAAGCTAGCTCAAACACATTCTCATGCATGCGATGCAAAATGAAAAACAACATTCAACAGCACAACAAACCTGTGATTTGCGTAACCACACTGTGATACCCCTCCCCCACTCACAAAATGGTCTTGTAAGGCAGGCAATGCAGATGGAGGGAGTGGAAAAACCCTGACAACTATGGACAGAACCATTTAGAGGCAGAGGAAGGGGTGGGTCTCGGACAAGTAGCATGCTTCTCAGAGGTGACTATTAGAGAATGATTTCTTCAACAGACTGCTTTAGCAACCACATGCACTTAGACTGGTGGTGTGTTGGAACATGTACGATATTCTTTATGAATACATCTGTGCATTCTAGTATTGAGTAGTCCATCTTGCTAGAATTCGGTAGTTTGGGTAGTTTAGTCCACTATAATTGCTAGCAATGCACTCAAACTAATGTGGTAAAAATGTTAATTTTTTATTTATTCCAAAGACCAAAAATAATAGATGCTCTGATCTAATAACAGCCTAACCTAATCAAACTATTTGCTAACATTAACTTGACCTCTGGAACTGTCATGTTGGTTACAAACACAGTCTTAGTTAGCTGTATTGAAATATGACCTAGCTAGCTACACACAAAATAGCTTTATTTCTCTCAACTAATCCTACCTAATTTTCAAGGAAGTTTAGCATCCCTGTCTGCCTGTTTTTTGTTTATACCTTCCAACTGTCATTAAGAGCAACTAACACCCTGCCAAATGCATTTCTGCCTTTACACTCATTTTTCAAGATCTCAAGCAGGTCTGCTCTTTGTTTGCGGTATACGTTAAGCAGCTCACAGACACCAAAACTCCAGTTAATTTTCTCTGATTACATCTGATGATAATTATAGGTGCAGCATATTTTAAAAACCTGTTCTTAACCAAAAACAGATAGGCTAACTCCGATAATGGTGTTTCCACAAATCACATTCACGTCAGTTCACCTGAAAAGGGGTTTGTTAGAATTGTGGAAAACACAGAACACCTTTGTTGAAATAGGCAACAATGGTGGTACTGCTCAGTTTACCAGCAGTCCCCTGCCAAGACAGACCGAGCAGGATTGTTTTTCAAGGGGACCTATAACTACAGAAAGCTGACTTTACACTAGGCCTTCACACAGCGAAACACAGAACGAATTTCGCTTACAACTATTTTGCTCTGGGGGTGTCTTTAAGAACAGCAAGCATGTTTGGCTATCCTGTTAGTAGCAAGTGCAATAGTTGCAGAGAGCGTAGCCGGCAAGCTAGCCTGTGATTAGCCTGGCAGCTAGTTCAAAAGTTTGAGCGCAACTAAGTTGATGTAACATAAAAACAACAGTTCATCTTAACCGAGACAAACATGCTAACGTTATATAGCCTGGACTTACAACAAAGTAAGTTGTTGTACTTTAAAATGTCTGTCACTGTCAGCTAGCTCAGACGTTTGAGTGCTAAAAAGACAGTGGTCCATTTACCCTAACTATGCTCATGTAACATGTAAACAACAATATGTGTTGATGCATACACTAATGGTTGCCATGTCATCTTTAAACCATTTAATTGTTTTCAAGTCAGTGGTGTAGGGGTGGCTCAGAGGCAAACTGAAGGAGCTTGCAGGGAAAGAGCCACAGTTCTCACCAAATGTATTGATATGAATTCAAAAATGTATGTTACACTCTTCAAACATGTCTTAAGGAAAAACTGAATCAGTTCAGGACAGATCACTACAATGCATATTTTAAGATTAATAAATAATAGGTTGGAAACTATAAGTGACACAGACATATTGAGATTCCACATATTTTTCATGAAATTAATTAGCAACTCAATTTCTGCAAAATTGTGACCACCTACTTTCCATTCCATTTTCATTGATTAAGTTAATTTAGCCCACCCAATCTAACTTCTTCAAAACGAAACCCCTTGGCCATTACTTATTAAATAATTTTCTTTTTTCAAATTATGTGGATTTTATCTATCTATTAAATCTATTTCAGCATGGTCCCTCCATACTAGCACAACTGTCAACCGTCAAAGAGCGCCATCACTTTAAGGGACTAGCTATGCCAATATTCCTGACTAACTAACATTAGCTATCTAACGGAGTTAGCTAACTGACTGACTAGGCAGACAGGTCAAAGGCTAGGTTCAATACAAGTAACACACGTTCTCCCATGGACACCACAACTCAACTGTTTGCCAGAATTGACAAGACCATCAACTGTGTAACTGTTGTTTGATTTTCAGGTTCACAGTAAAAGATGCCCTAACTGTAGTAACGTTAACGTTAACCTGGCGATCCCAGCTAGTTTACGAAGTTAACTAGCAAACTAGCAAAAATAATATTTTTATCAAGGAAAGAAAATTGGAAAATATCACAAAGTGTATATGATCCACATCATTAACTCTGCAAACCGATTGTCACAGTTTCATGCAGTTGCAAATATAAAGGACACTAGCTGAGTTAGCTAAATTGCTAACGTTAACTAGAGTTACTTCTGGGTAACGTTAACGTTACAGTACGTTCGGACAATGGACGAACTAGCTACCCCGCAAGACCAAACGGTTCTGGCACTTACCGGCGACTTTTTCCAATCTGCAGCAATGCAAATGCACGTTCGTTTTTCTCCAACTCCAGGGATTTACTATGGCAAGATTTTGTCCAGTGCACGTGAGAATTGTGTTGCAGTATGTTACCGATGTAACCTTTACTCAATCCAACACCAGACGTGAGGGTGACAGAGAAGTACGATCGGGAAACGAGAAACCACAACAACACTGTCTCTAGTGGTTCGCGGTGGTTCCCTCGCTGTACTGTCCCGCGCTCTCCCTCTTCTTGCCATCAGAACCTCACAAAGCGGGGACAGATGGGGGTTGGGCTTCGCGAGACAGCGTGGGAGACCAAAGAGGTTAGGCGCCTCCCACCAGCTGCTGTGGACTACAAATTCATGCTAGAACCAAATCCACAGATGTAGGACTAGTTAGTCACTAGTATGTTTGCCTGTTGCTGTTAGTCAGTATGTTACCGTTATGCTATTTGTGTGTCATGCCAGGTTCTGTAAGATGAGTTGACACTTGTGTTGAGAGTTTCGGATGAAGACACATGCTAGGCTTTGCATGTGTATCTAAAATAAAATAGAAAATAATTTGATGGAGACATAGCCTATGTTTATACGTCGAAATGACTGTTTAGACGAACGTAAATTTCGGGGGTTGTGGGGGTGTAATATGAACGACTTGGTGTAAGAGAATTAGAGAAACTGCTCTCTATGCTAATTGATCGCTGACTTGCTGGTAGACTTTAGCTGGTTTCCCCTAGTCTTCGGTAAGGTGGGCTAACTGTGTCATTAACACAAACGTATCTGCGGTCGGGACTCAGTGCAGAATGTATTGAGTACCGAAGTTCTTTTTAATATACTCTCTCATATTGCTATTCTAGTCAGGGTCATGTATGCTAGACTTGTTTCCTGCGCCCTTCCCCCACGACGCCCGCAACGCACATACTGTTCCCTCAACCCTTCCCTGTCCTAGAACCAAGTGTCATTGCGGACTGAAATCTTCACGCAATAAAACCGCGATGATAAAGCGTGGTGTTTTAACGAGGGCGGGAGTGGTTCTTTAACTGTTCCTTAGTTTGAAATTGAAACAATTTGAATAATTTGCACAGTCAAAACCAATGCACAACTGACTGTTAGGGCACTTATTTGAATAGGGCGCACACACACAAAGGCGGGAGAGACTGAGTACGAGGGGGGAGGGGTAATTTTAAAACTAGGAGGAGGAGTCAACGCGTGTTTGCTAAACCTGTCTCCTGCCCAGACAAGAGCAGCAATCCCTCTCGAGCCTCACACCTAAAGGAGGCTAGTTATTCACCAGTTCTCACATTCAGTCACAGTAGACTTTATTCTGACATATGTTTTTGGCAGTTTAAGGAGGCTGTCAATTACTGACATACTGTTTCTTTGAATCTGCAATCAGACATATTACAGTTTCTTTCAGAAAGAACTTTAAGTCTTCTCCATTTCAGTGAATGCTCCGACAGGGATTCTTTTTTTTTTTTTTTTTTTTTTTTTTTAAGATTTAGGGAGTTTGTCGTTCTGATCTAACATGAGGTTGGTGTCAAAACAAAAGCCTATTCAAACTCATGTATGTAACCAACATATTTAGCATAAAGGGTCTTAACATTGATGTTCATCTAGGTCATAGCTCAAAAACATTAAATACTCCACATGTATTAAGCCCTTATAACTTATTATTATAAATGTATACATACATTGACCATCTCACTTATAAACCCAGAACACAGATGACCTTTTGTCATCAGAATGACCTTCCTAGCTGCCCTTCTTATCAATCAGCCATTTTGTTTTTCTCTTCTCTGTCCTTCCTCAGTCACTAAAATGTCTACTCTCCACTGCAGTTCCACCACTGACCTATAGAGGGCGATTAGGTGTTGAGAGATTTTGTTTTAATTGTACCACAGTAGTTGTTAGCTTTCCACCTCATAAGTCTTGAGTATTTGTGTGCTTCCACACAGGGCCAGCACTGTACTTGTATTCTATACAGCCTTCATACCTGATAACACTGAGGGGAGAGAGGTCTGTACCCGTCCACAGTAGCCTACTCAAGTTAGTACTCAAGTGAGTAGCAGATGTTAGACCTGCGACTACAGCGTTGTTATAGAATATGTAACCTATTTAAAACCACCAGTGGTTTGTTCTAACACAGGTTCTGCCAATTCGGCCAGCTGAAGTGGTTGTCCAGTTTAGCATGTCACTGTGCTGCTGCACCATGCCATAAACCGGGTAAAGAAAAAAGGAGAAGTATGCTGCGGTATACCTTACTATGAGGGTAAGCCAAAAGATATAATGGGAATAATACCTTAAAACAACCTTATAGCTCAACCTAACTAAGAAAAATTAACGAAGCCAAAGGCAAATTATGAAAACAACACCTTCACTAGCACAGACAGACAGTGCAACCGCGGTTGAAAAACTGGCTCCTCCTCTTTTCTGTGGTCTGCCAAGGCGGGAGTGTGTGTGTGTGAGAGTGAGTGAGTGTGCAGGCACAACAGCATAACTGTGAAAGAGAGAGGGAGAGGGAGAAAGAGACAGAGAGCAGGGGAGGGAGGGGGAGACAGGCAGAGTGAGGCGAAACGACATGTGCTGCTACAGTCAGACCTCCACTACACTACCTCGTGCTTGTCGCTTGGCGGAGGATAATGGTAAACATGAGAAAACAAAGAGGTCCATTGACACCGCGTGGAGAGAAGAATGCTTGTAGCCTTGGCTGTAGCGCTGCAGTTGATGACAACGAATAAGAATGAATAGTGCCCTCATTAGTTTGTTACAGCATTACAACGAGGGTGTAATCCATAAAGTTACATTTGTTGGATTACCCATATTTACCAACTAGCTAAACAGTTATGCCCTCTTCTACGTTTCACTACTCATCATAATTGTCACTTATGGATTTAAACAGATAGCAGAATTAGGCCTAGACCTACTTCATCATTATGGTAACAAAAAGAGACAAAAAAAACCAAATGGTTCATGTTAACTGTGGCTACGCGAAGAAAAGTAAAGTTTAAAATCCCGTCCGAATGTTTTTTTTTTTACAATACATTTCGTTGTCATCAAGCGCGCTAACACACAACTATTACCCCACATTTGCGAAAACGTGAAAAGGACGTGGCTTTAAATAAATGGTTTGTGAAGCTGACGATCGATGAAGCCTATTTCGATTCATGCTCGCTTCAACCTGGTTGGTATTTGACCGCGTGCTTCCTTTGGTTCAGCGCAGGACAAAGCGCGATCAGGCGGCAACAGCGGGTACAACCTAAAAGCTCTGCTGTGGTAGAATGGCTCCACCTACCGACGATCATAGCGACGGCTTTATGGGTTTGAAGGGATTGTCTCCAAGTTTCCAATGGACCATACGTTTTTGTTGATCCCTCTTAACTGTACATTCCAAACCATGACACAGCCTAGCAACGGACATACACATTGCCATTCACTATTCCCCCGTTTCTGTGTAGATCTGTACACACAAATCCCTCTTTCATCACTGGTTACACCATGCGCTCATTTAGTAAGCACTGGCATTCGGTATGATTAATTCAAGTCACCAAAGCTCGAACCCAACTAACACACAATTCCAGCTGTAGACATAAAAGGCACTATGGGTCACACACCAATCAGAACCTCAGGATAGATGGATAAAAACAACCATGAGACAGATCAGATTTTTCTATATGGGTAAAAACATACAATTATTGTACTGTATTCCACATTCTTCATATCATTGTAATATTGGTGCAGCAGGCCTGCATTTATCTCCCCCCCCCCTAAACCATACCCACCATTACTCGGTTACCTGCAGTAACAGGTTTTCAGTAGTGTTTTGAATTTATCTCACAAGTGTGTAATGGCTTTTGTTGTGGATGTGTATTTGACTACACTTTTTTTTAAAGGTAAGTTTATTCTTTTATAATAAATGCAATAAGTTGTATCCAATGTGTACATGATAAGGAATTGAATTGGCAGTTCATGGATATGTTTTCATCTTCATGAGTTTCAAGCCAACAACAAAAAAGACGCATTAATGTGATCATGTTTATTCAGTTTAAAAATAAGTTACAATAAATAGTACATAATATCAAATAAATAATGAACACTGCAAAAGCACTTCAATGAAAACCCAATAGCATTAATGAAAAGTAATGTTAAACCAAACAGGAGATTCACATCGAGAGACCAAAAGAACTGGAGAGATGTGATCAGTATATTAGCCGGGTTTTCAGCAGTAACTTAGCAACCTGACAATCGCTCTCAGAACCTAAGAATGGTTCCAGAACCACTCATGACAGGTCAGTGTGCTCTGATCTACTGGTAAATTGATAATGGACGTATTTATATCATAATCGACTTGTTGTTTTGGATTAAAGCAGTACATGCACACACAAGTGAGCGTGAGCTATACTGATCACGGTTGGGTCTATGGCAGCCTCTTACTTTTTCTTGGTTGCGACAGCTGGTCAAAATGCACTCAACAACTGACACTACTGACAGTGTACAAAAGGGAGCAAAAGACCACAGTCAACATACATTCACACATTCACACACACACACACACACACACGAGGCGATACAGATATGATTACATCAAAATTGGGTGAAGTTAATCGCACACAAACGTAACTTCGAACACAACATGTGGCTCGACTTGAGATCATTTAGTTTGTTTGCTTGCTTTCCCCAGTTAAGTGCCCAAAACTGGTGTACAATTACTCAGTGTATATTACAGAGTGTCATTATCAGTGCAAGCTTGAGTAAAAACCATGGCAGGTTGACACTGGCATGCATTGTATTTGACCTGCTGTGTTATTCGGAATTATTTCCTTGTGTGCTGGAAGGTCCGTTTGGACGTCATGGCACTAGATGGGTTGTAAACTTTGTACTGGACAAGGCTTGCTGGAGCAAGAGGACTTGGCGGTCAGTTTGCTTGTCCCAGAGGCAGTACAGCCCTCTTTCCACTAGGTGGCACTAGACTAGAGAGTGTGCTATGGATCAAAGGCTTATACATTAAAGGCAAAAGTAACAAAATAATACTGAGAATTTGAACAAGTTTAAAATTCATAAATGTCTTGGGTTTCCTCAATTAAATTATAACCACAAAAAATGTGATTGTTCCTTCCCTCTCTCTCTCTTTTTTTTACCGGGTGCTTCAGGACAGGGAAGTTTACTATTGTGAGCTGTGTAAGAGAGTTTAGATCAGGACAATAGTAGTGTGCGGACAGTAACACAGTCACACACACACACACACACACACGTTCACACACATGGAAAATAAAAAATAAATCTTAAACTCAAGAGGCAAAACTTGGGCACAACAGCGAGCTCCCTTCGAACATGCAGTGATCACATGGCACGACACGAAAATGTTCAGCTAGCAAAAATAACCCAAAAAACCTTTTCTTTTTAATTTCTCTCTCTCATTCTCTTAAGCCTTCTTTCTTCCTATATGTCTTTCTTTCACTCTATCTCTCAGTCATCTGTGCGTGTGGTTTACAGGTTGCTCTCATGTGTGTCCACAGCCGTGGAGATGGGGTGCAGGCCGCCGTTATCGTTGAGGCGCTTGGCCCGGTAGGTCTCGTAGTGAATGTTGTGGGTCACCTCCTTCAGGTCCTGGAGGTGAGACCTGGTCCAAAAAAAGAAAAGAAGGAGAAATTAGTAAATATTGATGAAAAAGTATATCTGTGATATAAGTCGCTTTGAATAACAGTAAAATGTAAAAAAAATAAATTAAAAGGCGTGAGATTAGATGCAACATGATCTGTGTGAGTGTGACATGAGGGATTTTCTAGTGCTAGCTGAGGCACAGTTAAAGCTACTTATGCTCATGGGTTTTGTCTTAAAGCTGTAACTAGGGCGGCTTCCCTGATGCTTCTGTCAAAAAGATACAGGGAAAATGATCAATGATAAAAAGCCAATGCAAGTAGACAAGAATAACAGGAAGTGAGGTGGCTTTGCTATTTGAATCGGTCAACTAAGTGGTGGGAAAGTGCAATGCGAAAGATTTCAAGTGTTTTGCTTAAGTCTGAAACAAAGATAGTTTGGCTGGTAAACACCAACGACATCCAAGGCCAATGACAGAACCCAATGACAAAAATACTGAAGTGCAGTGGCTTTATTATTTGTGTCTCCTGAAAGTATGACAGAATCGCTCACCTGATGATGAAGTCTCGAAGCAGAGAGAACTCGCAGTGGTTCAGATTTTCAACTGGAGAGGAAGAGAGAGAGAGAGATATAAAGAGAGAGAGGGAGAGAGAGAGAGAGAGAGAGAGAGAGAGAGAGAGAGAGAGAGAGCAAGTGAGTAATGGCATCTGTGGCTTCATAAATCATATCCATGTGAACAGTAACATCCTCCTCAAGACAGACAGACGGACTGGGGGGCACTGTGGCGCAACCAGTTGCCCCAACCACATTCGGGCTTGATGCCCATGGAGGACACAAGTTCAATTACGGCCTGATGTCATTTCTCCTGTCCACTCCCCACCTCTTCTCCCTCTCATTTTCTGTCCCACTCTTCACTACAACTATCGATTAAAGGCCAAAAAGCCCAAAAATAAATCTTTAAAAAAAAAAAGACAGACAGACGGACTAACAACTAGACTGGGGGCAAACACTGGACAGACCGCTGGAGGAACGTGGCCGAGAACTTAGCTGAATTTGGCGAAATGTGTAACAGGTTATAATCAAGGACTGCACCTTTAAACCTGGAGAAGCAACGCTAGTCAGCCTGCACTCCAGTGATTGGCTGAGTCATCTAGTAAGAATAATTAAACCAATCACAGAGCAGTTTGGCCAATGAGAGCGAGCAAACAATCCAGTTGAATCAGGCAGTCTGAGTGCGTCTGCATGACAGACGCATGAGCAGCCATTAGAGGAAGGGCAGAGGAAACGTCTCTGTGAGATGGGATCAGAAACCAAGTCAAGCGAAAGACCCATGATGCCAGTCATCCGTTAAAGCCATGGCCCAGTCTCCTCCACAGACAGACACACACACACACACACACACACACAAACACACACACACACACACACACACACACACACACGTCAGCCGTCCTGACAAAGCTACCGGGGTGACTGATGCACAAAACCCGCTGTGTCTCCACACTGTGTAGATCACAGGAGAATTCTAGCTTGAACCCTCAGGCCTCAAACACACACACAGATACTCACTCACTCTCTCTCTCACACACACACACACACACACACACACACACACACACACACACACATACACAGATACTCACTCACTCTCTTTCTCTCTCTCACACACACACACACACACACACACACACACAGATACTCACTCACTCTCTTTCTCTCACACACACACACACACACGCACATACACAGATACTCACTGTCTCTCTCACACACACACACATATACATTCCACGCACACATTCCACACACAAAAACGGTTCCACCTAGACCATGGCACACTGAAAGACAAAGTCTAACCTGTTTATTGTATGGCCTATCACATCATTGTCTTACATAAAGCCTCCAACGTGTGTGTGTGTGTGTGTGTGTGTGTGTGTGTGTGTGTGTGTGTGTGTGTGTGCTTAATGTATGTTGCAGGCGTCATGCAGTTTCTCCAGTCCTGGGCTTACCTAAGAAACCGACCTCACTGATATTCTGTCTGAGCATTTTTGACATTCTGAGGCTCTCTTTCTCTGTTCCGTTCCGTGGGTGCGGACATCTTTAAATTAGACCTGTTTACTTGTTTTTTTACTAGGTATGGAGAATATATGTATTATATACTGTGATTTATCTAAACTATTTTTTTCTCACTGAATGTGGTATGCTGCCAGTTCATGAGAAATCCAACTGCGCCCAAACTTTGAACTGCTGTCAGTTTATGTTCTGACGATGAGAAGTATTGTGGGGAGGTGCTGTGAACCCGCACCCTCTCTCAACTCTCACACGCTGCAGACACAAGTGTAGCCTACATGCAGATGCTCGGGTCAGAACATTCAAAACCGCGTGATTTTTCGTTCCGTTGCTTTTAGCTTCAAATTGTATTTTTAAATCTAAAAAACAAAATGACCGGAGGACTGGGCTTCTGTGATCTCATAGCTGCTTATGGCCCTTTGCTTATTTATACCATATAGTGGCACATATAGTACAGTTAAAATCATGCTATACGAGACAATTCAAGGTATTTATACCATACAACATACAGTACACAGTAGAAGTCATGCTGTACGAGACATTATAGAGGTATTTATACCATACAACATACAGTACACAGTAGAATTCATGCTATACGAGACATTATAGAGGTATTTATACCCCTGCCCTGCCTATGTCACAGTGCGCTAATTAAATCCCATCTGTCCATTTTCACTGAGATAAAAGACCTGGAGACGGGACATTCAGTAGCAGGGCTGGATGATCTGATTAGGTTTAATTAACCTCAGGGTCAGTGAGTCTCCATGTTGAAGAATATGCTCTGGGTGGCCTGGTGTGTATCTCTCAGTGATATAGTTACAAGAGGAGCTCAATTCTGTTCAAAGCCTTGACCTGGATATGACGTC
Source organism: Sprattus sprattus (assembly GCF_963457725.1). Lineage (NCBI taxonomy): Eukaryota > Metazoa > Chordata > Actinopteri > Clupeiformes > Clupeidae > Sprattus > Sprattus sprattus. The sequence continues at coordinate 24,308,153 of NC_137920.1, forward strand.
TTGCTTGTAATGTAGTAGATACAGCACCATTAGTTAACTGAGAAAGAGTATTCGTTTTTTGGACCATCTTTAAATGTTACATCCCTTCTGTCTCCCTCTCCCCCATCCTCTATATGAAAAGCACACAACCACACACACACACAAACACACACACACACACACACACACACACACACACACACACACACACACACACACACACACACACACAGAGCAGCAACACACAAACACACACACACACACACACACACACACACACACACACACACACACACAGAGTAGCAACACACTGAAGTGCCCTCAAGCATCACTAGGAACAGAGGTCCTCATGTGCGGCTCAGTCTTTGCCGCAAGCTAGCCAACAGACGTCAGTCTCTATTACACTAACCACGTCATGTGCATCCTATCAGGATATGATTTATCCATATGACATTTACCCTTGGTCACTTACGAGCAGCTCTGTTGGACAGATAGAAGCAGGGCGAGCCCTGCGTTTCAGCTACTGTGTGGATGGTAGGAGGCACAGTAAAAATCGACATGCTAACTATCACTTAGCAATGCAAAAGCTTAGCCACCACGGCACGGAAATCAGTTCCTCTCGTCTCCAACATTTTAAATTAGAATCACTGCATGTGTCGACGTGCAATATGTTAAGTTCACAGCACTGGGTTAGGCTGAGCTGTATTTACGGCTCAGTTAGGACCTCTTCAGCCGTTATTCTGTACATCTGTACTGTTGCTATGGTGAGTAGGCTGTGTGAGTAGGCTGTGTTTTAGCATGTGGTTGTGCTGGCCGCATCTCATGCCAGTTTTCACAGAGTTTATAGACTGGAGAAGAGCCATAACAGGAAGTGCTCAACAGGCTACATATCTGTATCTGCAATCAGTAAACTGCTGCTATAAAGCCATTTAAGCTCTTGTGATAAAGCACGCTGCGGTTCATCTCCATACAAGGTGTTGTGAGTCTGATTAGTCTTGTTGGCCCAGTATTGCCTACTGCCTGCTCCACAACAGTTAAAACTAGGTCCTAGCCAGACTGGAATCCAATGCAATAGATCCCGATCACAATGGTTCACCTGCGTACCGGGTTTAGTGAACTTGACTTCCTGTCTCTGTTTTAGCCCACTGATGCCTGCTCTCTGCCTGGTTTGCTCTCTTGGTTTCGGTCATGGGTTACAAACTCACCATATGACCTTCAGCACACACACACACAAACACACACACACACACAAACACACATACACACACACACTCACACACTTGTAATGTAAAGCTTTCCTTCCATCCCACAATTTACCTCAAGTTCAGACAAACACATACACACACACACACACACACACTTGTAATGTAAAAGGTTTCCTCCATCCCACAACTTGCCTCACGTTTAGACAAACACACACGCACACAGGAATGTGCGCACACAAACACACACACACACACACACACTTGTAAAGTAAAGGTTTCCTCCATCCCACAACTTGCCTCATGTTTAGACAAACACACACCCACACGCACACAGGCATGTGCTCACACACATACACACACACCAAAGTTATGAAAACAAGAAGACTTCCTGCGGTCTACGCTACATACCTTCTACAATGCCCCATGCGGTCTTCCGTCCCAGGACCCGTTTGCCGTTGACCTGGTACTCCTTATCACTGCCCACCACTGCAAAGGGCATGACCTCCTGCAAGACAGAGAGGGAGAGTGAGAGGAGAAAGAGACAGAGATGGGTAGAGTGAGTGATTGAGGAAAGAGAGACAAAGTGAGAGAGAAGAGAAATAGATAGAAGAGAGAGTGATTGAAGAGAGATAGGGAAAGAGTGATAGAAGAGAGAAAGAGATATGTTAGAGACAGTGACAGAAGAGAAATATAGGCAGAGAGTGATAGAATAGGGAAAGAGTGATAGATAGACAGAGTGATAGAAGAGAAAGAGATAGGGAGAGAGTGATAGATAGAGAGAGAGAGTGATATAATAGGGAGAGAGAAAGGTAAAGAGAGAGTGATAGTGATAGTGATTTTAAAAGCTTGATTCAAGAAGACAGAGGGAGAGAAAGCTTAATGAGACACATTTTATCACTGCCCACCACTGGAAAGGGCATGCCCCCCCTGCGAGGATCTCAGAGAGGCAAAACAGCCGGAGAGAAAGAGAGACAGAGAGATGGGGGCGGGGGTTGAGAGACAGAGAGATGGGGAGGGGGGATGAGAGAGAGAGGGGTGGGAGAAAGACAGAAGAGAGAGAGGAGAGAAAGAGAGAGAGGGATGGGAGAAAGACAGAAGAGAGAGAGGAGAGAAAGAGAGAGAGAGATGGGCGGGTGAGAGAGAGATGGGGGCGGGTGAGAGAGAGGGAGAGGGTGGGTGGAGAGAGAGAGAGAGATGGGGGTGAGAGAGAGATGGTGGGAGAAAGAGAGAAGAGAGAGAGGAGAGAAAGAGATGATTCAAAAGAGACACAGTGTGATGCATGCGGTCATGGCCCTGTGGAGACAGTTTCATGAACTGACTTTGAGGAAGGGAGGGAGGGAGGGAGAGAAGGAGAGGGAGAGAAGGAGGGAGAGAGAGAGTGAGAGTGAGAGTGAGAGGGAAAGTGAGAGGGAGAGTGAGAGAAGGAGAGACAGCAGTGCAAATAGTGGGAGAGGCTGAAGCTGGACGCCTTTGGAAGAGGGGAGAAGAGGGGAAAAGAGGGGAGAACCCAACGGAAACAACATGTGAGAGGAGGAGGAGGGGAGAGAAAGTGCATAGGAGGACACACAACAAACAGACAGAAAATGAACACAGGGAAAAGAGGGGAAAATAAATGAGCGAGAGATGACTGAGAGAAAAAGACAGGGGGGAGGGAAGAAATACAAACAGAAGATGAAGGAGCTGAATGTGTCAGAGAGTGACCTTAAGGTTTGCCCATGTATACCACAGATGAGGGCGGCTAAACGAGATTAACAGCAGCGTCAGATGCTGTACGGCTCATACCCGGATCTTGTCGTTGTCGCTCTTGTCCTCCATGTCGTCGTCAAACTCCTTCTGAGGGTAAAACTCAATCCCGCACACCTCTAGCTCCTTCCTCACCTGACAGAGAAGAAGAAAATAAACTATTAATTCAGATGATCCATCACACAATATAATAATATAATTAATATAATATCAAGATTTAAATCTGTTCAAAGGCTTTTTCTTTCTTTCTTTCTCTGCTTTCTCTCTCTGTCTCTCATTTTCTTACCCTCTGTTTGAACTCAAACTTCTCCTCAGGTGTGAGCGTGTCCGATTTGGCGATGACGGGGATGAGGTTGACCGAGCCGCTCAGGTGTTTCATGAACTCAATGTCCAAGGGACGCAGCCTGAGAGACAGAGAGAGAGAAAGGGAGAAAGAGAGAGAGAGAGACAGACAGACAGACAGAAAGAGAAAGAGAGCAAGAGAAAGTGAGTGATGATGAGGGATTACAATTCTGAGAGCACAGCTTACTGCAGACATGATGTAAGCCTGTCAGACAGCTAAGCCTGGCAAAAATGAATTAATTTTTCCAATTCAGTCCGAATCAAGAGAGACACACAGAGACCTGATGTGTAAGAGTGAGTGTGTGTGTGTGAGTGTGTGTGTGTGTGTGTGTGTGTGTGTGTGTGTGTGTGTGTGTGTGTGTGTGTGTGTGTGTGTGTGTGTGTGTGTGTGTGTGTCTGTCTGTGGAGGAGACTGGGCTCAAGGGCTCAAGTATACTCCAAAACATTTCATGAGATCTCCGTGGTTACAGCGTGTACAGACCAAAACCTAGCTGTGTCTACGTGAGTATACTTAAGACTTAAGTATGAGGGCCTTCGTCTTTCCATCTATATCCCTGTCTTAACACGGAGCCCACTTCAACACCACTGTCTGCACTTGAGTGCTATGACACATCCTGGAGCTCAGTCAGCCAGAGTATTATTACTGAGTATTATATGTTTAACGCGGCTCATATTTGATGGATTAGCGTATTAGCGTATAAGGTGCTCTGTGCCGCTCTGACTCACGAGTGGCCAGTGGGGGCGATGAAGTAGAGGCAGCAGTGGACTCGGGTGTCCGGGATTCGCTTTTTGCGGGCGATGTTCACCTCCTCCTTCAGGAACTTCTCGTACTGCTCGTTGATGAACTTCGAGATGGGCTCCCAGCTGAACAGAGAACACAGAGCGCCCGCAAGGAGTCAAAACATTGTCGAAAGACTCACGTTAGCAAACGACTCACTGAGCCGTCAAAAAAAGAGTCAAAAACTGGCGAACGATTCGTGGGGTAAAGCTGCTAAGAACAAATCCGGATATTTGAGGTTTTAAGTGCCTGTTCCACTAGGGTGGTGTTAAAGGAGATAATTCCCTTACTTTTAACACCCCCAACCCTTAAAAAATCAAAAGAGCTTAGCGGCTTAGCCAGAAGCTAGTGGAGTTAGCTAGTGGAGTCACTCACCAGTTGTCATTATTGATCTGGTCCCCGAAGCCTGGTGTGTCTGTGATGGTCAGCTTCATCTTAACGCCCCCTTCCTCAATCACTGAAATACACAAAGCAAGTCAACTCAAGTCAACACAAAGGGTGGTGTGTGGGAGGCAGCATTGCACTGGCCCTCCCTACCATGTTTGCACTTAATACCATCTTGCTCATGGTATTAAATTAGCAAAATTAATTTGCCAAGTTATTAAATTAGCTTTAGGACTTTGCCCACTGCTTTGCTTGTCAATGAAATTAGGGCCCAAACAGCCCAAGCTGGCCTTGATGGCTCAACGCACTGCAACTTAAGAAAACACAAGCAAATACACAGAACACAAACAAATACACAGAACACAAACAAATAGACAGAACACAAGCAAATAGACGGAACACAAACAAATAGACAGAACACAAGCAAACAGACAGAACACAAGCAAATACACAGAACACAAACAAATAGACAGAACACAAGCAAAAAGACAGAACACAAACAAATAGACAGAACACAAACAAATAGACAGAACACAAGCAAAAAGAAAGAACACAAACAAATAGACAGAACATTAACAAATAGACAAACACAAACAAATTAAGAGGACAACTTAATCAATTTGACTGCACAGGCACAGCATTAAGAGAACGTGCAGCAAATTCAGACAAAACATTTAAAAAATACACTGCCAATTCCAGACAAAACATGAAAGAAATGCACTGCCAATTCAGACAACAAATTAAAGAAATGCACTGCCAATTCAGACAGGACATAAAAAAATGCACTGCCAATTCAGACAAAACAACACATTACAGACCTTTTACATTCCCTCTGTACTGGGCAGCTATTACCCACTCCCTTTCTTTCTTTATCTATCTCTAAATGTATTAATTAATTTCCCCTATAGCCTGTAAATGCCACTGCGCAGTGGAGAATGCTAAGTACCACGTGTGCCAGCTGTGGCTTTCCCACCAGCATCTTTACAGGCACTCCCCCTGACCCCTGGGGGCCATCCTCTCATCTCTACAGGCACTCCCCCTGCCTCTGGGGGCCATCCTCTCAAAGCCACGCTAGAGAGACGAGCAATGCGTGCCTGGGTGGGTGACAGGGGAGAGAAGGTTCCAGATGGGACCCCTAACAAGAGAGCATGAGGTGTATGACACCTATTTTTAGTTCAGCGTGGCTGGCGTTTGTGTTCTAAACGTTCTTATAAGTAGTGCCTGCACGGTGCTCTGGCCTCGATAGCTCACCCAGATAAATAATGATGGGATGAATTAAATTCCCTTGTCTAATGCTCTCGCTCTCTCTTTCTCTGTGTGACTGTCTCTCTCTCTCTCTCTCTCTCTCATGTGTTCTCTCTCTGCCCTTCTCTCTTTTTCTTTCTCTCTCTCACAGCACACAGACACATACATATACATACACACACACACACACACACACACACACACACACACACACACACACACACACACACACACACACACACACACACACACACACACACACACACACACACACACATACATACACAAACATGTCATAAACAGACACACACACAAATTCATACCATGTGACACGGCCTTGATCTCTACGGTCTTAGGGATCTTGTCTTCTCGGCCCCACTCACTGCATTTCCTGCTGACCTGAGACTTGAAGAGTGTGTTCACCAGTGTGGACTTGCCAAGGCCACTCTGTCCTAGTGGGACAAATCAGAAAAGAAGAGAGAGGGATGAGTCCATGGAGAGAGAGACAGAGAGAGACAGAGAGAGAGAGAGAGAGAAAACAACACAGTTGGAGTTGGAGAGAGAGAGAGAAACAGTCCATTAACAATAGAGAATGGGACCATTAGGACTTTAAGGTGCTACAAATAGCAACTGGGCCATGTAGGATATTTAGGGTACTCCCCTTTAATTTGATGTGTAGCATGTAAGCAATAAGCAGTAAAGACCTGAACATATAACAAAGACTGCAAGAGTGGGAGAGAATAAAGATTACAGTCCAACACAGTACAGTGCAGCTGACGGGTAGTCGAGGACGGTTTTGAGCAACAAAAACCCTAGAATGTTCCCTCACCTACAACCATCATGTTGAAGTCAAAGCCCGTCTTCACTGTCTTCTTTTTCATCTGCTCAATGATGGTGTCAATCCCAATGTAGCCCAGCAGCGTGGACCCCCCTGACCTTTGAACCGCGGGCCCTGAGGGCGGGGCAGGGTGGGAAGGGATCGGGGGAGGGGCCACATGAGGGGGCTTGGCCGGGACCACGGGCTTGGGCCTCACCTCTGGAGGGGCGACGTCTGCCATATCTGATGATGCAAAGACAAAAAAATAAGAAATTACAGTGACAATGAGGCGGACAGAAAGGGATACAGCATGACAGACTGTCACACTGGATAAAGAACAAGGAAATGCTAGACATATAGACCCTACTGTATTATTCTATTATGAAAGAGGTTGTCATGAAGTGGCATCAACACCAGCTTCAATTAGAAGTATGAAATGCTATTTTAGTCAATAACCATTGGTTGTTGTTGTTACATATGAAATAACATCTATAACTGTGTCATTGCAAACGATAATTTTGAGCGATTCATGCCTCGCCAGTTAGGCTATGTTTTGTGTTAACAGACAGACATTCTTATCCAATTTCTGCGGATCATCACACATTTCCCAGCTTCTACTACCTCTCTCAATGTACACGATGCTCATTTAACAAGCGATGAACGACCATTAATTTTTAAGAGCGCAGTTCAGATATGGTCAACATGCCGGCCAGCATGCAATTACATTTCTTAGCTACTACTTCGCTACACACAGTTTTGGGTGCTAACGTTACTGTACAAATACTCTACTATTAGCTACAATGACGCAAATGTCGACAACAAATTAGGGTGTGATTTCTGTTTTACCCGATATAGAAATTGGCAAGCGAAACAAATCACAGATCACCCGTTGCCAAATCCTTTCAGTCAAAACCCATTGTCCCCATGCAACGTGAGCAAGGTGGGTGATGCTAGCTTCAAAGAGCGACTTACCAAATTTGGTGGTTCAATCACCGGATTCTATTTTGAATACACGCAGGTTGCGATCCGTGACCAGGCTTGCTGACGTCGGTATTCCGATATTAGCTAAAAAGTCTCAAAATAAAGACCATATCCACAAAAGGCAGGATGATAGACCGATATTTGGAAAATATCATGTGACCCGTCTGGGTACCTCTTCTCTCGTCCTCGCCTCTTTTTCTGTGCTCCGTGCTCAACCCCCCTTCTCCCTTTAGCGTTGCTAAGGAGACGAGAGACTTGGATGCAGCACGCATGCTCATTTGCCCTGGAATCTCATATCGGTGTGAAGCTCTGGGTTGGGTTAGAAATGTCCAAGTGTTTGCTGAAAAGTCTTCGTACAGTTCCATATTAAGTATCAAAGCTTCGTTAAGACATTCAAAATGGCCTTGCCTTGGAATGCATCTAGTAGACCGAACCTAAAAAATGTCAATTAGTTAAAACAGCGTCCTGTTATTAGAGCTGGACGAATGAAGAATGTATATATCAAAGTGAGATTTCAAAGTAAAAAAAAAATTACAAAAGCATTTGTTCGAAAGAAGTGCACCGCCGTAACGGAGAGAACGCTGCCATAAGCTTTTAATTAGATTGCGGTTTAATGTAGCGTAAATAAGAGACTTATTAAGAGATCAGGCCACTGTGCTGCTCCACTGTGTGTTTCAGGACAGACCAAATCCGAGCCAGTTTTAATTAAAACATGTTATGTAAGATCTCAAACCGCCCATACAGCCATAAAATGCTGGTGTATAGTTTGTCAAATGATACTACTAATAAATTATGATGCAAACGAACAGGGTATAGGCTAAATGACAAGACAAAACCCCACAGCTTGCAGTTATCCCACAAGACCTGCAGTGTTTGAACACAACAGCGCCGTGACGACAGTCTTGGCAGGACAAACCCTTCGATACTCACATTTTTGGCGTGTGCGTCACCCGCCCTTCGAGGTAGGGGAGCCTTCTTTGCTCGCCAGAGACCTTTAGCAACTGGCCTACCGGGCACGCTCTCCTTTATCTCACAAGTTCTCAGCACGCCTGTCATTCAGCTGATAAGGACTTGTGCTTATTTAACGTTTTCTCACCCTTCATTTACGAGCAAAGTTATGTGTCAATCGTGAATAAATTTTTTTTTTTTTAAAAACAGGCCTCTTATTGACCTCTTCCCTGACGGAATAAACGTAGGCTACACATCAAACATTTTCCCAGTTATGTAAATTAAAAATAATTAAAAATATGTGAACCTTTAAATAATGACTAATTAAAAATGTTTCAGGCCTCTCCTCCACTATGCCACTCACTCACCCATTGTCACCCACACCCCTGAATCCAACACAGGCCCCTGCAATGTTCTCATCGCCAGGGAAACAGATGGCTTGGATAGAGGGGGGTCCGGCGTGACCAGAGGAGACATATCCATGTCTGTGTGTCTGTAACTGTCTGAGCCCAACAGCCGGAATGACTGTCTGTCCGCCTGGTGTGGACTGTTGCTGAGCCGGGACAGCAGCGCCGAAGCCTGCAGGTGTTGGTGTTGGTGTTGTTGATTGTGCTGTTGATGGTTAGGTTGGTGTTGGTGCTGGTGCTGTTGATGGTTAGGTTGGTGTTGGTGTTGTCTGTGTTGGCTGTCAGTGGACAACAGCCCCTGAGCTCCCCATTCATCGGCAGAACATTCTGGAGTGCTCGCGACGCGCTCACTGTCGCCCCACTGGTCAGGTGGTTGACCCATTCGTGGTGTTGTTGTGTGAGACGGGTCAGGCAGCACCGAACGGTCAGCAGACCTGCTCTCAGTAATGGCTGCATCCACACCAAACATGTCGTGAGTCACACAATGATTCGGCCGTGAAACCTGCCCATCCCTCTCAGAGTGGCAGCCACTGCTGTCACCCACTGGGCATAGTATGGACTCTGTATCAGGGCATGGTGGGCTGTTCTGAGGGGGATCAGAAACTACTCTTTGCTCTTCCAGTGTCTCAGCTTGGCTTGCGGTTTGAGCCGAGAGAGGAGCAGAGGTCTCGTATGGCTGAATTGGTGCCAGGTATGCCGGCCGGCTGTCAGCTGCCATATCACCCTCTTTGATCTGGGCGCCGGGCGGGGGGAGTCTGCCTAATTGACCTGCTTCCTCCATCGACCTGTCGCACTTCAAAGGGAAGCTCTCCGGTCGGGTGGTCTCATCTGGTGAGCTGCTGTGAGGTGTCATAATTTCACGATGCCTTGGTTCTGTTTCTGAACTGCAGTGCTGAAGCCTGGTCCTGTTATAGCGAATGGGTGAAGCTCTGCATGGAAGGCAAAGAAAAAAACATGTTTAATGTAAGATATTGTAGGTTCATTTGTGTGCTTTAAACCTTAAGGTGCTTGGTGGAAATACGTTTTCTTTTTCTGTGTGTAAGTTTGAAAGAAATGCTCTTCTTTTCTGCCCCTAAGGTCATATGACTGCAATATGCATTCTGGTGCATACACATTTAGTGCATTCCTTGTCCTAACGAGAAACATGAGAAACATATTAGCAGGTCCATTGGGAACTCCTTTAGGCAGACACAAGCCACAATGTTAAATATATGTGGCCTAAACAGTAGCAGGAGAGGGTGCTGACAAACATAATTGACACCATGGGATGAAGCATGTTATGACAATAATTGGAAGACGGGGGGAGGTATATTGTGCGTTGTGAAACCCCCCTCGAGTCATCACTTTTTCCTAGTATTGATAGAAACCACCAAAAACTACTTTGATCATATGTCTGTTAGCCACGTGTCTTTCACTGAAATGAGGAGACTGTATGTGTGACATGAGTTGAGTTTCTAATATGAAGGGGCTTTGCCCCGCAGAACTTTGATTTGTTGCTTGACTCTTGTGGTGCTTGAAACGTTCCCTAATTCTGGTGCCGTGAATAAAGCCAGTCTCACACTTGCCTGAGTTGCCTGAAAGTTTTTACCACAGTTTTCAAGAGAGTTGTCAAAAATGTTGTCAGAGATATACAGTATATGATCATCGTTTACGACTTTATGAAAACAAAATACTATCAGAAGTACGAATGACTAGCCTGGCTACACATGCCTGCCTACTGCTCCCAGCTTAGTATTCACAGGAATTGTATTAGCCTATATTCAAAAGTATAGTATGTGAGTCTGGTTTTTTTCAGGCTATTGTAGATCCACAGTTCAAAACATGTGACCAATGTGAAATCATTTGCACTGAGAAAACTTGCAGAGAAAACAAATTAAACATTCCATATCTTATCTTACTAATCGTATCACAAATCTTGGACGATACCTTTTTTTTTGGGGGGGGGGATTATTGCTCCCAATGCATCAGGGTAATATTGTGTTACGGGGTCTCCACTGGTTCTTAATAAATGTGACTCAAAGCACTCACTTGGATGTAGCCTCTCCCTGCATGCGGCCCAGCAGGTCTGGATGACCTCTGTCCGACCTCTGCTCAGGTGAGGGAGAGCCCTGCACTGGTCTGGGCGGTGTCAGGGCCTGTCTGTTGGTCTGTAGGTCAGAGGCTGTACTGCCCCTGAAGGTTCTCGGAGACTTTGCGATGGGGGGTTGAATCCTTGTTGGCTTCACATTAGGAAGGGATGGGGACACACTTGTTGGCGATGTTAGATGGACGTGTGCTGTGTGAGAGTCCCTTGCCACTGCTGTGGAAGTGTTGTCCCTTTGGGTCCTCTTTGAGGCCTGCTCTCCCCGCATCTCCTGGCTTCTGCCCAGAAGCCTGGGGATGGATTCTGCCACTCTCCCGGGTTTGGTCAACCGAAGACGGGCTTGAAGCAAGACGGGGTCCTGGTGTTTTCTTTTTATCTGACTAATGGAGCGAGACCCCTTGACAACCTCCACGGTAGAACTGGGTCTCTTTCTGTCCTTGGACCATGACGACGGGGAGGCTTTGACATTGCTATTATTGGATGGAACTGCTGAGTCACTCTTTCCAGTAGCTGTGTCATGATACGCTGGTACAGCATCCGCTGTCTCATCGAGGGTAGAGCAATGTTCAGGATTTGAGATGGAGATTGATCTGACCTTTCTCTCACTGGATGGGGTCGGGCTCAGCCGCAGACTCTGGCCTTCCACCGGCCATTTCTCATTCCACACCTCCAAGGAAGGGCTGATCCTGTCTGTCTGATTGGTTGGAGTCAAGGGGCGGTCCCTGTTGCCAATCTCTGATTGGACAGGTGATGGAGGTGACTTGATTGGCAGGTACGATCTGGAAGTGGTAGGGCTAAAGACGAGAGGGTACAGAACAGTTCCCGAAAGATAAGGAGGCCGTTGTGATCTGGATCAATAGACACATGTGTCCTATATCAATAGTGTTGTCAATCAATAGTTACTTGTTAGTTAAGAGGTCTGATCTGCTCTAGATCATTAAAAGGTTAGCAAGGAATTGTAAGAATGGCCCCAATGAGCGCTGGGTACATTGTAGTTAGTGCTTATATCTGATACCTATGCAAGTAATATGTAATAACTATTAACTAACTTGTTAATAATAGCTTAATAGATCATAAACCAACATAATAAATATAGATAATGAATGCACCCCAGGCAATGACAGTGCAGAAATGCCGTATGAAAAGTCTTTGACAGAATGAGTGATCGGTGAGTGCATACCTGCATGGTTGGGAGCGGGTGACCTGGGGCATGGGCAGCAGTCCTGCAGGCTGTAAGGAGGGGATGAGGCAGGGCTTCTTCTGAATGAGCGCGGAGGAGAGGGGGGCGGCACGTGGGACGTCCAGAGAGGATGCGGGGCGGGTAAGGGTTATTTTGGGAGACGGGGGGGCTCTTTGGGGCAAGAGTGTTTTGCCAGGCGCAGGCTTGTTAGAACTCATTGTGTGGCTGTGGTTGGTTGGAGTGTGTGTGTGTGTGTGTGTGTGTGTGTGTGTGTGCATGTATGTGTGTATATGTGTGTGTGTGTGTGTTTGACAGAGGAAGAGATCTCAATTTCCTGCAACAGATGGATGGAGTAAATCTGACAGAGAGATGGAGAGAGAGAGAGAGAGAGAGATGGAGACAGCGAGAGAGAGAGGATCAGAGCGGAAGAGAGTATGAGGGTATTTGTGTGTACTTGTGAGGAAGAATATGCAAGCGAGAGTGGCGGAAAGAGATGGCGTGTGTGTGTGTGTGTGTGTGTGTGTGTGTGTGTGTGTGTGTGTGTGTGTGTGTAAAAGGCAGTGAGAAAGGGAGACAGACAAGACCAAAAAATAGCAACAGAGGAAGAGGTAGACGCTGAGCAAAGAGCAAAGAGCACGTTTAGCACAGAAGAGCACAACTTGGACAAGCACGTCTATTTATAGCCCCCACTGTAGGAAGGGTTCTTTGAACGAGGCAATAGCGGCAGGAGGCAGCATGGAGAACATCACCTGTAGCCAAAAGACCACAACTGATGCGCATGTGTGGGAATGCAAATATGCAACATTAACATACACAGATGTAAAAGGGATTCACAAAGCCAGTGTTGCAAGTATGGCTTTATTATAAGAGGATTTGGGGAAAAAACAACCCAAAGGGTTTCACACGTTGTGCTGCTCACAGTAACCGTCAGTGATAATTGTTTACGGCAATAACACATAATTACTGCGATGTGATTTTCCATCAAATCATGCAACTCATAATGCTCTTTATGAACATAAACATGCCCAATTTAGGTTACCAAGGTTACAGTCACCAGGCCTTACGTATGCAGCCAGTGAATATGAACGGTCTCAACACAATTCTCAACACATGTGCAACCTCTGGCGCTAGGTCTGATCATCAAAGGTTTGTTTGTTTTTGTTTGATGCCCACACAAACTAAAAGGTTAACTGTCCGCGGCTTGCAGAAAAGTTTGTCTAGCGTCGCAACTCAGAAACCCTTCGGTGAACAGAGCGTGTTGGTGATGTGACCTACATTAAAGCCATTTCAGGTCATACATAGCTTCTTTATATGAACTCTAGAGCCCAACACATATCATGCAAGTAGCTTTAAAGGCAAATAAAAAATAAGAACCAATGTCTAAAAGGATCATAAGAGGCCAAGAATCAAGCTTTAAAAGAATCATAAGAGGCCAAGATCACTGACCTGTATTATTCTCTGTCTGCCTCTTGAAAACAAGTGAAAATAATTGTAGGAAAGACAAAAAGACAGAGGGAGGGAGAGAGAGAGAGAGAGAGAGAGAGAGAGGAAGAGAGAGAGAGAGAGAGGAAGAGCGAGAGAGAGAGAGACGTGCAGCAGGGAAGTGGTGGGTACCAGACGCATTCTCTCCATTCCTGTCCTCTGAAAGTGGCACTGTCTTCCTCTCCCACTCCAGCCATCTCACATTTTATTACTCTCCATGGGAAAAACCCAAAGAACACACCCAGACTCATCCTATCACAAGTGCACACAGGCTTCCCCCAGTCCCGCTACAACAGGGACCCACAATACTGCATGAATCAGTAGTCTACAGTGGCCACACCTGGCTCAATGTAGGCGGGGGGTGGCGGCAGCATACGGCAGCATACACTTTTCTAATTACAGAGTTCTTGATGAAAAAATTATGTATTTATTATGTATGTAATAGTGTATTTTAAGCACTTTTACTTTCCTAATTACAGAGCTATTAAAGACCACCATTGTATGATGTGAATAAGAAAGTTATTTTAAACACTTACACTTTGCTAAATGTAGAGTTCTTAAAGAACACCATTTTCTATGCTTCCCCTTAACATGCACATTAATGATGTAATCAAAAGGGCTGTGTATACTTCCCCAGAACGTGTCCTCCATAAACCTCCAGCTCTGTAGGAGCCTACCCACTCATCTGTCATTCTTTGCAAAGTTGTTTGAGGTATCCTTCACCATACAAGTGGCTAGGTGTAGAGAGAATGTTAGAGAAGAAATGTTATAATTCATTGCTAGGTGTGGAGAGAATGTTGGAGAAGAAATCTTATAATGAATTGCTTTCATTTGCTGCTATATTTATGAATTATAAGAGAGTTGTATTGTAATGATCTGCGAATGTGTGTTTAAGGAGAGTTTGCAGGTGATAAAACAGGCAAGGTTCTGGTTGCCAAAATAGCAACAATCAGAAATGGGTCTAACACATTTAGCGTATAGTTTCACTGATATGTTCTTAGAGGACAACAAGAAGACCACAGATAGAGATAAAAATAATGTATTTATTATTTCTGAATCAGTTTCAGGCAAGGCTAGTTTAGTTCTTAGTGTAAACAGGGTATGAAAACAATGATGCATGTGCAGATGGAAACATTGTTTCTGAACATACAAGACATAGAAATGATCGAAACAGTATTTGGCACATGATTGACAGCTTTCAAAGACAACGGGTCATAACACCAAACAAACCATGTGGTTTTCCTCAAAAGTTAAAGGTACAACTATGGTACAACTCTGACGTTCATTAGTTACAAGTGACCTCTGTATCACATATGGTTGCGATGAATTTACCCTGAACACATAATTATTGCTGAGATTAAATAACATTTACTGTCAATCTAAAACATTATCTGGCAGCGCACGTGTCTGGCTCAGGCTCTACCAACAAACAAACAACAAACCAACAAACTAACAAACATTTGGCACTAGCACAATGGTTTGCACCAACACAATTTTGGCATAACTGATCACTGACTCGAAAGGTCCATTTCAGTTAAATCTCAAGTTCACAGACCACCGGTCACATATGTTAGTTTTAGTCTAAAGTGCATATACTGTAGTGGAAGAGAGGATCACCCCTTGAACTTTATGTACTATATCATAGCTTTCCGTAAAAACTCCATAGTTTTTCCGTGAAAACTCCATAGTAGACAAAACTCAATTTATGTTATTTAAGACTTCTTCATGACTTACTGAGGCCAAACATTTGAATTAACTGAATGTTAATTATACAATCCTATGAGGCCAGGTTTCAGACTTTGTATCTGTTTTATATTGTATCATAACCCTCCTTTCTCATAAAATGGAAACAGAAAGGAATTAAATCCCATTCTGTTGTTCCCACTTCAACCGCTGAAAAAGATAAGAATTGAGTCTCTCTCTCTCTCTCTCTCTCTCTCTCTCTCTCTCTCTCTCTCTCTCTCTCTCTCTTCCTGCTGCTTTTTTCGTTTCCCCTCAACATATCAGCACCTTGCTGTCCTCTTCCTTGCAGTTCTTGGCAGTGGTCAGAGGGGGGCGCTGTACGGACTTGTTGCTCCACTTGTGGGCATCCTGGAGGCCCGGCTCCAGGAAGTAGATGCAGGCGCCGAACCCGACCAGCACCAGCACGGACACCAGCAGGTAGACGGGCACGAACCAGTCCAGAAACATCAGGGGGACGGTGCGGGATCAGAGGAGGGACTGGAATGGGCAGGAGGAAGGAAGAGATCGATTGGTTAATTGATTGACTGATTTAATAATTAATTAATGAATTGGTTGGTAAGCCTGAAGGAGCAGGACATAAATATCCAAGGTATGCTTCCTAATCAATGGAGGAACTAAAAGTACATACATTGATTGAAACGGAGCTGGATATACTGATGG
>NC_137920.1:24331629-24349129 GCF_963457725.1 Sprattus sprattus
AGGAGGGATGGAAAGAGAAAAGCCAGTTGAAATGAAGTACTTCTTTTTTTATGTGATGGCACACTAATCGAGACAGAGGCATTACAGTGGCAAATCACACTTCAAGTGCTAAATCACCAAAGAGTATGGGGGATAGGAGTGGACAAGTGGATGGTTCTAGAATGTTGCTGGCAATGTTTCTCTGAGCACTTAAAACTGACTGTGGCCACGGTAACAAAGGGTTTGGATAGCTGGCTGGTAGTTACGTGACTCTGCACATCTGTGTGTCTATGGACGTGTGTGAATGTGGTCAGAATTTTGTATGTGAATGTGGTGTGAATTATGTGTGTGAATGTGGTTTGAATTTGGTGTGTGAATGTGATGTAGGATGACGAGATTAGTCACGGTATGTATAAACTGTTTGTGAATAGAAGAGCATTCAGAGTGTGGATAGCATGTATGCAATTAGCGTGACACTATATTCTGACTTTCAAACATTCTTTTGGTCAGATCCGGACCAGCTAGGGGTCAGATTCGGACCAGCTCAGCTGGATGGAGGGCAGTCAGATGGGGGGGGGGGGGGGGGGGTGAGACGTAAGGAGAAGGAGAGGGCAAATAGAGGATAGGACAGAGGGGGGAAATCTTTCTCTCCCTCCCTCTCTCTCTCTCCCCCTTCCTCTCTCACCATGTTCCCTCATCAATAAAACATCTGTTGGGTCCACCCTCTCTGTAAGGGTAGTGTTCACTGCACAGAGTGATACGTTTACACACACACACACACACACACACACACACACACACACACACACACACACACACACTACAACACTACAAAGAGAAGGGGATAAAGTGTTCTGAGTACCGTGACAGTGGGCAGGAACCCATAGGAGTCCAGAAGAACCAGACCCTCCACCATCTCAGGGAACAGCGCACTGAACTGTCAACAAACAACAAAGGAACAAACACACCAGCAAACAAACGAGTGTCAAAACCAGCTGAACTCTCCAGACAAAACAAAACAGAACAAAAACCACACCACACCAATACCAACACATACCAACACTTCCAGCTTAAGTCAACATGGACTCGTCATTTCCATTCTTGAGCATTAACATGTCTCAAATCTGTTAGTGAGCCGGAGTGAGCAATTACATGTCTCATATCTGTTAGTGAGATGGCAGATAAAGCAGTGTGCTTACCATTCCAGCCACATTGCCCCCTATGAGAACAGAGAAAGACATTTGGGTCACCATACTGGGATTAAGAATGTATCATTGGAATACAAAGGTATGTGCATAGGCAGTATAGGCAGCATAGGCAGCATAGGCAGTATAGAGAGTATAGAGAGTATAGGCAGCATAGGCAGCATAGGCAGTATAGGTAGTATAGGCAGTACAGGCAGTACAGGCATAGGTAGTCCACCAACCACAAACTACAATAACAGAATGCCAGTCATGGCAAACTGACCTAGAGCCTGGCTATGAGGAGGGGGGGATGCCTAACGCCAGGTAATACAAGTCAAATAAATAAATAAATAAATAATAACAATAAAACTAATAATAATAAATGTCCTGTTTAATAAAAAGCAGAAAATGAAATGTGTCAGTCTTGCTGGTCTTCTGTCTAAATGCAGTGCACTGTTGTGTACGTTTCTGCATGGAGAAGGGGCTCGAGGCATTTAAAATATTTCAAAGTTTTTTTTTTTTGTAAACAAATTCCTTTTACTTTGCAGTTGCGTTTTGCACTCCCGGGTATTTAGAAGCACATTCAAGGCGTTTCTTAAACCATCAGCAGGAGACAGATGACAGAGTGCCAAACTCTTCACAAAATGCTCAAGAATTTGCCCCTGAGGACGGTGGTAGCCAGATGTCAATTTAATAACTGTTTAAACACTGCTTAATAAACAAATCTACTGTTTAATGAAGTTCATAAATGTCTAATAAAGTGTAAAATATGTTAACCCCTAAATTCTCTTTTAAGAACAGTGCCTCAGTGTTAAGAACTGGCATAATTTTAAGTATTTCAAGCATTCAAGTTCTCTTGTAAACAAATAGCGTTCATATTTGGTTTTACATTTTCACTCCCAGGCATATTGGGACCGATCACACCAGGCACGATAGAGAGCAAACGTACACCAAGTACGTCAAACTACGGTAGCCATGGTGACACTTAAGAACCTCAACTTTCACCTACTGTTTATCAGCATGACGAGGCAGTGGTGAGGCCATGACCTTTGACCTTTCTGCACACCTTTGTAGGCAATGCAATGTTAAAGGTGCATAACGTAGTTTTTAGACACATGTTACACTTAAGCTTCTCAACTTTCACCTACTGTTTATCAGCATGATGAGGCAGTGGTGAGACCATGACCTTTGACCTCTGCCTCTTATGCACACCCTTGTACGCAGGGTGACTAGGCAATGCAGTGTTAAAGGTGCAATGCGTAGTTTTTAGGCACATGTTTCTAAGCAATACTATATTTTTGAGGGCAATCTTTAGATTTGGAGCCACTCTCATCTGAATAATAAATGGGAAAACTGAGAAGGTGGGTTTGGTGTTGATCAGTACAAGAGTCAAGCCATTTCTGTGAACCATTCAACACTACTATCTTTTGATACGGTTTTCTCCTGTGCATTTCCTGCTGCAAAACAGCTCTGATTCTATACTGTAACTGTCTCGACATCAGACATCACCAAAACATCTGCTTGGTATACCAATACAGAGATATGATGTTGGGTCCATATCTCCCAGCCCTAAAACTCACCCATGCTGTGGCCAAGTATGGAGAACCGCTTCCATTGGAGGGCTGTGGAGAGATGAGTCACACATTAGTACACATTACTCAGGCCCACAATGATACATGTGCTGTTATACACAAGGGGGACTTTTTACACACACACACACACACACACACACACACACACACACATGTGTATATATATATATATATATACACGTATATAATAATTTAACTTATAACTGTGCCATTACCCAAGGGGAGGGTTAGAAAATAAACAACACTCTGTAGTACTGTAAACAATGTTCAAACAATGTTCCTCCCGGGTCCTTTCAAAGGGTAAATCTTCTTCATGCATCAATAAGCACACACACACACACACACACACACACACACAGACACACACACACACAGACACACACACACACAGACACACAGACACACACACACACACACACACACACACACAGACAAACAGACACAGACACACAGACACACAGACACACAGACACACAGACACACACACACACAGACACACAGACACAGACACACACACACACACACACACACACACACACACAGACACACACACACACACACACACACAGACACACACACACACACACACACACACACACAGACACACACAGACACACACAGACACACACAGACACACACACACACAGACACACACACAGACAGACACACACACACACACACACACACACACACACACACACACACACACACACACACAGACACACACACAATAATTTAACTAATAACTATGCCATTACCCAAGGGGAGTACTCAAATATAAAAAAGGAAGTGCACCACAGGATGTCATTTGAGCGTCCCACAACTACACTGATTTATTATTGTGTTACACCCCGATATAACTGTAAACAATGTTCAAACAAAAAACAATGTTCCTCCCGGGTACTTTCAAAGGGTAAATCTTCTTCGTACATCAATAAGCTTGCTTACCCACAATCCCTTTAGGCACCTTTGTGATGAAATAGTGTGTGTAAAGAGTGTGTGTAAAGAGTGTTTGTAAAGAGTGTGTGTAAAGAGTGTGTGTGTAAAGAGTGTGTGTAAAGCAGAGCTCTTTCTTATGAAAGAGTGTGTGTGTAAAGCTGAGCTCTGTGTAAGGATGAGTTAACACTACTCTGCACCTTCGACAACTCTCCTCACGTCAGTGATGTATGCAGGGAAGGTGTAGAACACTCCAGGAGGCCGTGGGGAAGAGAGGCCATGACCTGCCATATCAAATGCCACGCACCTCCACTCTTAACAGGGGAGAGAGAGAGGGAGAGAAGGGGGGAGGGAGAGAGAGAGAGGGAGAGAAAGAGGGAGCAAGAGGGCGAGAGAATGTAGGTACAGGGTGATTATAGTGAAAGTAAAGTACAAGACAAAATCTCCTGTGCAATTTTCATTATGCATATTTAACTTAATCTACTGAACACACAAACTCTCTCACACACACACTCACACACACACACACTAACACACACAAACACACACAAACACACAAACCCTACCTGGTGGCAATAGCGGGATCAGAGTGTTGAAGGACCCGGAGTTGTCTGCCCAGCCATGTAGGCATAAAATTGGACGGCCCTCCTCAGGACCCCAAACCTGCCCTCTCAGCTCCCCCCAAGGGACAGGCAACCGGAACTCTGAGGCTGTTATTACAGAATGTATAATGACGTTATAATCACTTAAAGCTGATCTAAAATATCACTACACTCCTACAGAAAGAACTGGGAATGCCGGTAGAACCCTACATGCTTCTTCGGTTCGTCTCCACTGAGGTCCCCTGGCTAGAACTGTCTGACAGGGAATTCTTTCAGAATTTTTCTAGGGGTTCATTTACAATCAGAATTATTTGTGCAGAACCTCATATGAATTTGGTAAAGGGTTGCCTCCATTTTGAATTGGAATTGGAACCCTGTCTATCCCTGCACAGATACCTTCTACTGTATGTGAGCAATTTTTAGATATAGTTAAAGAATGACAGTGTAACCTACAGGAAGTAAACCTTTCTTTTAGCATGGCAAGGGCAACACTGTAACTCAACAGACACAACCTGATGCCAACACAGAACAAAGAAGCTGTTGGAAAGCAGTATGGGCCTAAACCTCTGTGGCTATTAAAATGTTTAAATGCCGACAACAAAAACAGATTACACATATTAAAATGTATTTTTGTGCTTCATGACAATGACATGTGCTTTGTGTCATTTTAAATTTGACCAGTGGGGGACAGTGTTTGTCAGTTTGAACATCTGTGGGTACGTAATTACTCCTGGATAAATACTCAACTTTTAATGAAAGAGTGACTATCTTACCAGCGCGTTTCATTGTAGTCGTGGCAAATTGTCTGGCACCACTCAAGGCTTGAATCATTGTGAGAACGACTTCAGGGGTCAGAGGTCAGCTGCTCAAACCTATGGGCAGAGACTCTATGAGAGCAGCGATGGCTGGCGGCATAGACATCATATATCACCAATATGATGTCTATGGCTGGTGGTGGTTGAAACCATATACATCCTATTACGTAGACGCAGCATAGGATGTCTATGGTTGAAACAGTGTACATAAAATTGTGAACCCGAGAGAGCTAGGGTGTTCCGGCCGGGGGCCCCAAAGTAACAATAAGTAACAACAGAAAATACCTGTTTTGAGTTGACTAAATCTGACCTACCACAAAGCATAAGAAACAAATATTGTCCTACAAAAACTCACAACAAAAACAGACCACACATATTGAAATATATTTTTGTGCTTCATGACAATGACATTCGAATCATGTCATTTTTAAATTTGGAAAGTGGGGATTTGGTCAGTTTGTTTGTTCATAAGCAACACAGGTAAGTTATCAATAGGTAAATATGACACCATGAATCCACTCCTGTCGTTTTTCGCTTTTGTGATTTTTTTTTATTAAGGACTGCTTCGTCTGCCTACATGGATCAGCCGACCCTTTCCTGTCGACCACATTAATGTTTACTGAAAGCAAGGACTTGTCATTTATCATTGTAGTCTCTCTCGTTGTTTGAATGCGCGGCATAAGCATTCCTTTACATTTCACAGGGATCCACAGAATGTCGTGATGGTGATCAAACAGATAACGAATAGCAAAATTAGTAAGTTAACATCAACGACTGTAAGTAGTAGCTTTAACGTAACAGGTTAACGTAATGACTGACAAAACTCACCGTGGTCTGTCAAAAAAAGGTTTAGCTGGCACTACAATTGAGACGACAAATAAACGCAGGCGCAGGAAAATATATGCAAAATAGGCTTTGCATATCAAAACATAAATGAGGTTAGGCGGGCTCTTACCATTCAGGTTGGTAAAGTACGCCAGGTCGCAAGGTTGTCACCTGAACGCCACTATCGCTAGACTTACCCTGACTTAGCTAGCTCTTTGATAAGTTGATCGGTTCCCAACCTTGATAAGACATATGGACGACATGGATTTAAGCAGCGCCATAGAAATAATTAGTGTACAGTTCTTAGTAAAACTGCCAGTGCGTTAGCAAATTGAAAACAGATAACTAATAACAACCTTTTCTCAACTTTCCAGAGATGTGACTAGCCGTGGAGATGTCAAAAGGAGCATGTTCCTAGTTCCCTTTTTCGGTGTTAGCAAGATAACGGCGTAAAATGAGAACAGCGAGGAGAAGGACCACATTAAAGGAGAAATGATAATAATATTAACGAAAAGGACATTTCATTTAAATTAACTATACATATAGCTTTAGCATTACAACAGTAACTTATATTGCATTTACACCTTTTCCTGTGAGAACAATTCGCGCAGTTATGACTGCGGTGAACATTCACATCTCTGACACACTACTACAGTCAAATGTTTAAACCGTGTCAAATTAAAAGTCTTCAAAGTTGGTAACTGGTTGAACAGAGACCACTTGAACATATAGATCGAAAGATCACTCTGATTATTACCTTTACTTCCGACCGCCATTGTGAGTTTACTCATACAGTGACTTTCCCATTCGTATCAGTCTTATCAAATGTCAAATTTTTCTGCACGTCAAACTAAAAGATCAAGACGAGACAGCAACTAGCCACACGAGGGCGCTCAAACCCAACCTATGTTATTGTGAATCGGAGCAAATTGTTGTCTGATCAACCATGGCATCAATCTTCTAAACCTGATGTCATGCAAAGTCAAGCAGAAGCATCCCAAGTTCAGCCAAGTTCTTCCAGCTCTGTACAATTACGTAGTCATTACTACCATTGTACTCTATCAGGGAGACAGACAATTACAACATGTATAACCCCTATCCGTTATTCTGATTTACAAGACGTTAACTAAGTAAATTGTCCAAAACATATCCAAATATAAGACTTTGGCCGTGTCTCATAGATCACACTTGTGCCCCTGGAGCCCCAACTTGAGGGCTTAGGGCGTTCACACGGAAAAAAACAAAATAATTCAGTGCACTGAAATTACCCGGAATGCGCCCCTGAAACGTCAAAATATCCAGTGTGGAACTCATCTACACTGCTCGCCCTATACGGGCGCCATCTTGGCTACGTGGCGGAAGAGGAGGAGCCCGTTCGGCAGCATTTAATTTTATTTTGCAAAACAATGGCGGACGAGGCTACGGTGGAAGTAGGAGTAGCAGACGAGGCTACAGAACGTAAATGTAAGTATCAGCGGTAATTAAACACTGTACTGATATTAAATGTACTACTAACATGCCCTACTCAGATTAAAGCCAGCGACATGAGTTTTTGGTTGAGTTACGATGGATACCGACAGTTAGCATACCTAGCTAGGTAGCATTAGATGCCATTGAATTTGCATGGCAGTTATGCTATGCTATAAGCCAATGGAACTTGGCTTGGCAGATAGATAAGTGTTTCCCCAAGTCTGAAGCTTGAAGTTATTTTCATATCTATACTTAGGAAGCACTGTAAAACTTAGCAGACGTACAGAATACATCTTTATCTTATCTTGTAACATTCGTTTCTATAAGCAATCACTTAGCATTGCATGTTTAATTGTGATAGAAGCTTCGTTAGCGTAATGCTAATTTATATGTGTAATTCCATAGAGACCGCGTTCGCGACTAGCATCATTACAAGTGGTTTGCACAAGAAGTAATGTTTCTAAGTAATCACTGATCAACTGTTTAAGAAAATGCTTATTTCCGACCTCATAGATTGTTTGCCAATAACAGGGGAATTCTGATTTTTTTTTAACCATAGCCCTATTGTTTAAGGTCACTGTGGGCTGCCAGGAAAAATAACAAGAATGCTTTTTCTCCTACTGGCAGTTTGTGGAGAGATCGAAAAACAGGGCTATTGATTGAAAAACATCAGAACCCCATTTAAACAATTAAATTGAAGTGTAACATTGTATGGCTATTCTTTGTCTGTTCTCTGGTGAGGTGTCTGCAGGCAGCAGTGTGAGCACTTGATGTGGTTCTGGATGTCCCTTCACCTGTATTCAAGCATATTGTATAGCCAGAAGCGATGTTTAATATAATAAGTGAAATGATCATGAATGTGGTTTAACTTCTTTAATAAAACAAGCTATTTTATTTAATACATACTAACATGTTTCTATTGTACTGTAAAGTATGTATGTGGCTTGAATAAATACTATAAACATACATATACATATAAACAATTAATACAATTTAAGTGTAACATTGTATGGCTATTCTTTGTGTGTTCTCTCCCCCAGAGACGGTTTCTGGAGGTACTGGTGCTGGATGGTCCGCTGCTGCCCTCCCGACATCATCATCATCTGGCTCCAGCAGGTCACCGTTGGTCAAGCAGATGTTGTGGAGCACAGTGCAGCACACAATGACCTCTGGCACAAACTTCACATCCACCTCCAGAGCCTTTAGGAAAATGGACCGGCATCGCGTCTTGAGAACCCCGACAGGCAGTTGTTGTAGCGAGCTTTGCGGTGGTTGCGGACAGGCTGCCTGAAGGGGGTTATGAGATGGGTTTGGACAGGCAGGGGTAGCCACCATTCCCAAGGATACAGTAGCCTGTTGGAGGATAAACGTGCATGGAGTGGATGGGGCTGTTCCTCAGGACCCTGGCATCGTGCACTGACCCCGTGTACCCCACGAACACAGCCAGAAATATACATGTGTCGTCACAGCTGGCCTGCAGCTGGATGGAGTGGAACAGCTTCCTGTTAAAATAATAGGCTGCATCCTCTGCTGGGGGGCTTCACCCTGACGGTAGCCCCAACCAACACTCTGTTGAAGGCTGCTGATCCAGCGAGATGGACGAAGCGGGCACCCAGGCATGGGAGTTCCTCTGCAGTTGGATGCCGGACCACTGTGAAGAGGAGTGCATGGATCTTCGCACTACCTGGTGAACGGAGGGCCATAGGAGGTGCCGCTGGCAAACCATCTGTGATCCCACTCAGTGCCCAGCACAGCACATGAGTGCATTGAAGGACTCCCTGGAGAGCCTGAAGTCGACCCTCAGGTCACTGTGGCTGTCAAAGTACAATACCAGCAGTGGCATCGAGAGATTAATTTGGCAGTGCCGCTTGGGGCAGGGTGACTGCTGTAGAGTATGTGGGGAGGGGGAGGGAAGATTATATTAATATATTAATATGTAAGTATTTTAATCAATAAAATCTTGTGCCATTGAGGTTTTGTAGTTTTTATTATTGCCTTTTCTGATGTATATTACAATTCATGCATGTTTGTAACAACAATTCATATGCCTTTGTGTTCCATTGCTAATTGATTCCTGTATCAGGGTAAACTTAACTACAACAGAGATGTGTATAAAAGTACAGTCAGTCAAGGTAGGCCTATTACTTTGCAAATTCAAGCAGATTGTGCCTAAGATTTCAGTGGATAATTCTTAAAACTAATTGAAATCTAGGGACATGTACAGATTTGTCCATATGGTGTGTTTTATTTCCATATGGTGTGTATGTGAATTGCAAAGAAGTAGGCTTCTGACAGATAATTGAGAATGTCATTGCAACTACCACATAAGGTTAGGCTGTGAAGGTAAGGCTAAATGAAATGTACATACCAGCTGGAGTTCAGCCAGAAGACGGAGGTTCTTGCCAGGATTTCAGGGGTCAAGTCAAATGTTTTTATAAAGCACATTTAAAAACAACTCACACTGACCAAAAACACATCAAAACAAATAAAAAAAACAGAAGTGTGCCATAATTTCCACATGGGGTGGAGAAAGGGGTAAACTAGGGACAGTAAATGGACAAGAAGCACGTTTATTTTCAGACATGTCGGCAGGCTTAGATTTGTATTTTATTATTTTTTTTCTGGTAAGTTTCGCGGGTGGCGCGAGCAGATTTCCGTCCGTCACTTCCGCATTTAATTTGCGGGTGTCGCGAGCAGATTTACGTCCGTCACTTCCGCCAAGTGGTAAACGTAAGTGTTCCATTTGAGTCAGCCCTAATCACCGACAAAGTGCACTACACTGAAAGTGCACTGTACGAAAGTGCACTTTATGAAAGTGTACTTCGTAAAGGGCGATCTATGAGACACACCTTGTGTGTCAGGTAATTGGCTACTGTACTTCGTTGGTCGACACTTGCTGAGTGATGAGGTCACATTCTTAATTCCGGAAGAAGCCCGTTGCAGGACCCGAGAATGTGTGATTTCCGCCTCGCAGAAGAAGAAAGTTGTGCAGGGCAGGACTGCGGGCTCCCAGAAACAGACTAGAAATGGACAGTCAGGGAAGGAAAGTGGTGGTTTGCGACAATGGTACCGGGGTAAGTTTGAAACCAGTCTGCGTTCTAGTGTTCAATAATGCTGTGTTTGCCCCTGGTTTTTCATTAGTGTCTCTTTTCTTGCGGTAAAATAGGTTCAGTAGAAACAGGAAGTAGCTTGCAACAGTAGCCTTACTAAATACCTAGGCTGGGTGGGTTATGTTATATCAAAGGAATGCAAATGCAGGCTTCGAATGATAGATGGGGGTGGTATATCGTGGTGGAGTCGGTCAGTGATTAAACGTTTTGCATCCCATAAAGGCTGTATGCGCGGTGTTGTATTAAGGCTAGCCTGTTCTCACCGAAATGGAATGACAGATCTCTATCATCCAGCCGTTTTGACAGAGCTAACTGGAAGTAGCCAGCTAGCCAACTGCTGTATCAATTCCCAACAGTGTGTGCCATAAATGTCAATTATATCTCCACTGATAATATTAGTGCCCACGCCGCATCATTAGTGTTACCATATTATGTCTGGAATTGTTAATGGTTAGTGTAGCCTAGCTTGTATACTTTTACAGCTTGCTAGCTAGCTAGCCAGAAGCTTCAATGAATTTGATAGCAAGCTGTCGAGCTCTTTCATAATGGCTCGGCAGCCATGGCTAACTAGCTAGCTGGCGAGTTATTGTTGCAGTGTAAAAAGGAAGTTGCAGAGATGTAACCGTACAAGGCATCACTCGGATATCTGTCTGACGGTCTCATTTCCACCGCCACTTCTCCACTGGCTTCTCACGTCTTTGTATTTACCAACCCCATGCATCAAATGTTGTTTAATTGAAAGATATATGCATCGTATGTTTTTCTCATGAACCTATAATCGTATTTGGTGAATATTTTGAACACCTGTTGGCCACTAGATTACAGTCTAAATGTATGTATTTTACCATGAAGCCATCGATTTCTTTGGCCTAAACAAGCTTTAGACGTGAATGTCTCTGCACTTTTCATTTGCATAGCTTAAGTTTTTTTCCCGACAGTTTAGCTGACCAGAAAAACATCTGAAGCGTTGAGTTTTTGACTCACAGACTGCAGCCTTAGCGGTTGTCTGGTCTCCTTCTTGCTTGATCTCCCCTTTCAGTGGTGCTTCGTGTTTAAAGGGTCAATGTAGGGTGTCCTGTGCATTCAAATTACACCTGCAACACACAGTTCAAATCAAGTCAGGCCTATTTTTTAACACAATGAGAAAAGACCAGAAGATGTGACTAGGTGCTCTACAAATTAGGATTGGACAAAAAGTAAAGATAAGATTGGGTAAAACATCTCTCACGCGTTCTCTCCCTCTTTCAGTTTGTGAAGTGCGGCTTTGCAGGGTCCAACTTCCCTGAGCACATCTTCCCAGCACTGGTGGGCCGGCCCATCATCCGCTCCACGGCCAAAGTGGGCAACATTGAGATCAAGGTAACCAATCAACCTCCTTTGTATTGCATTGTCACATTCCTATTAACCAATCACACTCCCTTTACAGGTAAACAGTCTCTCTTCTTCACCTGACACTAACAGCTCCCCCTGCCTGTCAAAGCTGCGTTAGCCAATCATGTATTCCTCATCTCCATGACCATTATCCAATTATCCAATCACCATCCACGTTATGCTCATGTCAACATTGTTTACAATATTAATTGGAAGTTCACATTCATTATGCATAAAGGGGAAGAGTTAATCAAAGGACGTTGGTTGCTGTTTGACACTGGACAAGTTCTGCTTTTATGTTTTTATGCTTTGCAGATACATAACTTGAATTTGTCACCAGCACATCTCATTATGCACCAAGAGTGATTTGCACAGAGTCATTGTTTTGTAAATTAAAGGACCTGCAAATCAATTAGCTACTTTTTGCAAGGTGTTCTGTGATCAGCGTTCCATCATCAACTGACTCTCCAGCTTCTCTCCTTCTCTAAGACAACTAAGGGACCTCTCTAGAAAACATCCCATAAAACTCCAATAGGTGAGATGTGGTGAATGTATATCTCTCCGCAAATACATACTATATGTCGCTTTGGACAAAAGTCATTAACTGACTCTTCAGCTTCTCTAAGACAACTAAGATACCTCTCTAGAAAACATCCCATAATACTCTAATAGGTCAGATATGGTGAATATCCACCAATACATACTTAATATATGTGAATATACAAACATCTACTAAACGATCGTATGGAAACAAAAATCAGAGCCTGAATAGGCACCTGCCCTGTAGCTGTTTAGTGTGGCGACGCTGATTTGCACACTGTTATCAGGGTGTGATTTTGGCTTACACATTAACCAGGCCCTGTGTGGCCAACACAGCCATGACATTGTCTCTTATCAGTGGAACCACTGAGGCCCACTGGGTGTGTGTGGCAACGTGCCTCCATTGGATTTGCATGGGGATCTGTTTCTGTCTCCTGATGTCTCACCATTAAGTTTGCATGGGGATCTGTTTCTGTCTCCTAATGTCTCACCATTGGATTTGCATGGGGATCTGTTTCTGTCTCCTAATGTCTCACCATTGGATTTGCATGAATACCTGTTTCTGTCTCCTGATGTCTCACCATTGGATTTGCATGAAGACCTGTTTCTGTCTCCTGATGTCTCACCATTGAGTTTGTGTTGGGGACCTGTTTCTGTCTCCTGCTGCTCACCATTGAGTTTGTGTTGGGGACCTGTTTCTGTCTCCTAATGTCTCACCATTGAGTTTGTGTTGGGGACCTGTTTCTGTCTCCTAGTGTCTCACCATTGAGTTTGTGTTGGGACCTGTTTCTGTCTCCTGATGTCTCACCATTGAGTTTGCATGGGGACCTGTTTCTGTCTCCCTAGTCTCACCATTGAGTTTGTGTTGGGGACTCACCATTGAGTTTGTGTTGGGGACCTGTTTCCGTCTCCTAATGTCTCACCATTGAGTTTGCATGGGGACCTGTTTCTGTCTCCTGATGTCTCACCATTGAGTTTGTGTTGGGGACCTGTTTCTGTCTCCCAATGTCTCACCATTGAGTTTGTGTTGGAGATCTAATTCTGTCTCCTGATGTCTCACCATTGAGTTTGTGTTGGGGACCTGTTTCTGTCTCCCAATGTCTCACCATTGAGTTTGTGTTGGGGACCTTTTTCTGTCTCCTAATGTCTCACCATTGAGTTTGCATGGGGACCTGTTTCTGTCTCCTGATGTCTCACCATTGAGTTTGTGTTGAGGACCTTTTTCTGTCTCCTAATGTCTCACCATTGAGTTTGCATGGGGACCTGTTTCTGTCTCCCAATGTCTCACCATTGAGTTTGTGTTGGAGATCTAATTCTGTCTCCTGATGTCTCACCATTGAGTTTGTGTTGGGGACCTGTTTCTGTCTCCCAATGTCTCACCATTGAGTTTGTGTTGAAGATCTAATTCTGTCTCCTGATGTCTCACCATTGAGTTTGTGTTGGGGACCTGTTTCTGTCTCCTAATGTTTCACCATTGAGTTTGTGTTGGGGACCTGTTTCTGTCTCCTGATGTCTCACCATTGAGTTTGCATGGGGACCTGTTTCTGTCTCCTGATGTCTCACCATTGAGTTTGCATCGGGACCTGTTTCTGTCTCCCTAGTCTCACCATTGAGTTTGTGTTGGGGACCTGTTTCTGTCTCCTGATGTCTCACCATTGAGTTTGTGTTGGGGACATGTTTCTGTCTCCTAATGTCTCACCATTGAGTTTGTGTTGGGGACCTGTTTCTGGCTCCCTAGTCTCACCATTGAGTTTGTGTTGGGGACCTGTTTCTGTCTCCTAATGTCTCACCCTCTCTCTTTGAGACGTATGGCGTGGTCCTCCACTGTCTCACCCTCTCTCTTTGAGACGTATGGCGTGGTCCTCCACTGTCTCACCCTCTCTCTTTGAGACGTATGGCGTGGTCCTCCACTGTCTCACCCCTCTCTTGCTGAAACATGTAGCCATTAGCAGCTTTTGTTCACCTGCACATTCTCTCTTACTATTTCACACCACACATTCTATCTCTCTCTCTCTCTCTCTCTTTATCTCTCTCTTTCTTTCCTTCCCTCCCTCCCTCTCTCTTGTCTGGCCTCTCCCTTTCACACACACACACACACACACACACATGCACCGATTTGGTGTTTTAGGACAAGTGTTCCCTCCACATCTCATGTTTCCCCGTTTCTCTCAATAATTGAAGCAACCCCTTGCTTTGTCTGTGCAGAAGAAGTCATGACCTTCAGCCTAGGTCAGCCTAAATCTGTCTCGGTAATGTGAGACATGGCAACCTACATACGAAGTTAACTATTAATTAGCCTTGCATACACTTAGCGCCGGCCTCATCTTGAACCGCCATTAGAGGAAGCAATTTACTCCACAGAAACCCTAGAACATGTTGACATTAAATCGGTAACAGGTTGAATCCAAAACATAGGATGCTTAGGGTAAGGATGTAATAGACGGTTTGAAATCCGGGCTTGATTGTGAGCTGATTCATACTGTGTGATTGCATATTACTCAGCAGATAAAGTAATGAAAAGGTTTCGGCCTGAGTTAAGCGCGCTTAGAGAATAAGGAAGCATTTCCTAACCTGCATGAGCAAACGCACGTTCATTCTGTCCTGTGCTCTCTATCAACTTCCTCCATTGCTGTCATTGTTTTTGTGTAATGGGTTAATTTTTTTGTTAAAAATAACCCCCCTGAAAACAGGAACAGAAGTTAAGTTATAAATAAGATGCTGATGTGCAAGAGATACGCATTAACTTCTCTGCTAGAACTCAACATTCAGGCTTGTTGTTGCTGGTAGACTGCAGTGATGCTAAGTAACCTCTTTTTTTTACCACTACTCAGACTCTTCTGCATAACCTCAATGAATTGCAACACGTTGTAATTACAAAAAGAATGTATTGCTAGTAAGCTGTATTCAGCGTGTGACTTTCTTTCCTTTCGGGCTTGCGGTAACTGTTCGTGCTAAGGTCTCTTTGTCAGTCCTATCGTGTAGCCATCTGTGTATCCTAACTTGATATAGGACAGATACCCAGCTCTGTTTTTCAGGTTATCCTAAACAGTGTGGTTGTTGTTGTAGTTGCTGAGGTTGAGAATGCCTAGAGTGCCTGGTCGCCATTAGCGGGTTTTAAACAGGGACACTGGGGGAAATCGTAGCTGAATCATTAGAAAGTGCAACGTAACAGTATTTGGGTGCACAGCAGGCAGTGTAGGAGACCACAGATATTGTCCAGTGCCAAATCGGCACCACAGACCCATCAAGGCTTTTTAGTTGTTTTAACATGTGCTTTTATTTTACCGTGGTTCACGGTCTTTGTGTCACAGCGCAGTATTTCACAGCATGACTGATCAAACTGATGCTTACCTCCCACTCAGTTCCTCTCTTTCTCTCTCTCTTTGACCTCTCTCTGTCTCTCTCTCTCTCCCACACACACACTCTCTCTCTCTCTCTTTTTGACCTCTTTCTCTCTCTCTTTGACCTCTAACGACCTGTTCCTTCCTCATGACCTTTGACCTCTGACCTCATGACCTCTCCCCTCTGACCCCCAACCCCTTCTTT
The DNA here is from genome assembly GCF_963457725.1 of Sprattus sprattus. Classification (NCBI taxonomy): domain Eukaryota; kingdom Metazoa; phylum Chordata; class Actinopteri; order Clupeiformes; family Clupeidae; genus Sprattus; species Sprattus sprattus. The sequence continues at coordinate 24,347,600 of NC_137920.1, forward strand.
AAGGACCTGATGGTGGGGGACGAGGCGTCGGAGCTGCGCTCCATGCTGGAGGTGAACTACCCCATGGAGAACGGCATCGTGCGGAACTGGGACGACATGAAGCACCTGTGGGACTACACCTTCGGGCCCGAGAAGCTCAACGTCGAGCCGCGCGGCTGCAAGATCCTGCTCACAGAGCCGCCCATGAACCCCACCAAGAACCGCGAGAAGATCATTGAGGTGTGTGTGTGTGACTGTGTGTGACTGTGTGTGACTGTGTGTGACTGTGTGTGACTGTGTGTGACTGTGTGTGACTGTGTGTGACTGTGTGTGTGTGTGTGTGTGTGTGTGACTGTGTGTGTGTGACTGAGTGTGTGAGTGTGCATACATGATTGTGCATGCATGATTGAGTGTGTGTTAGTGTGCGTGCGTGCGTCAGTTGACTGCATTGTACAAAACTAATGACATTGTCTCTGTGTGCAGGTGATGTTTGAGACGTATCAGTTCGGTGGTGTTTACATTGCCATCCAGGCTGTTCTCACACTCTACGCTCAAGGTATGTTTACGCACGCACGCACGCACGCACACACACACACACACACACACACACACACACACACACACACACACAGAGCCTTGGTGTGTGTGTGTGTGTGTGTGTCCTTCTCACAGCTCAGACAGTTCACACAGCTGGATCTCCTTGAGTGTGATGGATGAAGCACACACACAGGAATGTTAACATGCCCTCTCTGTGTGTGTGTGTGTGTGTGTGTGTGTGTGTGTGTGTGTGTGTGTGTGTGTGTGTGTGTGTGTGTGTGTTTTCAGGGGAAAATGTGACTTGTTTTGGAGGATGCCGTGTTAGAATGTTCTTTCAACAGGGGAATCAGGACATCTGTCCCTCTGTTAGCTTGGGGTTCCATGCTTTTGATTTCTGTGTGTATTTGCCTGTGCAGGCTTAGTCTGATCAGTGTTTCATGCCAATCAGTCTTTTCTGTCTTCAGGACATGTTGGTTTGTGTTGTGTTGCGTTTGGTGGCTGGGTGTCACAGTGTGCACAGGACACAGGAAGTGTGTGTACACAAACACCATATTTGGGCAGCGCAACATCTATCATGTGTAAATAAGTGTGACACAGGTTGCTAATCGTATTAAACACCACGGTTGAGCTGCCAGTCTGCAATAATAGAAAAAAAGGAATGTGTGTGTAGTAATGCAAGGCACCACCCTTTTCTGTCGCTTCTGTTGTCAAACGCTGACGGTAATCTGATAAGGCAGTTATCTTTTGTGCTAATTCACACATTTGTACTAATCCTAAATCAGTGTGTTTTATTTCAAGGAGGATTGCAACAGTGAATCTCAAACGAAATTTCCACATTGTGAGATTTTATAATATCTCGCATGTACAAGTCAGTCATTGTTTTTTCTCAAACAAGTCCCAAAGCAAGCAAACCAGTTATAGTCCATTTTTTATCCCTCCTCTGAGCGAAGCAAATGCAAATTCACAGTGAAAAATAAAGCCGCTTTGATGGACTGACACACACACACACACACA
>NC_137920.1:24356629-24361629 GCF_963457725.1 Sprattus sprattus
TTTTTGGGGGGGCAAAAAAAATACAAGGTCTTACCCTCCATTGCAAATCACAATCAGGAACATAACTCATTCCAATAAGGGTTCAAAGTTCATCGTTGTCTTTGTCTCGTTTTCAGTCACTTTAATTTCTTCACCTGGATGCACTTGGGTATCTGAAGGGTAGATTAGGAAGGGTGGGGAATATCTAAAGATTTGCCTTTTTTGTTTTGTTTTGGGATCTTGACTTTATTTTACTCTGCTTTACCTGTTTAATAATGTGTGCACTCGTCTTTGTGCACAAATGCAGCTGATCTCTGTGCCCGGGTCCGGTCCGGTCCGGGTCCGGTCCTGTTGCGGCTAGAGTCCGGTCCATATTAGAACCGGCTCTGTTTCGGGCCACCTGCAGGGAGGGGCTTTGGAGGCTCGTTTTGAGGTGAATGTTCGTTTGAGGGACATGTTTTTAAAAGAAATTAGTGAAGGACAAAAAAAGTAAGATTACTGAAGATTTTATCGTGTTTTTATTTGTGTGCACCTAGAAAAACATTGAATTGAATTGTTTGGAGTTGCATAATCCACGGCGCTCTTTTGAAAATTCAAGCCATAAATTAGCGAAACTAAATATTATAAGAGTTTAAAAAAAAAAAAAAAAAGCCACGCTGAGAAGAGAGAGAACTGGCCTTTTCTCCTGGCTCTGCCCCTGGAGCTGGTTTAGATGCTCGGTGTGGGGATCGGGAAAATAGTGGAATTGAGTTTTTAAACTAATAAACAAAATAAGTTTTTAGTTTTTACTTTACACTGTTTACGACCATCCAGATATCCAGACTGTAGAAAACATTTGAGAAAAAAAAAGAAAACACAAAAGCTGTATTTCAGAAACATTTTATCTCTTTGTTCGGTACTTATGGCAACATCAGCGGCGCTTTCTATTAATGGTTATTGATTTGTTTTTATTTTTTATTTTTTTGGAAGTTTATTTTTTTTCTCTTTTGTAAGATGTGCTGTCACTGTAACTGTGTTCACAGTTGTCTTTATTTTGTTTATTTGAGTTTTGTTTGTAGTAAACTGCCAAACGCTGATTTAAATAAAAGATGGTGATTTATAAAAGTGGTTGTGAGTCCCTTTTTATATGGTGTGAGTGAGTTGAAGTGAGTTAGTGAGTAAGTTGTTGTTAGTGTGTGTGTGTGCTTGCATGTGCGTGTCTAGGTGTGAGCTTGCTGTGTGTGCTTGTCTCTCAGTCTGTGTGTGTGTGTGTGTGTGTGTGTACACGAGTAAACTGCCAGCTGCTGATTTACATAAAAAACGGTGATTTATAAAAATGGTGGTGAGTCCCTTTAAGATAGTGTTAGTTGGTTGTAGTGAGAATGTGTGTGTGTGTGTTCTTGCATGTGTGTGACTAGGTGTGAGCTTGCTTGAGTAGGTTTGTGTGTGCGTGTCTGTGCGTGTGTGTGTGTGTGTTTGTCTCAGACAGGGGCGGAGTGGCCATCGGGAGGACCGGGATTTTTCCCGGTGGGCCGGTCGGCCAATGAACTTGCGTGAAGCAGCCTGCAGGCCGGCCTTCGCAAACGTGTTAAATTCATGAGCGGCCCATTCAGTCAGCATGTACGTGAAGTCTTGGTTGCGTGAAAAGCTCAAAGTTCTCCGAGAGTTGTAGGAGAGAGCGGTCCAACCAATCTTTATACCACTTTTTGTCTCTCTATATCTCACTCATGGTGGGTGTTAAACTCACTCATTAATCCAGCCTATTGTTTTTGTTTAGCCTCCTATATTGATGTAATTCTTTTTATTCAGACGCTACATTACTTTCATGACCACAAATATAAATTGGCCAGCGATTTAATTTGTTTTTTTTGCTCATAAATTAACGTACAATGGTCGCAAAGCCTCATGGGAAATGCGTATCGTTCTGCCTTTATCAATTGAACGTAGGGAGATAAATTAGCGGCTATCAGGGAGAGAGAGCAGGTGAAGTGGACCTGATGGAGGGACATACGAGAAAGGAGAAAGGAGGTGCCGAAAAGGGCAGACTGAAAAAGAGCCGGATGCTGGAGGAAAGTGCATTAAAATGTACAAGAATTACGGATTTATTCAACCAGCCGTCAACTAGATGCGAGTGAGTTGACAGGACACATTGTTGCGAATTAGCATAACATTTGAGCCAATACTGGACGCGATTTGTTCCGTATTTCCATAAATGTACATATACAAATACACATGACTGTCACCCACACATCACATCAACACTAAATATAACAAAAATTGTTTGTGAAGTTGATATATGGGAGGTGGAGGGGATGGGTTGGGGCAGTTTTGGGCACTTTGTGGGCCGGTGGTGGGCCAGTGCAGTCAGAATAGTCCCGGTGGATTTTTGTGTCCCACTCCGCCCCTGGTCTCAGAGGTAGTCTTGCAGAGCCGTGTCCATGCTCGCCATCCTCCCTCCTTCCTCACCTCCACCAGTGTGTGAGTGAGTGAGTGAGTGTGTGTGTTTGTGAGTGATCACAATGCAGCCAATGACGGCAATTCCATATTTCACAGCCAGCTTGTTTCCATGAAAGCAGAGTTGTAAACGGTATTCAGGACTGATATTTATACACCTAAAGACTACTTTAGACATTTTTCAAAACCTGAATAGACCGTAAATATATGTTTTTGAGAAAATACTGCCAGTCTAGCCTAGGTGGGGGTTCCGTTTGGTGTTGGCTCAGTGCGTGTTTAGCTAGCCAGCTAACGGTATCCAGTCATGTCTGTGAGCCATTCAACAGTATAATTGTAGAAAAATACCACGGTTGTAATACAGTGGTGTGGTGAACAACATGGAGCAGTTTTGCAAAAACAAGTATCATGCAGAGAGGCATACTGTATGTGCAGTGATGAGTGTCAGGTCGAACAGAGAGGCCTGTTTTCTAAAATCATGACAGTGCAGTTTCTACAGGTGCATGTTTTCATTGACAGTCAAATATTAATTAAAGGGTTTCTGCATAAAATGATGCAGATAGTCAACGACAGGCAGAATTTCCCAAAACAGTCGTAAACAGCGTTTTGAAAACATTGACAAGGACACCTGCTCATTATAAGTCGTCATTGTCTTGGAATGTACTGAGGCATTTAATGAGCAGAATATTCTGATTGGCTCAACTTTGTTTTCGATTGGAAAAGCAGTATAAAAGGTAGTATGAAAAGTAACTGCACTCATTTTTGACAGATTTTCCATGGACCACCACTCAAATTGGATTGAAGTCTGCAAGTTTGAAAACTTCCATTCTTCTCATTCGGTCGTCTGCCTCTCATTGAAGTATCAAGTCGAAACCTTCATTTGTTGCGTCGGATTGCACAGACACTTAACTAAGTTATTACATTAACTTTGAGCTGAAATATAGCTAAGAAAGTTGTGCCCTTAGGCAGTAGCACCAGGTCTTATTGGCTAACTGTTAGCTAGTGAAGTTAAGATGGTTTGTCAGCTAGCTTCAGTCAGGAGGTGCTTGATTCACATTTTTAAGGTTATAACAAGAGTAAGTTAGTTACAGACCTTTCTAAATGAACATACTTCTCAAAAACATACAAAGACAATTACCCTACCTGCTACAATATCTTGATGTTTGTGTAATAAACCTCTGGTTTCACTACTTGCTACTTGCATGGCATTCATTGTAGGCAGTATGTCTGCAGTGACAATTGAAGTGCTGTTCTTAAATTTGCCTACTGCAAATTATGTCTGTGGTTAGGATCAAACACATGGAAGGTTTTATGTGTTTGATGGCAGATTACATGGCTTTTTAACAGCCTACAATATCCCTCTGAACTGTCTGGAGATTTATTTAATATAGACTATATTATATCATTTTTCATTTACATGTTTTGCAGCTGTATATTTTCAAACAGGGAAGGAAACCCTGTCTTTTCATTTTGTTTTGATCACAGTTTGTTGTAATAAAGTGCTTGTGACATGTCATAGGTGGCTTTTGGATCTTACAACTGAACATTTAGCACACTTCGTGGAAAAAACTGATGTATATTGTGTATCACCATTCAGCCTAAAAAGTACAGATGTGATTTTTGGTCCTTATCAGGCAACCCCGTGTGAGTGAGTGTGTGTGTGTGTGTGTGTGTGTGTGCTTTATCAACCAACCCTGTGTTTGTGTGTGTGGTGTGTGTGCTGTATCAACCAGCCCTATGTGTGTGTGTGAGTGTCCCGTTACCAGGCCACTGACATCGGAATTCCCACCGCTGACGGTTGCCATGACGATGACCTGAGCACAGGAAGAGCGTTTCCTGTTGCATTCTACGGCTGACCCCTCTCTAAGCACCCTCTCCACGGGGTCACCGTGTGAGTGACAGTTCACTAGAGGAGGATGCATCATATACTGCAGGGCATAGTTTAGTGACTTCACAGTTACACACACACACACACACACACACATACACCTCTGAAGAATTAGAGAGCTGAGTTAATACAAACCAGCTGAGCAAAGACACAAAGATGAAATAAGCACGTGTGAGTGTGAATGTGTGTGTGTGTGTGTAAGTGTGTGTGTGTGTGTGACGTGTTACACATGCTTATCCAATCGGGTCAGTGTTCAGTATTGTATAAAAGTTTAGTTCCTAGCATAAGACACTGGGTTGTGGAAGGACCCCTCTGGAGTTCCTCTGGAGCCCCTTTCGCCGTTTTCTCCAGGTGCTCCAAAGCAGCGTGGTCAACCATATCCCCAGAGACTGACCCCCCCCCCAAAAACCCCCCCCCCCAATCCCCTTCCCCGGGGGTCAAGATGGCAGAACAAATCTTTCCTCCTCTTTCTTTCTGCGGACTGACCTTTCTAGCATCTTTAGTTACACTTTGACACCCACCACACACACACACACACACACACAAAGCACACACACACACACATTCTTTTTCACGCCTTCATGCACACACGGTTTCTTTTCAGCCTCTCTCTCTTTCTCTCTGTCTGTCTGTGTCTGTCTCTCAGCCACCCACCCACACACATGCACATTCCTTTTCACCCCTCTTACACATACATTTTCTT
>NC_137920.1:24371629-24391905 GCF_963457725.1 Sprattus sprattus
TATTGACATCATATTGTATACAAAATGCTTACAGTTTTTCTCAATTGCTTACACACATTTTTTGAAAGCATGGCTCGTTTTCTCAAAACTCTAAACACAAATCCCAAAACAACTATCCCAAAATGAAAAACCCTTTATATCTCGGGCAAAATGCTACTTTCCTTTAAAAAAATATTGAAAGTGTGTGTTCTTCCTCCACAGTGTGGTTCTCTTTTAGTCCTGCAAAATACAAATACTGTGAGCACACTGTATTCTATTTATATGCAGTATTACTCTACACAAGGCAAATAGATTTCGTACCTGTTCTCCATCCTGAATGTTCTAATGATGGTAGCAACTGTGAAGCGGCTGAGATTTGGTTGGACCCTCTGGCCAGCCTCCCTCATGCTCAAACCATGGTTGAGCACATGGTCTACCACAGCGGCTCAAATTTAATTAGAGATGACCATTCTCCTTTGTCTTTCTCTTCCTCCTTCTCCTCTTCCTCCTCTCCTCCTTCTCATTCTCTTCTTCCTCCTTGTCCTCCTCCTTCTCCTATTCCTCCTCCTCTTCCTTCTCTCTGTCCTTCTTCTCCTCAACCTCCTACTCCTCCTCCTTCTTGTCCTCCTCTTCCTCCTCCTCTCAATCTTACCCCTCTCCTTCTCTGGTTGTCGATCTTTTCAAAGTTTTCCATAGTTTACCAAACAAAACAGAGGCTCAAGACACTTTTATGGTGCAGTCCTCACTGCAAATTGGTCAAAAGACCTGAATGTTTAGAGATTTGACTATTTGTGTCTTGTAGGTTGATGCTTTGAGATTTTACTTGAGAAGTGTGTGCAACAACAGAACATTGTTAACACAACGTGATGTGTAATTGACATCAGTGTTAACAAGGAAAATCAGAGTCTAATGCAGATAAGGGAGTCTTAAGTATTGCCAACTTGGGTCGAGCGATTGATGCATGAAGTGAAGGTTGTGCAGATTGTGCCGAATTTTTTGCTTTTTAGGTCTTAACAACTGTGAAAAACTGTAAGAATTCTCTAGGCCTCAATCATTAGATAAAACACAACAACTGAACTCGCCATGTGAAGACTATCAGCTACCTTGAGGTAAAAAAAAAAGCACAAGTCTAGTGAAATTGAACAATGTCATGGTTACAAAAGATATATAAAATACATATCTATAAAATATTTATTATAATGTATATATATATATATATATATTTATATTACTGAAAAATGGCATAAAATGAACAGCTATGGCTCCATGTCCCTTCAGCGGCTGGTCAGCCTTAGGTCACAGCCTTATCTAACTCGACTGTGTTTATCAAACAAACAAGTGGTTTACACAAGTTGGCGGCCCAAAGCATGTGTTGAAAACAGGGAATTCTTGGCGACACGGCTCACTGAGAGCACTCAAGCTCTCCGGGTTTGTCTCCCGAGTGTGAGTTTGTGTGTGTGTGTGTGTGTGTGTGTTAGGAGTAGGTTGTTTTAGGAGGGCTTGGTGTGACTTCATCGAAACAGAGTGTGGTGTAAATGTTAGCATGTGTGTGTGTGTGCGTGTGTGGGGGGTTGAACATAGTTTGGGATTCCAGAATCAGACACGTCCTCAGAGGAAGCTTCTCTCTCTCCTTCTCCTTCTCTCTCTCACTCCCTCTGCCTCTCTGTCTGTCCCTATTTCTCTCTCTCCTTCTCCTTCTCTCTCTCACTCCCTCTGCCTCTCTGTCTGTCCCTATTTCTCTCTTTCCCTCACCGCCATTCTCTTTCCAGTGACCACGAGCTGGTTGATGCCAGTGCTTTGATGGTTCAGTCGAGGAGTGTGCCCACGCGCCTTTGTGGTTGTGTGTGTGTGTGTGTATGGGTGTGCGTGTGTGTGTGTGTGTGTGTGTGGGGGGGGGGGGGGAAGGGGGGGGGTAGGTAAGACTGTGGAGGGAATGCTACTCTACTGCTAATTTACTATTGTACTGATCGCTCTCTTTCCCTGTCTCTGTATCTGTCTCTCTTTCACACAGAGAGTTGGCTGGGTGGAGAATGGAAACGGAGAGACAGATTCCTCGTTTTCTCTTTCCCCATACCCTCCACAGTCTTACCTACCTTACACACACACACACACACACACACACACACACACACACACCCAAGGCCACACTCTAGCTACTGACACACAACTCACATACTCTAGCCACTGACACACAAGCACATCCCTCCGTGCAGCAGAGAGACAGAGGAAGGGGGGCCAGGACACACATACAGTGCCCTCCACAAATATTGGCACCCCTAGTGAATATGACCTAAACAGGCTATAAAAAAATATGTTTTTGCTGTTTATCCTCTCAGTCTTTCACTTGAAATATACACAAAAATCTTACCTTTTTTTTTTATTGAAGTAAAATTATTAAAAGAAAAAAAAAAACATTGGCATTAAATAAATATTTTCCCCCAAAACATGTGTGCCACAATTATTGGTACCCCTTAATGCAATTTTTTGTGCAGCCTCCATTTGCCAAGATAATAGCTCCGAGTCTTCTCCTATAATGCGTGATGAGGTTAGTGAACACATGGCACGGGATCTGAGACCATTACTACATGCAGTATCTCTTCAGATCCTTCAAAATCTGAGGTCAACGTTTGTAGACTTGGCTACAGCTCATCCCACAGATTTTCTATGGGGTTTAGGTCAGGGAACTGTAATGGCCATGGCAAAACCTTTATTCTGTGGTCGGTGAATCATTTTTGTGTTGATTTTGAGGTGTGCCTAGGATCATTGTCCTGCTGGAAGGTCCAACCACGGCCCATTTTATGGCTTACTGGAGGGGGCTGTTAGGTTTTCATTTAATATCTGCTGGTATTTGATGGAGTCTATGATACCATGTATCCTAACAAGATGTCCAGGGCCATTGGAAGAAAAACAGCCCCACAACATCAAAGAGCTGCCACCATACTTCACATTGGGTTTGGGGTGCTTTTCTATATGGCTATCTTTCTCTCTACGCCAAACCCACCTTGCCAAAAAGCTTTATTTTGGTCTCATTTGACCATATCTCAGTCCCATTGAAAGTCTGACTTACATTTGGCAAACTGTAGGCGCTTCAGTTTGTTGTTGATTGACAGCAGAGTCTTTTTTCTGGCAACCCTCCAAAACCACTTGTGGTGATGTAGGTGGCATCTGATGGTAGTTTTGGAGACTTTCTGACCCCAAGACACACCTTATCTCTACAATTCTCCAGCTGTGATCTTTGGAGATTATTTTGCCAGTAGAACCATCCCCCTCACGGTGCGTGGGGTCAATGTACAGAGACATCCTCTTCTAGGCTGATTCTTAACATCTCCTGTCGCGTTAAACTTCTTAATTATCTCCATGATAGTGGAAATGGGTATTTTCAACTGTTTAGAGATTTTCTTGTGTCCATTTCTTGATTTGTGCAGCTCAACAACTTTTCGTCGCACATCATCACTGTGTTATTTGGGTCTTTCCCATAGTGATGAATGACTAATGGAATTTGGCCTGTGCACCTCATATTTTTACGCCAGTGGAACTGGAAGTCATGGTTGACCTCATAAGAGTTCCTTATCAAACAGGTGAACTTAAAAATATTAAATATGACTGGAAATATACTTCAGCTAGATTTTAATTAAAGATTTTTCTAGGAGTGCCAATAATTGTGGCACACATGTTTTGGGGGAAAATATTTATTTAATGTCAATAATTTTACTTCAATGAAAAGGTTAGATTTTTGTGAATATTTTGAGTGAAAAACCAAGAGGATTAACAGCAAAGACATATCTTTTTTATAGCCTGTTTAGCTCATATTCACTAGGGGTGCCAATATTTGTGGAGGGCACTGTATGTGTGTCCTGGCCCCCCTTCCTCTGTCTCTCTGCTGCACGGAGGGATGTGCTTGTGTGTCAGTGGCTAGAGTATGTGAGTTGTGTGTCAGTGGCTAGAGTATGTGAGTTGTGTGTCAGTGGCTAGCGTATGTGAGTTGTGTGTCAGTGGCTAGAGTATGTGAGTTGTGTGTCAGTGGCTAGAGTATGTGAGTTGTGTGTCAGTAGCTAGAGTATGTGAGTTGTGTGTCTGTAGCTAGAGTATGTGAGTTGTGTGTCTGTAGCTAGAGTATGTGAGTTGTGTGTCAGTGGCTAGAGTATGTGAGTTGTGTGTCAGTGGCTAGAGTATGTGAGTTGTGTGTCAGTGGCTAGAGTATGTGAGTTGTGTGTCAGTGGCTAGAGTATGTGAGTTGTGTGTCAGTAGCTAGAGTATGTGAGTTGTGTGTCAGTGGCTAGAGTATGTGAGTTGTGTGTCAGTGGCTAGAGTATGTGAGTTGTGTGTCAGTGGCTAGAGTATGTGAGTTCAGGGCTCTACGCTAAGGTTTTTCCCAAGGAGCACATGTGCTCCTAAATGAAAAAATGTAGGAGCACACAAAGAAATTTAGGAGCACAGTAGGTTTTTTTTACACGGAAGCAAAGCATGTCATACTCATTTGCGACCTATAGTTCCAAACATTGTATTTTCCAACTTTTAACCCCATTCATGTTCAGTTATTCCAAAGCAATTTAGCTGGTAAATTGATCAAATTATTCAGTATCTAACGTAAGCAACACTTTTACTGTATAGCTAGAGAGCACGTGTATCACATTGGTTTATAGTCTGTCAAATTAGTTCTAGTTATTGGTGTTCGTTGGCATACAAAGTTAGTCTTCTCTTATAAGCCTAGTTAGTACATCTGATTAGAGCTAGCAACAATTAATTGCAGATGATGGGGTCCCCTATCTCCGTGTTCATTTTGGCATATATTTTAGATTCAGTCTTAAGACAAAAATGCATATTAGTTTTAGTCACATTTAGTCATAGTTATCCTTCTTAGTTTCAGTCTAGTTTTCGAAAACTCATTACAATTTTGTCTAGTTTTAAGCACATTTAAAATTCCATATTATAGCCACATTAAACTCCTTCCCTTCTCAGGCCAAAGGACCTCCTGTGTTGTGTCTACTGCATAGTAGTCTAGCTTGCAGTACCAAATTGTGGATGCAATTAGTCTCCAAGATACAGATCTCATGCCTACAGCTGAATTCCAATTAAATCAATGTAAATAATAATTTAAGGCAATACTTGATTAACAGAATTATCATTCAAATATATGAGAATACATGTTCTCCTCATGTTTAATATTTATATTATATAATATTGTTGGCTAATCTCATGGGCTGTTTGCAATAAAAAAAAAGAAATTTCCCCACGTAGGACTACTAGGCGAATGTTTAGCCTAAATGCACGTATCGTATAGCCTACTGTTGTTTATCTGTAACGTTTTAGTTGGCTAGGTTACTTTTTCCAGAAGGGATCATAAAGCAGTAGTAGACTTACGTAACTTTTATATTAAATTCAAAGAGATGGTGTATGCTGATTGCTGAAGAACATTCGGGAGAAAAAGCAGCAAAGAAGTTTGACATTGACCCGAGAGGAATGCGATAGGCTACGACTAGCAGGTGGAGGTAGAAAGCAAATTAGGTTGGATATCAAACCAGCTCGTTGAATAAATGTTTTCAGTCCGCGATAAGCATAATAGTGTCTAGAAAAATGATTTAATTCAAGGCTTTGGAAATCTTTTCCTCCGTGACTGACAGTGGAGACCATAACTCCGATGTTTATTTTTTACGTTGACACCCCGACCTAAAGCGTTACGCGATGTGCAGGAAGTGTTGAACGCATATGCAATGAATTCCATAGCCTACTGCAATTATGCCCATTATTTAAATAATTCAATTCTATAACAGAAGATAAGTAAGAAATAAAGTCCTGCCCCAAATAAAGGCCGGTGCGCTGTGCAGCCTAAGTAAATACAAGCCCCAGCCACTATTTGAGGATTTACGGTACTCTCTTTTTATATGGCTCTGGCCCATTGGTTGCGAATCGTCACTCTCATTTGCAGGAAGTTCAGCGCGTCATCTTGATATGTTCACATCAGTCGCAACCCTGTCACTTGTTTCCATGTGAAATCAATGGAATGCTTCACTTTTTGGCGCTGTATTGACAACTGTCTGTCACTCGCACACTGTGCTCGTAAATAATTTTTCAAGTTCGCACGTACCTATTTTTAGGCGCATATGCGAGTGAAATACTCGCACTGTAGAGCCCTGGAGTTGTGTGTCAGTAGCTATAGTATGTGAGTTGTGTGTCAGTAGCTAGAGTATGTGAGTTGTGTGTCAGTGGCTAGAGTATGTGAGTTGTGTGTCAGTAGCTAGAGTGTGTGAGTTGTGTGTCAGTAGCTAGAGTATTTGAGTTGTGTGTCAGTAGCTAGAGTATGTGAGTTGTGTGTCAGTGGCTAGAGTATGTGAGTTGTGTGTCAGTGGCTAGAGTATGTGAGTTGTGTGTCAGTAACTAGAGTATGTGAGTTGTGTGTCAGTAGCTAGAGTATGTGAGTTGTGTGTCAGTAGCTAGAGTATGTGAGTTGTGTGTCAGTAGCTAGAGTATGTGAGTTGTGTGTCAGTGGCTAGAGTGTGTGAGTTGTGTGTCAGTAGCTAGAGTGTGTGAGTTGTGTGTCAGTAGCTAGAGTATGTGAGTTGTGTGTCAGTGGCTAGAGTATGTGAGTTGTGTGTCAGTAGCTAGAGTATGTGAGTTGTGTGTCAGTAGCTAGAGTATGTGCGTTGTGTGTCAGTGGCTAGAGTATGTGAGTTGTGTGTCAGTGGCTAGAGTATGTGAGTTGTGTGTCAGTGGCTAGAGTATGTGAGTTGTGTGTCAGTAGCTAGAGTATGTGAGTTGTGTGTCAGTGGCTAGAGTATGTGAGTTGTGTGTCAGTGGCTAGAGTATGTGAGTTGTGTGTCAGTAGCTAGAGTGTGGCCTTGGGATCAGTGGCCCCTGGCACAGTGATAGATGAATAAACAGTTAGATGAAATTAAAGTGAATTTCAATATTAATTTAGAATTATTTGTATTTCTTGATCGGCTGCTGTGTGGTGTTTATTAGAGTGACATTCTGCTGTTTCTGGAGCTATTGATCTCTGTCTCCCTCTCTGTCACACACACACACACACACACACAAACACACACACACACACACACACACACACACACACACACACACACTGCCTAGAAGAAGTTGAAAGAAGCTCTCCATGCTATTGCAACACACACACACACGCACACACATACCTCATAACACACCCACACACACACACAGACAGACCCAATAAATGTTGACTCGAGTCGAGGTATCAGGTTAGCTTCTGTATGATGTATTGTTCATTTACACAGTTCTCCATTTTCCTCCATTTTCTCAAAAAAACCACAAGCCGCATCCATCCTTTCCATCCATCAGCATCATCTTATTAGAAACGATAAAAAAATAAAACTGAAAATGTACATCATACACTTGATATTATATATATATTTATATATATATATAGATATATATATATACTTATACTTTACTTTTTACAGAGGTAAAAATGCGTATTGTAAAAAATGAAACAAAACAAAAAAACACTCATTCTAATTAATATTACAGATGTTATTTTCTTCCTTGTACATCATGATGTCAACAATAATAATAATAATTAATTAATTATGAAGATTACTATTATCATTATTATTACGAGACACACTTGAGGAGTGGACTGAGCGTCATGCTACAGGCACCATTTCCATCCAAGTCCCCCTTAGCTAACGTAACCCAACCTGACAGTTAACACATCTACAAACCGGTGCGTTACGGAGACCGTAACACATGCTCATAAACGTACATACACTTGTTGAACACTTTTAAACTGCATTTCAAAATGTGAAAAAAAAGCATAAGTTGACGAGGAAGCTTGGTTGACGACATCAACATGACCTCTGACCTCTTCCGTACAGGAAGCAGGAAATGGGGAAAAAGGCTTGTTGGTGTGTTAACTACTGGGTAAGGCTGCATTAACTGAAAGACACTTAATATGGAATGAGTAACCACCCCTTCGAGACGCAGGTCTTGGTAGACCAGGCCTCTGGCAGACAGACAGACAGACAGACAGGTTTTGGTTTTCTTTCCATTCCACAGGTAGAAAAATAAAAGTCCTTTAAAAAAAAAAAGTATCCATCTTTTTTTCTATCAAGACACTTCCATTTGCCTTTTTTTTTTTTTTGATTGGGTTTGGTTGGAAGGGGGAGACAGGACAAACAGGGTAGACAGAGAGAGAGAGAGAGAGAGAGAGAGAGAGAGAAGCTAAAAAATTGAGAGAAAGAAGCGAAGAGAAAAAGGGAGATAGAGATGGTGAGGGGGAAAACGCATGGGAACATCACAAGCTTATGCAGATCACCCTGCACCCTGTCTTCCCCACAGTTAACATTGGTCAGTATCATGCATACACACTCACACACACACATATACATACACACATACACACTCACACATACACACACACTCTTACCCACATACACTTTGCACACACATACACACTCACACACACTCACCACACACACCCTCTCACACACATACACACTCACACACACATACACACTCACCACACACCCTCTCACACATACACTATCGCACAAACATACACTCTCTCTCACACACACACACACACTCTCTCACACACACACACACACACACACACTCACACACACACACATAGACTATTCCACACACAGACACACTTACACACACACACACGGGCACTTCACCGTCATCTTCAGGCAAATTCCAAAGCATTGACTTAAGTGTTGTGCTTATACACAGAGGCAGACTACTACACCGGGGACCATAGCTCTGTTGTCCTACGCACAAGTGTACAGAATAGTTTGAGGCTGGATTTCTTCTTAAAAAAATAGACATGTATCATCGGGCAGTTCTCGTACATGCACACAAACACACAAACCCACCCACGCACACATGCACACACACACAAACCCACGCACACATACACACAAACCCACGCACACATATGTGGACATATGTGTTTACAGCTAAGCCACCAATTCAGTGATGAACTTATTTTTACTTGAGTATAATTTCAGACGATTCTCTTTCTCTTTTTTCTCTCTCGAAGGTCGAAAGCTATTTGGCTAAGGTGTTTTACGAGGAGAATGTTGGGCATCAGGGCATTCATCAAACACAGGATCTTAAACACACATATTTGTCTGTTGTGGTTGTTCTTCTACACAATTGTCCTCTTTGGCCTTCCGTACTTCCATCTAAGGCTGGGTCTGACCCTTTTCAACTGCTCCTCCTCAAGTCAGCTACTATTCCATTTGTGTGTGTGCGTGTGTGCGTGTGCGTGTGCGTGTGTGTGCGTGTGCGTGTGTGTGTGTGTGTGTCTGTGTGTGTGTGTGTGTGTGTGAGAGAGTGTGTGTGTGTAGCTCTGACACACCTGTCTCAGTTATATAGTTCTGTTCTGTCACCTGATGATCATGGCAACTGGTTTAGCATTGGGCTAGCTTAGCTTAACTTCACTTATACCTGAACCACTGTGAATCGCAACCTGATTTTCAAACCCTATGAAGATTTGTTTTTGCAAAGAGGTTTGAGATGTTGACGTGCGTGATTGAGCAGTGTTAAAATGCTGGAACACTGGAACTCTACACCAGGCTGGTGTGTTCCATGGATCATTAAACCAGTTACTTTGATTGTACCAAGCAAGTGGCTTAAAGCTTGTTGCTATAGCAATGCTCTTGTTCTCTTGTGAGAAGATGGGGATCCAACCTTCTGGAATAATCCATGACCACTTTCTGTCTGTGTATAGGAAATGTATAGACACACACACACACACACACACACACACACACACGCACACACACACGCACACGCACACAATGTATCTGCACCCACATGCTGTTCCACATCAGCCCAAACAAGTACTCACACGTACGTATGTACGTATGTACATACACACACACACACACACACACACACACAGATAAACACACAGTGGGATGGTCCTGACGTTAGGCATTATGATCACAGTCTGTGTACGTAAGAACCTGCATGATCAACAACTGGCAAGCCATGGCAACGGGAAAACAAACAAATGCATACCAAACCAACATAAAAACAAGAGAAAAAAATTACTAATTCAAGCTTTAACAACACGTGAGTGTAAAAATATAAAGTACCGGTTTATGAGTATTTTCATAAAGATTTATATAGAAACAAATATTTGTTTGATTTAGTCCATAAAATGTATATCTCGGAAGCTTTTGAGTGTACCCCTTTTTACGTATACATCAAACAAGGGAAGCAAATAAAATAATACAAAGACAAACAGCCATCAGGATTGCGGAGACACAACCAACCATCTCGGGTCACAAACAAAAACAAACCCTGTCCTTATATTTACCCTTCCTTTTTCGATTTCCTCAGAGATTTGGCAACCAACGGCCAGCAAGAAAGAAAATATAAACAAATACAAAAAACAAACAAAATATATATTTATATATATTTATAAAATAGAAATCGCCCAATGCACACCGTTCCACTGTTCTCTCTCTCGCTCTCGTTTGTCTCTTGCTGGTGATCAAAGGTCCTTTCCTCCTTTACGTTCTACTACACCCCCCCCCCCTTCCTCTCTTGCCTGTCTGGCTCTGGGCTGTATCGGTGGCGGTGGAACCGCCCTAGAACCTGGAACCTGGCCACGATCTCAGACTGACCAGCTCTAATCTGGGATCAAACCAGACCAGATCCCCAGAGCCAGATCAGGGGAGACCCGCTGGGCCGATCAATTCTAGATCTCGATGAGGTCCATCTCAAAGGGAGCCGTTGTTTCCTCTCCAGATCTGATGGCATGGACTCTGGTTCGGGATCGATTCTCTCCAGATCACGGTCCCCTATCTGTTCTAGAATCACGACCACCTGCATGGTTCCATAACTCCTCCTCTTGCACCCCCCCACCCCCCACAGTGTCCAAATACCACCACGTGATTCCCCCCTGTGATGCCCCTCTGGCGCCCCCCCCCCCCCCCCCCCCCCCCCATCACTGCCTTCACCCCACGGCCTTGTGCTTGCCCCCGCAGCAGTGTATGGCCACGCCGCAACGGTGGCACGCCCTGAGCGGTCCGTAGCAGCACATGCAGGGTGCCAGCAGCGACAGGCCCAGCAGCGCCGCCCAGCGCAGCCAGAAGCGGTCCTCGGTGGCGTCGCACGAGCACGGGTCCGAGTAGTCGCCCTCCGGGTCGGACATGCAGTGGTAGAGCAGGCTGTCGGCGCACCACATGAAGCTGACGCGCCGGATGCAGGTGCGCACGGGGTCCGGGGCCTCCGTGCAGTGGCCCCGCCGGTTGTCCTCGCGCCGGAACAGGTCCCGGCAGTAGACGCAGCGGGCGCGCTCGCCGCCGGTGACTATGCCGCCGGCGATCCCCACGGCGCCGGAGGAGGAGGAGCAGCCGCTGCTGCTGACACCGGCGATGTCGGGGTGGTGGGATGATGACCGTCCGCCGAAGCCGGCGAAGGTGCCGAGGCCACGCTTCCACTTGGACTGGAGCCCGCGGGGCTGCCCCGTCACCACGGCGACCCCCCTGCCCCCGCCGCCTTCACCCCCGCCGCCTCCTGCCTTCTTGCCCTCAGTCCGGTGGGGGTCAGAGCCCCCGTCCCCACCCAAACCACCCCCTCCCCCTCCCACACCTCCTCCCGAGGGGTAAGGGTACGTGTAGTCATGCTTGGGGGGGTCAGACTTGTCAAAGTGCACGTAGGCATCCGGGTCCGTGATGGGGAGGAACGGCGCGGGGCCGAAGGGGTCGTGGAAGTGCGGGTGGTGGAGGTGGTGGAGGGGGCGAAGTGCCGCCAGGGGGGAGGGGTGGTGGGGGGGCTTGTTGCCGTAGCGACCACCTCCCGTAAGGTGGGCATCCCGGTAGTCCCCGTATCCCGTGGAGAGCCAGGCGCGCTCACGCGGGTTGATGCGCACGATCTCCTCCTCTGGGTCGTCCAGCTGGAAGCTGACGTGGCGGGGGAACACCGACACCGGCTGCAAAGGATCATGGGTAACACATATCAGACAGGGTAGAGAGAGGCAATGTTCTTACTATGTTGATAAAAGTCTGAAAAGATACATTCATTAATTTTGTTTTGTACGTGTTTCATTTTTATTTCTTGATTATTCTTTAATTTACTACATTGTTTTTTAAGTGCTGTTATTGATTCATAAAATAAGCTGGGAAAGCTCTTATCTTGGCCATGCATGACCTAAATGACAGATTTTTCTCATCTTTCTGAGCACTTAACCTTCTACCGCCACCAAACACACGCACACAGAGAGTGAGAGAGAGATCTCTCCCCCTGTCCACAAAGTAGTGGTCATCTATCCAGGACCGTGTTTTCTCACACACACACACACACACACACACACACACACACACACACACACACACATACACACACACACACACACACACAAACACACACACAAACACACACACACACACACACACACACCAAGTCTGCCTCTCACCTGGTCCACAAAGTAGTGGTCAGAGAGTCTGTGCTGGTCGTAGAAGTGTCCCATGATGCAGTTGTGTCGGCGAGACTCGCACAGGTTGATTGGGGCCAGTGTGTGCAGGGTGGGCTCACGCCTCTGGGAGGAGCTGGAGGAGCTGTCCGTGGCGTTCTGGCGGACGGACGGACGCACAGACAGATGAAGAGGAGCGAAAGAAAAAAAGAGGAACAGACAGTTAGTTTGGCAACTTCCCTTCACACAAACATCTACAGGTTGATCTAATATTAAAAGTCGAACTATAACTAACTAACACGCATTGCTTGGTGGCTACAATGGCGGGATGGAGGGACAGAGCGATGAAAAGACAAAAAGAATAAAGAATAAGAGACTGTACAGATGGTTGATTTAGCCACCTGACTTGACTTCGTTATTATCGACAGTTTGATTGGATATAGTCATTTTAGTCATTTAGCAGACGCGAATGTCAAAAGTGACGTACAAGGGAGAGAACAGTCAAGCTAAGAGCAATAAAACCTGGTGTAACAATAAATACGACTTTACATAAGAAATAGAAAACGACATAGAAAAGAAAAAAGAAGTGCAGGAACGTAACTGCTGTAAGTGCAGTTACTGCTGTAAGTGTAAACTAATACGAGCGTTGTTGATGAGTATGAGTGACAGAAAATACTGGAGGGGTGGACGGAGAGAGTAAAAGACAAACAGAGAAAGAGGAGAGTAGAGGAGGACGGCTAGTTTAGCTACTTGACTTACACAGCCATCTACAGACTGCAAACTACTCCACTACGCCACGCATTGGTTAGTGTTTCAGATCAGCGAAGATATTGGAGTAATTTCATTTACACCTCCACTAAAGCTGAACGAAAGTGGTCCAGAGTTGGTTTATTAGCGGGACTGTTAGGATTTAGTGTTGCATTATTAGCAGGACTGGATTCAGTGTTGGTTTATTAGCATAGATCTTTGGATTCAATGTTGCTTTATTAGCATAGCTCTTTGGATTCAATGTTGCTTTATTAGCATAGCTCTTTGGATTCAGTGTTGGTTTATTAGCATAGCTCTTTGGATTCAGTGTTGCGTTATTAGCAGGACTGGATTCAGTGTTGTTCAGTGTTGTTTATTAGCATAGCTCTTTGGATTCAGTGTTGCTTTATTAGCATAGCTCTTTGGATTCAGTATTGCCAAAAGCTAGAGCTGGACAACAGAGAAAAACAAGGTGTGGTTATTAAATAGTGAGACTGTTATAAAGAGTATTTATGAGAAACCAGCATAACATGTTCTTTAATTACAATTGAATAACAGCGTTAGCCTCATTATTTAATAGCCACAACCTATATAGTCTTTGTAATATCCCAGTCATGGACGTTACAACAATACACCTATGACCTACTCTTAACTGAACAAGCAAAATACATACTGATGCCATGCATAAGTGAACGTTCTAAACATGATTGAGAACATCTTGGACCATGGAGGCGGGACAGTGCGTGAGACAAAGAGAGGCAGAAAGAGAGAAAAAGCTAGAGCTTGAAGGAGGGATTAGAAGATGAAAGAGAGACTGCCTTTAAAACCCCCTTTATTTAAAAACAAACCATTCAGTATATAGTCAGTAAATAATCAGTATATTTCACCAGCTGATAAACAAGCATAACTTCAAAAAGAGAAAGAGAGAGGGTAAGTCCACAGACGGGGTTGATTGCATTAGCGGTGGTTTGGATGCATGTGCAGTGGTGATCTCTTTAATCTGTCTTCGGCTTGAATGACCACAAACTAATCTTCTTTAACTCATCCTCAAGCATGCTACTAAACCAAACAGGGATGAGAGAGTGTGTGTGTGTGTGTGAGAGAGAGAGGGAGAGAGAGAGGGAGAAAAAGTTGCAGAGAAAGGGAGAGTAGAAAGAGTAGCAAAGAGGATTTTCTCAGCATCATAGATTATCTCTCTCTCTTTCTCTGATTCTGTATCTTTTCCTGTTCTATCACCCACACCCTTCTCATCTCCCTCTCTCTCTCTCTCTCTCTATCTACCCCCCCACCCCCCCCTCTCTCTCTCTATCTACCCCCCCACCCCCCCCCTCTCTCTCTATCTACCCCCCCACCCCCCCCCCCCCCCTCTCTCTCTCTATCTACCCCCCCCCCCCTCTCTCAGGCTGCAGTCCAAGAGAATGACAAGAAGCTGTTCTATCACCCACACCCTTCTCATCTCCCTCTCTCCCTCTCTCTCTCTATCTACCCCCCCTCCCTCTCTCTCTCTATCTACCCCCCCCCCCCCCTCTCTCTCAGGCTGCAGTCTGTGGCCAGAGTCAGAGTGTCTGCTGGAAGCTTCTGTTAACAGCTCCCACCTCCCAGCCAAAAATAATAGCAGCCCCCAAGTGATACACACACACACACACACACACACACACAGGTATGCATACAGACATTTCCCTACAAAATACACCACACAAACACACACAATATTGCACATAAGCACTTAGTATAATATAAACACAAAATGTGCACACAGCCTGCAAACACAGACACACACACACACACAGAGTACAAACACAAACACACATACACACACATAGACTGCAAACACACACAGAGTTCAGAGTACAAACACAAACACACACACACAGACTGCAAACATAAACACACACACACAGACTGCAAACACATACACACACACACACACAGAGTGCAAACACACATACACACACCATGTGATTGGTAAGGGAGCTGCCACCAAGGCACTCTCACTAGTGTGGGTGATTACAGCTAAAGGCTTAATATTCACCACACACACACACACACGCAGACACTCACACACACACGCACATACACTCACACACACGCACACACACTGTGCTTGAAATACTGCAGGATGTGTGACAGACATGTCAATGCTTTCTGGGAACTAATCACCACTAGCGCAGTTGTTATTTATGAATGGGAGGGGTATGTGTGTGTGTGTGTGTGTGCCTGTGCATGTGTCTGTGTGTGTGTGTGTTAAATAAGCATGTTGTGATAGCTTATGAGTACAGCCTGTACTTATTTAGATGCATTTTTAGGCTATGTTTGAATGTGTTTGTGGCAGTGTCTGGCTAGTTTTTGTGCTCCAACTTCTGTGTGTGTTTGTGTGTGTGACTGAGTGAGAGAGAGAGAGGGAGAGAGCTATGCAGTGTCTGTAAGGGGATGTATTTGTGGCTATGTGTGCGTGTGTGTGTGTGTGTGTGTGTGTGTGTGTGTGTGTGTGTGTGTGTGTGTGTGTGTGTGTGTGTGTGAATATGTGCCGGGGGTTGCTATATACCTCCTGTCTGAGAGTGGGTGTATTTGTGGCTGCGCTAATTATCAATTTTAGCCACCAGACCAGACAGTAGGCACAGACTAGGCCTGGCATCCGGACATTCTAGAAGCAAGCCCAGAGTCAACAATCTCACACACACACACACTCCTGAAATGTCCTCACAAACCTGTCTCCATCTCCTTGGACACACTGGACAAATCTGTCCTCCATTCATGCAACTATGTCTGTGGCATCCCATAACCTTGTCTGTCCCCACAGTCCTGTAATGTCCTCACAAACCTGTCTCCATCTCCTTGTAAACTAATACAGTAAAGCCCACCATCTCCTGTCTATACTTCCTTGTAATGTTTGTCTATCTTTGATTCATTTCTCTGCTGTTTATCTATGCTGTTGTGTAAAGTAATATCCTAGCATACCTCCTCCTCACACAATGGACAAATATGCCTTCTAATCACGCAAAGGTTACGTTTTCGCATTGTTGTCTGTCCACTGTCCCCACGAACAAGTCCGTCTAGAGTCCTTCAAAGCAGCAGCAATGGGTTTTGGTCTAAAACAAGTCAGCTCACGACATAAAAGGCACACAAAAACCCTTGTGCAGCCGAACAACAGCCAACACTGATAAAAGCGCGTTAGCATGCTAACTGCTGTCTAATGTATACATTTTCACAAACAACGTGGTGTATATCCTGAATGGCTTAAAACAGGTGTGTTTATCTGTCCTTCACATGACCATACCATTAAAATGCATTTGAAGGTGATACCAAAGCTAGTTGCCCACAAAATCATACCTCAAAAAATCAATTGCTGTACACTTTTGCTTGAACACAGATCTGTCCTTACAAACCTACAAATAACGCTTTTTTTCTACAGACCTTCGCGTTTTTAATCTGTGAATAAGCCCTGCGTCTGTGAGAGACATGACTTCCTGTTTGTTGTGGTATTTGTGGTCTCGGTCACCTGCTCTAGATATATATTTTTTCATCTCATGAGGCAATGTGAGAAGTCACAGGAAGATATAGTGATAGAAGTGCAGCCATTGCCTACTCTGTAATGTGATACAGGTATAGAAGTGCCCCCATAACACACTCAGTACTGTGATACTCTGCAGAAGCTCTCATACGGCCAACAGGCAGGAA
The DNA here is from genome assembly GCF_963457725.1 of Sprattus sprattus. Lineage (NCBI taxonomy): Eukaryota > Metazoa > Chordata > Actinopteri > Clupeiformes > Clupeidae > Sprattus > Sprattus sprattus. The sequence continues at coordinate 24,388,440 of NC_137920.1, forward strand.
GAGGAAGCATATACCCCCATATACCCCCCCCAGTCCCCAAAGTGCTAGCGACGCTAGTACCAATAGGGTTTGGCTCCCTTGCAAGTCTCCAAAGCGCTAAGAAGTGTGCTTGTGACAGACGCTAATACCAATAGGGTTTAGCTTCCTCTGTAGTCCCCAAAACGCTAAGAGACGTGGTATCGACAGACCCAAGTACCAGTATGTTTTAGCTTCCTTGCCCGATCTCCCCACACGTCCGAGCGTGCAGGTTTGAGACCATTGTGGGACTGTGCTTTTCACAACACGGGCTCCGTTAGCACGTTGTGTCTTTTGGAGGTCAGCCTTATTTACTTCTCAGCGTAGTCAAGTGGCACTCACTGTGAAAACGTCATCATCTCCCAGCTCCGTCTCGTTCTGAATGGTGGACGAGGATGTTGTTGATCCTGGAGAGGGGAGAAAGAGAGAGAAACATGGAAAAAGTGCAGAGGAACCACACGCACACGCAGCTCTCCATCCACTAACACCATCAGTCTTACATGAGCATGCACACATCATCGTACCACACACACACACACATCTCTTCAGCCATTTACACCTCTGTCTTACATGAGCATGCAAACATGCACACATCATAGTACCACACACACACACACATCTCTTCAGCCATTTACACCTCTGTCTTACATGAGCATGCAAACATGCACACATCAAGGTACCACACACACACACACACACACACACACACACACAGTCACACACACACACGCACAGGCACACACGCATACACACAAACACACACACACAGTCACACACACCCTCTCACACACACACACACCCCTTCAGCCACATGCACACATCATAGTACCACACACACACACACACACACACACCTTCAGTGAGGTCCTCAATGGCCTTCCTGACGCCGCGGTCGAAGGCGCGGGCATCGGCGGGGCTCTGAAAGGTCAGGCCGCACTTCTGGTTGTCCACCCTCCAGTGATGGAAGGTGGGCGTGGCCTTGGTGTACACCAGGTCCTTCCTCAAGAAACACTCAAGGATCGCCTGTGTGGACGGAAACACACACACACACACACACACACACACACACACACACACACACACACACATACACACACCACACCACACACACACACACACACACACACACACACACACACCACACACACACACACACACACACCACACACACACACACACACACCACACCACACACACACACACACACACACACACACACACACACACACACACACACACACACACACACACAACACACACACAAAATAAAGTGTTTAGTTAAATATTGTCTGTGGGTGTGTGTGTGTAAATGTGTGTGTGTGTGTGTGTGTGTGTGTGTGTGTGTGTGTGTGTGTGTGTGTGTGTGTGTGTGTGTGTGTGTGTGTGTGTGTGTGTGTGTGTGTGTGTATATATCTCTGTATGTCCTTTTGTTGGAAACTATAGCATAGCACCGGAAGAAGATATGGTGAGAAGAGAAAAAGAAAGAGAGTAAAAAAAAAAGAGAGAGAATGTCTTTCTGATATACCTGCTTGTCTTTGAGTCGCTCGCCGTAGATGAGGAAACCATGGCGACCCAGCAGCTCCAGGTCATTAGGGGCAACTTTGCACACGCCCACCCGGCTAAGCCCGCCCCCTTCCTGGGCCAGCCAACCACCGCTAGAGTCGTCCCGAGTCATCACCCACCGCTTTGACACGTACTATGTAGCTATCACTGAAGAGAGAGAGACAGAGAGAGATATTGGGTTAGAACCATCAAAACTGCTTTGACATATGCTATGTAGCCATCACTGGAAAGGAGGGGAGAGAGAGAGAGAGCGAGAATGAGAGAGTGATAGAGAGAGAGAGAGAGAGAGATTAGGAGAGGATGACAGAGAGAGAGAGAGCGAGAGAGATATTGGGTTAGAACCATCAAAACTGCTTTGACATATGCTATGTAGCCATCACTGGAAAGGAGGGGGAGAGAGAGAGAGAGCGAGAATGAGAGAGTGATAGAGAGAGAGAGAGAGAGATTAGGAGAGGATGACAGAGAGAGAGAGAGCGAGAGAGATATTGGGTTAGAACCATCAAAACTGCTTTGACATATGCTATGTAGCCATCACTGGAAAGGAGGGGAGAGAGAGAGAGAGCGAGAATGAGAGAGTGATAGAGAGAGAGAGAGAGAGAGATTAGGAGAGGATGACAGAGAGAGAGAGAGCGAGAGAGATATTGGGTTAGAACCATCAAAACTGCTTTGACATATGCTATGTAGCCATCACTGGAAAGGAGGGGGAGAGAGAGAGAGAGCGAGAATGAGAGAGTGATAGAGAGAGAGAGAGAGAGATTAGGAGAGGATGACAGAGAGAGAGAGCGAGAGAGATATTGGGTTAGAACCATCAAAACTGCTTTGACATACGCTATTCGCTGAAAAAGACAGTGTTGGAGAGAGAGAGAGTGATAGAGAGAGAGCAGGAGAGGGAGAGAGAGAGGCAGATTGTGTTAGAGAGAGAGAGGCAGATTGTGTTAGGTTGATTTCAGTTAAGTTCTTCAGTGTAGGCCTCTTAGTTGTATTCTCTATCAAATGATCAGGGATGCAAACCCACATTACATTACCGGCCTTACATGAACATGCAAAACAACACACATGTAAGTGACACATGACAACACATATCCACACACACACACACACACACACACACACACACACACACACACACACACACACAAACATACAGGGGCACCTATAAAAGCAGACCCAAACCACACAGGCAGATAATGTCAACAATATGACAGAATCCAAGCAACAAACCTCTATTCAACGTCCATAAATACAAATAAGTAAATAAGTAGTGGAAACAGAGAGCCTCAGATCATAGCAGAGCTCCGAGTGCGAGCACGCACGCACGCACGCACGCACGCACGCACGCACGCACACAGACTCTCTCACATATACATGATGCAGACCAACATTTGAGTATCTGACTAACTGCACTGGCTGACCCTGTGTGTGTGTGTGTGTGTGTGTGTGTGTGTGTGTGTGCGTTTAACCATTAGCTTCATATCATCTCGGCTTCGTTCTCTCTCTCTCTGTTTTCATAAGCATGTGCATTTTTGCGGGGCTCGCGAGCAGATGGCCGTTGCCGTGGCAACAGCTAGCACTTCCTGTTCGTCTATGGCGACGACCTTTCAACCCTCCCACCCACCCAACCTTCTTCATATAGACATGTTATAACACACATACACATACACATACACACACACACACACACACACACACACACACACACACACACACACACACACACACACACACACACAGATACACACACACACACTCAAAGGTGACCGAGTGGCTAAATTCGTGTCGATATGGAAAGCATAAATTTGGAGTGGCGACGAGAGGCTGCAGCTTTGAAAATGGCGGCCAAACACAGTTCGCCTCCTACACGTTTTACACCAGGCTTTAGGATGACACC
>NC_137920.1:24392105-24414605 GCF_963457725.1 Sprattus sprattus
AGAGAGAGAAAAAAGATAGATGTATAAATACATAGAAAGAGAGACATAAAGAGATAGAGAGAGATGGAGAGAGAGAGAGAGAGAAAGAGATAGATGTATAAATACATAGAAAGAGAGACATAAAGAGAGATGGAGAGAGAGACAGAGAGACACAAGGAAGTTAAGGGAGAGAGAAACATAAGATAGAAGGCAAGGAGGCACCGGAATCACAAGTGGAATCATTAGACAGGGGTCAGACAGAGGAAGCGAGGGATGACATGAAGAAAAAGGAATGAAGGAGAGCGAGGTATGACATGGAAAAACAGAATGAAGGAGAGACAGAGATAGCTAGGTCAACACGGCACCCACCACACAGAAAAGAGAAAGAAACAGGAGACACGAAAAGAAAAGAGAGAATCTCCTCTTGCCTTTCGCTCTCAGACATCTTCACCTCCCTACATCCTTCTGTGCTTCATCCCTCTCTCTCTCTCTCAGCGCTCACGGAAGAAGAAGAAGAAAAGATCAGAGAAGAGAAGAGAAAAAAAAAAGCCAGGAAGGAACGACTTCATCGCCACGGCTCCCGACAGACTGTTGCCGTGCCGACAACCAACCGCAGCCGCGGCGACAAGCTCGTTGAGATGAGCCGTCTGGTCTGTGTCGCCCTCCGCCTCTCCCTCTCTCCTCCGCTCTCTTTCCACCTCTTTTTTTTTTGCGCCGCGATTCAGTCACCTTGACAAGCAGATGGCGCTTGTGTGTGTGCGTGTGTGTGTGTGTGTGTGTGTGTGGAATGAGTCACCGCTCGGCAGTCGGTTCACGTTCAACAGCAGTGCACACACACACTCTCTACTCCTCTGATAGAGGAAGGCATCAGCAGGGACAGCAAGGCCTGGTACACACACACACACACTCACAAAGACACACACACACACACACACTCACAAAGACACACACACACACACACACACACACACACACACTCCCACATGTATATGTACGCACCCATATAACTGCATAAGCAAAAGCATGTCCATAGAGTTTCACATTCCTTCTCCACCCTCATGACCTCTTCGTAGGCATCATACATCATCAGGCCTCTTTGAAATACACATTTCCACAAGTCCTTCCTCTTAACCTGAGTGTATCCCACAACGCAAAGCGTCCAAGGGATCCTCACCCACACAAAGAGAGAGAGAGATTGAGAGAGGGAGATGTTGAGAGAGAGAGAGAGAGAGAGAGAGAGAGAGAGAGAGAGACAAACTGAGATTAAGAGAGGGAGATAGAGAGACAGAGAGAGAGAGAGAAACTGAGATTGAGAGAGGGAGATGTAGAGAGAGACAGAGAGAGACAGACAAACTGAAATTGAGAGAGGGGGATGGAGAGACAGAGAGAGACAGACAAACTGAGATTGAGAGAGGGAGATGTAGAGAGAGACAGAGAGAGACAGACAAACTGAAATTGAGAGAGGGGGATGGAGAGACAGAGAGAGACAGACAAACTGAAATTGAGAGAGGGAGATGTAGAGAGAGACAGAGAGAGACAGACAAACTGAAATTGAGAGAGGGGGATGGAGAGACAGAGAGAGACAGACAAACTGAAATTGAGAGAGGGAGATGTAGAGAGAGACAGAGAGAGACAGACAAACTGAAATTGAGAGAGGGGGATGGAGAGACAGAGAGAGACAGACAAACTGAGATTGAGAGAGGGAGATGTAGAGAGAGACAGAGAGAGACAGACAAACTGAGATTGAGAGAGGGGGATGGAGAGACAGAGAGAGACAGACAAACTGAGATTGAGAGAGGGAGATGTAGAGAGAGACAGAGAGAGACAGACAAACTGAAATTGAGAGAGGGGGATGGAGAGACAGAGAGAGACAGACAAACTGAGATTGAGAGAGGGAGATGTAGAGAGAGACAGAGAGAGACAGACAAACTGAGATTGAGAGAGGGGGATGGAGAGACAGAGAGAGACAGACAAACTGAGATTGAGAGAGGGGGATGTAGAGAGAGACAGAGAGAGACAGACAAACTGAAATTGAGAGAGGGGGATGGAGAGACAGAGAGAGACAGACAAACTGAGATTGAGAGAGGGAGATGTAGAGAGAGACAGAGAGAGACAGACAAACTGAAATTGAGAGAGGGGGATGGAGAGACAGAGAGAGACAGACAAACTGAGATTGAGAGAGGGGGATGTAGAGAGAGACAGAGAGAGACAGACAAACTGAAATTGAGAGAGGGGGATGGAGAGACAGAGAGAGACAGACAAACTGAGATTGAGAGAGGGAGATGTAGAGAGAGACAGAGAGAGACAGACAAACTGAAATTGAGAGAGGGGGATGGAGAGACAGAGAGAGACAGACAAACTGAGATTGAGAGAGGGAGATGTAGAGAGAGACAGAGAGAGACAGACAAACTGAAATTGAGAGAGGGGGATGGAGAGACAGAGAGAGACAGACAAACTGAGATTGAGAGAGGGAGATGTAGAGAGAGACAGAGAGAGACAGACAAACTGAAATTGAGAGAGGGGGATGGAGAGACAGAGAGAGACAGACAAACTGAAATTGAGAGAGGGAGATGTGGAGAGAGAGAGAGAGAGACAGACAAACTGAGATTGAGAGAGGGAGATGTTGAGAGAGAGAGAGAGACAGACAAACTGAGATTGAGAGAGGGAGATGTAGAGAGAGACAGAGAGAGACAGACAAACTGAAATTGAGAGAGGGGGATGGAGAGACAGAGAGAGACAGACAAACTGAGATTAAGAGAGGGAGATGTAGAGAGAGAGAGAGACAGACAAACTGAGATTGAGAGATGGGGATGTAGAGACAGAGAGAGACTTCAAAGGTGCTAGGCAGCACCGTCTTAAGGAAGGGTGGTTGCACAAAAAATAGAATTCTGAAATGGGGGACTGAATACAAGAAAGTCCAAATGCTTACGAACGTCACAAAAGGATTGCGTCTAGCATGTGCTAAGGAACCACACGGACCTGACGTAAAGAAGAAGTTTCTGCTCCTTTGTTCTGCTTTTGTTTGTTTGTGTATGTGTGCGTGTGTGAGTGTGTGGGTCTGTGTGTGTGTGTGAGTGTGTGGGTCTGTGTGTGTGTGTGGGTCTGTGTGTGTGTGTGTGTGTGTGTGTGTGTGTGTGTGTGTGTGTGTGTGTGTGTGTGTGTGTGTGCTGGAGCCAGAAACTTTATGACGCCCCCGAGGCGCACACCCTGATTCAGCTCTTATCAGCACCGGAGGGGCAGTTGTCCTGGTTCTGTCCCAGGAAGGTAAACATTGCTGGGGCAAAGGTCACCCAGATATAGGGCCTTGACTCTCTATCAGAGTCAGCATACACACACACACACACACACACACACACACACACACACACACACACACACACACACGCCAGATAAAGGGCCTAGACTCTCTACCGGAGTCAACATGCCTACACATACATACACACACACACACACACACACACATATACATACATATACATACACACACACACACACACACACACACACCAGGTAAGAACTAGTATGCGAATTGCAGCGATTCGCATGGGAGAACCGCTTCACCAGGGGAGGTGATACTCACGAGACGCAAGGGTGATTTACACGCCTTCGTGATTTTTGTGAGTGTGTATTTTCTATTTCTATCAACAACTTTGAGGAAATAAATGACACTGCTTGACCGTGTAGCTATTTGTCTCTGTTTTTTTACCGACTTTCAACCACGAAAATGAGTAAGATCTTTAGTAATAGACTACTATTAACGTTTACTATACATTATCAACAAAGTTTATCGTGACTAGTAGGCTCTATTCTGACTAGTAGGCTCTAGTAGCCTATAGGTCTACGATGTCCGTTCGCGCCCCTGCCTCTAAGTGATGAAATGTGTCTCGTCTTGTGCGCATCTGCTCCCCTGGTGAAGCGGTTCTCTCCATGCGAATCGCTGCAATTCGCATACCGGAACTTAGCTCCACACACACACACACATCACAAGCCAGATATAGGGCCTAGACCCTCTGCCGGAGTCAGTCATTCAAGGCTTGCTGGGATGATGTAACCTAGCCGGTCAAAGGTCAACCAGCACTCCTCTGTTCTCTCTCCCACTCAGTCTTATTCATTCTCTTGTTCTTCCACTCACTCACTCACTCACTCTCTCTCTATTTTATTATCTCTCTCACTCACTCTCTTTTATTCTCTCTCTCACTCACTCTTTTATTATCTCTCTCACTCACTCTCTTTTATTCTCTACTCACTCACTCTTTTATTATCTCTCTCACTCACTCTCTTTTATTCTCTCTCTCACTCACTCACTCTTCTATTCTCTCAACCACTCTCTCACTCTTTTATTCTCTCACTCACTCACTCTTTTATCATCTCACCCTCTCACTCACTCTTCTATTCTCTCAACCACTCTCTTTTATTCTCTCTCTCACTCTCTCACTCTTTTATTCTTTCACTCACTCACTTTTTTATTATCTCCCTCTCTTATTTTCTCACCCACTCACTCACTCTTATATTCTCACTCACTCACTCATTAATTCGCTGTCTTATTATCTCACCCACATCTCATTCACTCTCTCACTCTCTCATTCACCATCTTATTCTCTCACCCACTCATTCACTGTCTCATTCTTTAACTCACCCAGTCTCTTATTCACTCACTCACCTTTTCATCCTTCCTTCTCTCTCTTTTCCATCATTCCGCTGTCTCATCCTTTCTCTGTCCAGTTCACTCCCTCTCTCAGTGATTCACTATAATAAAGTTACTGTTATAGTCATGTGACGTAGTATTTGTAACTGCCATTGTCAGTAAAAAATAAAAAAAGGTCGATGTCATGACTGCCTATCAGCTTGTGATAAACTGCTGTGACACCTAAAACTCTCAGAGCCGATCAGCGATAATGTTAACAAGGTCATGAAACATGACACGGTTGTGTCACCGGACCGGATATCAAGTGATGACTAATGACAGGATAGGGAATGTGTGTGCGTGTGTGTGTGTGTGTGTGTGTGTGTGTATTTGTGCACTCTAGTGAGAGAATGTGTGAGCGCGTGTGTGCTAGTGAGAGCAGGTGTGTGTGTGTGTGTGTTTGTTTGTGTGTGTGTGTGTGTGTGTGCTAGTGAGAGCATGTGTGTGTGTGTGTGTGTGTGTGTGCTAGTGAGAGCGGGTGCACACTAGTGAGAGCGTGTGTGTGTGCTAGTGAAAGCATGTGTGTGTGTGTGTGCTAGTGAGAGCATGTGTGTGTGTGTGCGTATGCACGCTAGTGGGAGCGTGTGTGTGTGTGTGTGTGTGTGTGTGTGTGTGTGTGTGTGCGTGTACGTGTGAGCAGTGCTGCAGTGGCACCGATGGGGCCCAACCAGAGAGAGGTCCTGACCTGATTGTGCACATTGATATGGATATGGATTGGGGTGGAATCCATTTCCTATCTGTCCACTTATGTCCCTACATGAAAATGTCTCTCTTTATTTCTCTTTCTCTTTTTCTTTTTCTCTCTCTCTCTCTCTTTCTCTCTTTCTCTCTTTCACTCTTTCACTCTTTCTCTCTCTCTCTCTCTCTCTCTGTCACACACCCACACACAAAGTGCCTCTTGAATGCCTGTATACCTTACCCTCCCCCAGATTAATATGCAACATCCTGACCCCCAAGTCTTCTTCAGGCAAGAAGGAAGAAGGGTACAGATTTTGCATATTGTAGTACGAGTATGGAGCTTTTGGTCAAAAAATAGCAATACAACCACTGAAAAAGACCTGCAAAAACCTTACAAACACCAACAACAGCACAGTTGCCCCTGATGAAACTAATGCTAACACGCTAAAATCTTTCGGGCGATATAGTTGGCAAAGTCGTGCTGTGGAGCTTTATTTACATTTCCGTGGGGTGGCCTGACCCTGACCACAGAGCGAACAGCATCCTGTCTCTTACAATGTTTTTTTTTTTTTTTTTTTGGGGTGCCAAAAATACAACGTGTGGATGCTCTTCTTTCTTCGTTTTCAAAGCTAGTAAGCCAGCCTGGTGCCTACTGGGCACTAGGGTCAGGTAAAGCTCAAAAAGATCCAAACATCTGCCCAAGCTGTTTGGGCTAAAAGTATGCTAATAGTCGACAGGTTCACATACGTTTTGCGGGAAGGATTTTACAAACAAAGACACAAATTCTTTGAATACTTTCTGCTAAACAATAGATAGCCTCGCCATTGCAACAGGGTCATTGACATATTACACCACTGACCTACGCATTCTGGATGGTCAAGAGTGACTATAGCTCTCTGTCACTCTCTCTCAGTCACACACACACACACACACACACACACACACGCACGTACGCACGCACACGCACATGCACATGCACACATCGACACGTGCTAATGCTGATTCTGCTGAGCGGAGCTGGAGTGGTGAGGGGAGTGGGGGCCAATGCTCATCTTTACGGGGCAAAGTGATCGAGGTGGAATGAGGGAGGAGAAGGGTGTTACTGAGGTAAAATCAATGCTCATCTTTACGGGGCAAAGTGTTGGGGGTAGGGTGGGGTGGTGCAGGGGTACCGTCAGCTGGAGTCCTGCCCTTTACTTTCTCCCCCCCCCTCTCTCTCTCTCTCACACTCTCTCTCCCTCTCTCTCTTAAATCAAAGGGGCTTTTTATGCATAGTTAGCATAGCATAGGGACAATAGTTACAATATGTTAACAATACAATAACAACATATCATGATAAAAAACTATATAAAACATAATAAATACTCTCTCTGTCCGCCTTTCTCTCTTGTCACCCTCCTTCCTCTCTCTCTCTTCCTCACATATCCTGGAAGCAGGATGGAGAGGGGGAAGGGCAGTAAGTTGTGTGTGTGGGGGGAGTGGGGGCACATCGACCACGATCAATCAACCACACCATACTTCATGCATACCACCACCACCACCCCCCCACCCTAACTAGACCACCCTACCCCCCACCGGCTGATGACCATGACCCCAAAAGGGCTGGAAGTTCACGCTGGGCTGTGTGCATTTGTGTGTGTGCGTGCGTGTGTGTGCGTGTGTGTGTGTGTGCGTGCGTGCGTGCGTGTGTGTGTGTGTGTGTGTGTGTGTGTGTGTGTGTGTGTGTGTGTGTGTGTGTGTGTGCAAAAATGGGGTGGATTTGAATAGAGGCTGATTGAGTTTGTGACTTAATGGATTATATTGGCTTGCTGACAGGGATGTACATTAACCCAATTTGCCTTTGGCCCAAACTCAGGGAGGCATTCGCATTGCCATGTTATCCATGACTGTAGCTGTGAATTTCACTTTATATATAAAGTATATCACATTGTATATATATTATATATATATATATAATATATTAAAAAAGTATATATATATACCATGAAAGGGCAAAACAGACACCCCTGTTGACTTCTGTCCTGGTATCAGAATTGAAAGTCTATATCCTCTAATTATAATGTTCTCTCCTTTGTACGTCGCTTTGGATAAAAGCGTCTACTAAATGACTAAGTGTAAATATCCAATGACAGCTGGCTGAGGAAGATATAGGAGGAGAGCAGTCCACAACTTGAGGGGACAGTCAGCACTTCATGAGGGGTAAACTTGCTTATGTACGTGTGAACTCAGAGTTGCGTTGATTGTACGCAAGTGTAAGTGTGTACCCTACACCAAGTTGATCAGTAGAGGAATAAAACACTTTGAAGGGTTCTTGGGCCTCAAAACCTTACCTTCTTTGAGTGTAACTGCTGGAGAGTGTTAGGTCTTCTGGCTATCTATGGTAAGGCTTTCAAGGAACAGTCTGATATCATGAAACAGATATAATAATACTAATACTAATAATAATACATCGCATTTACATAGCGATTTTTAAAGTTCTCAAAGACGCTTAAAATAAGATGTGAGTGTGGGGCGGGGGGTAGTTGGGGAAGGCATGGCTGAAGAGGTGGGTTTTGAGGGCCCTTTTAAAAGATGTATGGACCTTATGTATGTATGTATATATATATATTATATATATAAATATATTTAGATGAATATAGACCTCTTCTCAGTGAGTGTAGCTGTGACACTGAAGGTGATAAACCCTATGAGGCCGTTGGCTGATTTTGAAGAGCATCCTAAAGTTAAAGCGACAGACATGGTCATCTTCTAGACCTCATCTGGCATTCACAGAATTATCACCTTTTAAAAAAAGCTCACTGTTCAAACTGCACCGTTCAGCGATAAAGCACTTCTCTTCGTATTGGAAGGAGGCATTGAACTTCAGGAAATGTGTCTAAGATGCTTTTTACTCTGTAAGCTGTGAAGTCAAGCAACAGCACATCAACAGAATGTCTCAGGACAGACATTTCTTTCGACGTTTGCCAGTTCTTGAACTTGGAACTCGTTTACACTATTAACTCGTTTGAAAGCAGTGGAGAGAAAAAAACTGGCTTTCACAAATGGGGAGTTGTCCTGACGACCTAATCTCTTCGCGATTGATAAAAAGTAAACATTTCATAACTTCTAACTATTATATGACACTGTGGGCATTCCAGCTTGAGTCATGTGTTTAACTAAACGGGTGTGTGAGAGAGAGAGAGCCATAAACCTCAACAATAAAAGGTGCAACCGTCATTTAGGTCAAAAGGCTTCTACTTGCTATACTTCTAAAGAAAAACCTACTGCAGATATACAGCACATGGTGCCTGTGATTTAATCTAGATTTCAAAACGCAATTTACAAGGTAGGCTGAACAACGCAAATGGGCAAACACCAGTTCAAATAGTCTTGCCTGTTCGGTGCTACCTGACCGAAGAAAAGGGCATAACCCTGTTATAGCAAAATCATGTATAGACATACGTCAATAAGTAGCTTGGCCCTAAGTTACGTAGGCTAGGTTAAAGTTATGTTATGTTAGTAGGCTATGTTATTTGAGGGTTACTGTGCTAGGAGTTCAACACTTTTCACATAGTTGTAGAGCTTTGACCTTGATTAATCTGGCATATAGTGATGTTACATTCCAACAATACGATTCTTTTCAACAGCTCTTTGGTACAAACGAAGGAAGCGGAGTCATGCTTGAGAGCCGTTCTTTTTATTATCGTTGTGCTCAGATTATACTGTCTGACCTAAACCCAGTCCATTTCCCTTTACATGAACAGTGAGAGCACGCCAGTCACAAGAGGTAGATGCTGTTGCATTAGGTTCCTAAAAGGTTGCATTATATTCCTGAAAGATTACATTAGGTTCCTTATAGGCTGCATGCAGTTTGTTAAAGGTTGCATTAGGTTCATTAAAGGCAGAATGAGAAGGATTCGTCTGTTGCTGTTTTTAAACACACCATTCAAAGTGTGATCAATAAGCAAGAGGGAGAAGTGGTGGTCAGGCAAGCTTGAGAGTAAATTAAGAGAAGTGGGGTCAGGGGTGATCAAAGCAGACAATCAGAGAAATAAAACATTATTCTCTGATGTTTTACAGTTATAAAGCACAAATACACATCTCCGTACAAGGATGTTGGTTGAATGCAGCCTGAAGTGCCTCATCCTCATGTCTGCTGTGGCCTCTGAGCTGCGTATGTGTGTTATTGGTGGGATGTCAAAGTTTGAATCTGATCAAAATCTTGCTTATCATTATTCCAATGATAACGGAAAGGAGTGTAGCCTTCAAAGAGCCGTTATTTCATTCACTTTCTGGCTAATCCAACTCTATGCAAATTGAATAAAGTATAGTGTATCACTGAGTAAGCAGAGGTATCACGAGATTTTCATCGGCAAAGTCTGGGGAAATATGGTCGTACTGTCAGTCGTTTACGGACACTTATAGCTCAAAGGCTAAATGTTGACCAGAGGCCAAAGCTAACTTCCTGAAGGTCTGCGAAATAAACTTCGATATCCCGAAGAGGAAGTGAAAGCGGTCCGCGAGAAAATCGATTACTTTTGGCCTTAACTCCCCAGAGAAATGGCCGGATCGAGCCTATCGGTCGTGAACCACTTTTGCTAACGTAGCCTACTGCGCAGCCTCCCCGGGCCTTGTCGTCGGTATTTTTATGAATGAAGGACAGTATGCAAATGAGAGCGATTCACGAAAAAGAAATGGCGGATGTTGCATATCAGTTCACCACAAAGAAAGACTTTCATGTCCGATCTGGCCATGCAAATGTGGAGTGGGCTACAACGCTTCGACTCCACGAACAGTAATGATTGACCAGGTCGCGGGCGAATAAAGTTTCCTCAGTAATCGATCTTTTTTCTCTTTCAGTGGATGGCTCGACGAGGCTCAGCGACGACATATTAGAAACTCTATTCACTGTAAGTCCCTTTACAAAATGTTTCCGTTCCAACCCCTCCCCCTCAGCCCTCCCTCCCTCCCTCCCCGGGCTGAGAGTCTGGAGCCGTGCAGCGAGGAAGGCGAGGGGGCCCAACCACCCACCGCCAGTCCCCCCTCTCGCACACGGCAAAGACAAAGCACCAGGAACCGCGAGCATTAGACCCCATACAGTCACCCCTTCGCTTGCGAGCCTTTTGCTTGAGGTAATTAGCATGCAAACATCAAGCACAACGGGAGTTACATTCACACATTCACATAACACAGACCCCGAAAAAAAAAGGACAGACCCCATCCCCCAGTTCTACTTACTCGTCTGGGTGTGTTTCCTCGCTCATTTTTCTCTCGTTTCACCTACAGTAAAATCCCACCGCGCGCACACAGTTTGCTGTCTTCATATTGTCTGTGTCCGCGTCCTGGGCAAGCCTTGCAAAGCCAAACGCCAACCGCGACTTTCCCAACCGTTATTTCCCTTTCTATGTTTGTTTTTGTCCTCTCTATTTGTCTGTGTCTCTCGCTCGAGCTCTCCCCCTCTTTCCCTTATTCGTCCTACATGTTATTCCTGCACTATTTCAGTGCGTCCATAAAAAGTGTAAATTCCTTGGAGAATACTCCGCTGGCTCGGGCTCCTACACTCCCGGTGCCAACGTGCCGCCGTTGAGATTGCGCGTCGGTCTCGGTGAGGATGGCCCCGTACGAGCCCCATCTCTGGTTACTCCATGTTGGATTCTGTAGGCAGCGAGCAGCTAGCGCCGCTTGACACTGAAGGTGGAATGGGGGCCTGGAGGAAGGCATGGGGGAAGGCTGGTGGAGGCGGTGGCGGTGGTGGTGGTGGTGACGGTGGTGGAGGGGTGCGGAAGTGATGACGTCATATTCAAATGACTGCAGACCATTTCGGAAGAGGGATCTCGTCGGAGCCAGGACTGAGGAAGTCCGCCTACAGCCCGACTGTAGTAGAAACACGCTAGTCGGTTTTAGGGGCTATAACTTGCCCCCTGGTGTTATCTTCATAACACCAACCGTAGTGTTTAAGTCAACTATTTGGCCTAGACATTTTATGTAGGCAATGCAAACACGAGTGTAGGTTTTTGTAGCCTTTATGCAAAGGTCATTCAGCACAGCCACGCTCACATGTAGCGGCGAATGTTTCTTAAAATATTCTCGTTTTAAAGCTTTGCAGCAAACATTATATGTGTTACTGTTAAAACACTTAGCATACTGTATACGTAACAAACTTTACATGTCCGGCGCATGGAAATTGTCCCCAACATAGTCAATTAGCAGCGAAAAGGAGAACTACAAAACCGCAGGGAGGGGGGGGGGGGGGGTATAAAGTGCGAGGAGCAAATGATTAAAAGGAATGATTAAGAGTCGTCAATCTCATGGTGTGAATGAATGGTGTAGGCCTATTTGTAATCACCTGCACTCGGACGTTTCCCAACACTAGGTAACCTAAAGACGCCTTGATCATGATTATTGTGTTCAATGTAAACCCAACAGGCGCAACGCCGCATAACAAAAGGAATCATCTTGGATAGACACTTAATCCTATCAAAGACATAGACGAGATCTAGCCTACTGGTGGGATTACGATCTTTGATAAGTAACTTTTGAAATGACCAAAGTCTCGCACACACATATGTATATCTTATATATCTATATATATATGCACGACACTACCTGGAAAACTGATGTATGAATGTTGGCCATTTTTTAACTAAAGTAATATATGCGTGTAAATGACAACCCCACTTGGTCAGCGCTTAATAAAATGAGGCGTTCAGACGTCGAATAGAATGTCACTTATTGAAGTCTTCCACCATCGTGTGGTGACAAGATGTTATTACAACACGAAATAACTCCCCGCTGTGGAGAGGTGGTCTTTATGACCAATAATTACCAAAGATGCTAATTTAAAGCCTGGTAAAGTTTATCAATAAGACATGTATAATGTGCTCTATATTTTCTTCACGGCAGTTAACACAACGGTACACTCAGCTGGACCACTGTGGCCTGGGGTGAGTGCGTGAAAACGGTGCATGCATCACAAGTTGGTCTCTTTTCCTGTGAGAATAATGGAAGAGGAATAATATTTGTCCAGAGACGAGACAAAGTGCTTGGTAAATGAATCCAAGAAGATCAACATTTCTGCCGATGTCAAACTGTCAGTAGCTACATTGTATTCATTACTTTTAGAGGCCAACAGTTGATGGCGCTAAAGTACCATTCTTGGGTTTGCATGTGTCCAGATTTAGCCGAGACTAGCAGAGATGGCCACTAGTTGACTTGCGTTTTGTTCAGTTGCATTTCCAACTTTGAAACACACTTCAGTTTAGAGTGTTTACACGCACATGAACTGTGGTTGCAGCATTATACAATGCGTGTCAACCTAGTCAAAATTTGACCCAGGGAGTTTTATGCAAATGTGTTAGGACCACAGTTGAGGGCCATGCGTGTATTGGCCAGAACTATGATTTTATTGAACAGGGCCGCGGTGATACCGCTTATATTCAAGTAGTTCAGCTAGAAGAGCCCTACCTTACAACACCAAGTCATGGTTTCCATACAGCACACACACACTAAAGGTATAAAATGTATAGCTGTTCCACACGGCAAGGCGCTTTGGGCAAATGCGTCCGCTAAATGTAAGTTTATTGTAAATGAAGTGAAGAGCATTTGGGATGCAGTAGCTACCCATGTCGGTGGGGGTATTGAATGGGGCCGTGGAGGTATTGATCCTCATAAAGGGAAATATCTTTTTAATTCAGAAGTTACTTGTCGTTTGTCTTACCATGCTGACAAATGGCCCTGCAAAAATACCTCTTGGAAATTGGCTACATGGAATGAGCAGGAAATGAGATTCATCGAACCACCATCTTTTGGCTACATTTTGTTGACGTCACACACTGTAATGTTAAAAGTCGAACATTAGGAAAGTCTAACAAGGCTTTTCCAGTCAGACATGCAACATGGCTTGGGTATAATTAGATAAAATACCAGAAACACGCACTGAAAAACAACGTCTTTGTAAATGAACTCGTAACGAAGGTGGTCATAAGCAGGGGACAAGGTACAACAGGAAATGAAAAAGCAGGCAAATGTATGCTTCGCCTATACAGACAAATGGATTGGGTATCACATCAAAGCATATGGCCACTGGAAACACAGAGCCATGTTATTGGCATTCGGGGGCAGGACGGGAGCAACACATTTCAACCACCAATTTGAGGTCATCTTCGTGCTGCAAGTTTGATGCTCAAAGTTTACACTCTTGTTATATTGTAAAATGTTATAATAATACCTTAAGAGTTCAACTGAGAGTCGACAAATTGCGCATTGGCAAAATTCTTGCACTGATATATTTACAAAGAACATTACTAAAAATGTTCAATGAAACAAAACAAAAAAAACATAGTTTATATATTATCTAGTGTGTCAATAAGCATTTTATTGTCATGTTCACATGCAGAGTAAGAAGAACTGAGGATGCACAGAAAAACTTTTCTTCTTCTTTGTCGTCTTCTTTGTTACAACAACAACAACAACACCAATAACAATTATAATGTTATAATAGGACAATAATATTACAGCAATGGTTAGGATGGTCAGTAACTAAGTAAAATAGCATAATGGAGAGGGGTGTCTTGTATTGTGTTGTGTTAGTATCCGGACCTATACTGACAAGACCAAGATATGTGTTGCATTACATTTTGTGCTTCACTAAACAAAATAAAAAACATCGGTATAAATGAGTTACCCGTTAATCCATTGTGAGTACAAATCTAGGAGTAGCATCTAGTGTTTACGTGCTTATTTCGGAACTTTATTTTTACCTAAATATTTGATGGTAGTATTTCTTGTTGATGTTCTTTCTGATAATGATCACCTGCGCTCCAATCTGAGCGAGTGACAATAATCGATTCCAGAAACATGGATTCAGCCTCTTAAGGTGTACGTCGTAAGGTTTCTTTTAGAGGAACACTTGTGGTTTATGAAACACTAATAGAACAGTATACACAACTTTAGTCTCCTGAAATAACCTAATAAGTCTTGTTTGGTCCTCCGCCAGGGGGCAGACCAGTGTAGCAGACCATGATTGGGATCAGTCAGGGGAAATAAAAGACAAAGTTGTTTAATAATCACTACCGGTATTTGTACTTAAGCTCCTTTACTTTATATTTTCATTTTTTGTCACCTAGATCACTCAGTAAAGTATCATACATTCTGGTGCGTGATTATGCGGTGATTAATCCGAGAAAGAAAATATAACCAATAAAATACAGTGTGAAATTAACTCTATTAGTAAAGCACTGAAGTCAACTCCAGTCATTAACGATCCGGTTTCATTTTACAGCAGGTTAATTCTCTCTACAAGCTCCGAAAGATTTCCATCTCCGATTTACTCCAAATAAAGCTACATTTAGGCTTATCGCTCTCTAGTGTTGTTTAATTGCGCTTTTAAGATACAGGCCACTCGGAGCTTTATTTACACTACCGTTACTGCATACATTTATACATTTTAATTGGGCTCTTGAGCTCACTGCCTCAACTAGATGTTGAAACTAGTCAGTCTGTATACATCCGAGTACATTTACCGTGTTGAAACCAGCACATGGGTCATTGTCGTATATTCATGTAGGCTATAGCCTACTTCAAAGCTAGACCTGTCTAAACGATTCTGGAAAATATTCTGCTTTTGGACAGTTACTTTGGCATGATGTTGACAATGGCCTGTCTCCCTCTGACCGTTGATCAAAATAGCCTAGTTATTAAAAGGTATTTTTTTTGTTTGCTGTTGGTTGGGTCTAGTTTAGGCTACTGTCTTGACAAAATGTGAATGTCCCACTTTATCGCAATGAATATCATGAGGGACGAATGGGATATTTAGTGGAGTCAAATATGTGTAAGTTGCTGCAGATTTTTTCATTTAGGTCTGCTTTCAATTAATGTTCTATTTGTTTTTTGTTCTGTGAACTGTATGCGATTGGAACATTTTTTAATTGTGATTTGAAATGTAACATTTGAAGGCCACTACTGAATCTGGGCTGCGATTCCCAATAACGTACTAAAGTTGTTTACGTTTCTACGCCTGTCGCACAAACCATCTCATTGAAGTTCACGAGAAACCTTTCTACGCATACCTTAAGAGGCTGAATCCATGTTTCTGGCATCGATTTGTGTCATTCACATAAATTTGAACATGCGTG
The DNA here is from genome assembly GCF_963457725.1 of Sprattus sprattus. Classification (NCBI taxonomy): domain Eukaryota; kingdom Metazoa; phylum Chordata; class Actinopteri; order Clupeiformes; family Clupeidae; genus Sprattus; species Sprattus sprattus. The sequence goes on from NC_137920.1 coordinate 24,407,559, forward strand.
TGATGAGTTTGATGGGCATGACTCGGTCTGGAGCGCAGGTGATTATTAGAAAGATCAACATCAAGCAAAAAATACTAGGCAAGTCAAAATACACAAATTCCCACAATAGGATGGCTGTATGTTACTCATAGATTTGTATTCGCTAATTCGCTAAACATTAACGGTTAATCTATTTACCGATGCATTTTTATTTGTATATTGAAGCACAAAGTGTAATGCAACACATGTTGGCAGGCTATTACACTGCAGAAAAGTCATACAGTCAAGACACTGACACAACATTATTACCCTAAAACATTTTTACTATGTGAAAACTGTGTGAAGGTAGAGTGGTACAGGCTAACCTTACGAAAGTGTCTCTTACAAAAGATATAGGCTACTTAAGGACGTTTCGGAAAACACCTCCAAACGTTAAGGAACAGTTTAAGGTATAACTTACGAATGACGTAGCAATACGAAGGCTGCAAACGCAGCCCTGCAAAGTTCCATGTGCAAGTTTCTTCCGCAAAAAAATCATGTTGCACAAGGTTCCTGTGTAAAATAATTGAAGTTGAAAGTGTAAATGACGCACGAAATTGGTAGAATTAAAGAACAGTAACAGTGGAAACCAGAAATTGATTCCTATTTGAGGAAAGGGCTTAACAGTAGATAAGTCGTTTTCAGAGGGGTATAGGAGATTAAACATAGAAGACTTGAGTATTTCTTCGCCCTTAGTTTTCATGAAATTCTAGGTATATCTGGTTTGTATAATTATATAATGTATTACCTATACTTATTCACTGACTTGGAGGAATGTTTAAAAAAGACTACATGCAGCTTTTGCCAAAGACGAATACGCACACACACACACACACACACACACACACACACACACACAAACACACATACACTCACACACACACACACACACACACACACACACACACACACACACACACAAGCACAGAGGGAGAGAGAGAGAGCGCGCGCGCGCGCATGAGAATGCTCTTCGTGATTGATAGGAGAGGTGCATTTGGACAGACAACGGACATTGACGTGAACGTTTGAGCTATTTTAAGTAGGTCAACAATAAAAGGGGAAACCGCAGACACACGCCTACTCTATCTGTCCTGTTCATCTTAAGAGTAGAGATACAGTAAATGTCTTTTCCAGATGAAAAACCAAGGAAAGATTACACATTAGCTCTGCTGACTATCGATCGAGCCCGTGCGTGTATCTCAGGAGACTTAAACTGTCACATATTAGTTTTGAGCGATAAGAGCGATAGAGCGCAAATGGAAACTATAATTGCCTGTATATGATGCAGCACGTTGTCGGAATATTTTTTGTTCAGTTACCGAACACTTTTATATGGCGCTCAACCTGACTAATATACGAAGAGGGGGACGTGCGCAATCACGTTAGGGAAGCGCACGCAATAGAAGTCTCTTATAATGACGGCACCGACAACATAACAATGAAAATACTTAGGTGGTCTATTGCAAATTATTGCAACACATAACTTGTAGACCAAGTAAAATTCACCAATACTGAAGCCCATTCTTTCGGTGATGAACACACAATGAAAAACTGCAAAGTGTCCTCAAATCATTAACAAGAAAGGACAAGAAAGCATACAACCTGATGCTACATTTGTTGTCATGACAGCCACAATAACACCGATTTTCCAGTTGCTCTCACCCTGTTGTCTCTTAAGCTACTTGGGCAACACCGACACCGCGCACGCGCCTGCGCGCCTCGTGGTACAAACAAACTCGGACTCGCGCACCCATGGCTTCCAGACACTCACATTCGACTCAGCGCGGTGGCGACCGCTGTGCCTTTAAGAAGTCAGCTCTACCCCCCACCCCTCCACCGTCCACCCCTTAGATCTCATGTAGACGATATTGCATCAAGAAAACAATTCAGGAGTTGAGAATGAGCCAAGACGCGATGGGGATGTGGATATGAGGCGTCCCTTTATTTAAATGTCTGTCTTCACTTGGACGGAAGCGCACGGCCAAAAAACATCAATTATCCGGCTTGGCTATTGACCGACTTAACATTACACCTGGAGCGGCGTCGAAAAAGAGCTAGCTGTTTGCGAGGCATTTCGAACGTTGTCCAGACGCAGAAGAATTCGCCGTTTTGTCCATCACAACACAGTCGGAGAAATATCGTTGTATTGCTTCAGTGCTGCCGTTGTTGACAGAGACGTTAAGGAATATAGCCCCCCTGTTTTTAAGGAATAGCAAGGGGTGGCATCGCAATGTCGTGTCTGAAGTTTTGTGTTGATTTCCCTTGAACCCTCGCCTCTTAAGGAGAACATTTGGATTCGGAGGAAGAATTGAGAGGGTGACAGGGGCCATGGCGCAACGGGTGGGTACACCGCGAGAACTTTCAGCCCCACGAAAATATTTTGTTAAAATGGTAACGTGGCTGATGACAGAACGCATCGTAACCCCCCCTTATACGATTCTACACACACTCATTGCGTATAGATTGTAAGGACGACTTCTCAGCTCTGCCCGATTAAAACATGAATCACATATGAGAGACCTGTGTTTACGTTTTTGAGGTTATTGGTTTAATTTGACATAACAATTGGTTGGAGATCATATTACCTCGGTGCCAACAACCTATGCCTAATACTCATTTAATACCTAATTTCAAAACTATCAAGTTAAGCCTTTGACGCCTATAGTGTATTGGCCTACCAGTTTTTACAGTAGTGTTATAAATTGATAAGTACAATACTAAATTCGGGTTTTGATTCAATTGATCCTACTTGACCCCAATTTTAAACTAACAGTTTAGCAGAACTAGGACAGAAAATGCAATTTAACAGAACATTTTAACAGAAATATTGTTCTAGCTCCATGAACGTGAGCGCAGAAATCCTCTCCAAATGACTGCCATTTCCCTGAGGAAAAATACAGACTTAAGAGATTTATTTCTTTTACTTTGAAAGGCCAGCGACCTGGTATATCTTTTACATCATAACCGCAAGAGATTAAGAGATTCAGCGGTTTGAATAAGCGGAAAGTGATACATAGCCCGCAGCAGGCTACTGATTCAAAACACCCCGAAAAGTGTACTAGACAATTTTTACGCTATGTTTGTTCTGTGAGCTTTTGTCTAATATAGTAGACTACATAAATTCAAGTTTTATTTCTAGTATTTAAAAGTGGAGTGAAAGAAGGCCTTGACGGTGTGACATCTTAAACTTGAAAACTTTTTCGTATGACTCAATATACAGGTCTACAGGAAACTACCTTTTATTCGATTAACACGACAGGCATTATAATTTTAGCCATTGTACCTATTACCATTGGTTTGGTTACGTGTCAATAACATACATTTTAATTTAACATTTAAAAGTAAGCCAAATGCAACGTCGTTCATAACTATTGATTTGGTGTAAATTATTGTTTATGATCAAATGTTCTTTAACAAATTAATGTTTTTTGTTGTTGTTGTTGCTTAATTAATGTTCAGTATGAAGATTTGCACCACTACGGAATGGACGTGGTCGGGATTCCCTCTTCCATGTACCCGGACCCTCACACGGCCAGAGCCTTGCATGCAGCTCACGCGAACCACGGCCCCCAGCTCCACGCGCACCCGTACCCGCACCCGCACGGGCCACATGCAACTGCCGGGCCGCACAGTCTGGGCTCTCCGGTTAACGACGCTTTGAAACGAGACAAAGATGCCATTTACGGGTAGGTTTACGAAGCCCGTAGGCTCAGCGCAGAGCACAGGGGTCCTAGAAAGTTACAATGGTACACATTTACGTTGTGTTTTCTGAGTGATGTTTTCTTTTATATTTCTGCCGAGTTTCCACAACTCTTCTATGTTTTAGGAAAGTTTTGCAGCAGGGAACCCTTTTACTTTGCTGTGGGAAGCCATTATTCTGTTGAGGCCTACAGTACAGAAATTAAAATAGCCAAAGCACTTTAAATCAAGCCTTTTATTTGTACATTTCACATTGAAAATAAAACATTGCTATTATTTTGTAATAATCACACAGATCATTTTTTGCTATAAAATGGTATAGCCTAATTTCTCCCACATTGTTTGCGCTGGAATTAGAATGCTACAATTGGTTAGGATGAGAAAAGCTTAAAATAATATAAATATTGTTGTTTAGAGACAGCGATATCTTAAGCTTAGAGATGTAGTAACTTAATGTGCCTGAGGCCTGTAAATATGGCAAACTGTGTCGTCACATTGCCAATTTATCCTCAGCCTAATAAATCATCCCTCTCGGTTTTGTTTTTGTTTGGTCTCTTTGGTGAACTCTGAAGTTAACCTGTTTTGTCTCTATAAACCTTCAACTTTTCTCCCCGCACAGTCATCCCCTTTTCCCCCTTCTCGCACTGGTCTTCGAGAAATGTGAATTAGCTACTTGCACGCCGAGAGAGAGCGGAGTCGCAGGGGGAGACGTCTGTTCGTCGGAATCTTTCAACGAAGACATTACAGTTTTCGCCAAGCAGGTTGGATATTAAAAATGAACAATTTGCTATCTTCTTGACAACACCATACATGTTGGTTGGGTGTTGAGTTTTAATTTAGCTATTTGTAGATTATAGCTTTGTAATGCTGCACAATCTGTTCTGTACAGGATAGATTGACACAACTTCACTTTTCTCACATTTGGCGTTAATTTTCTGGCTTTAGAATACATTATGCAGAGCTACGTATGTATGTATGATTAGTAATACGCACATAACTCCATGTGGATTTTAAGAAGTATATAACATTTTAATTACAGATGCGATCTGAAAAGCCCTTGTTCTCCTCCAATCCGGAACTGGATAACTTGGTGAGAAATAGTTTGTTTCTACTTGTTGCTGCAAAGTTTCATCGAATCGTGCAACAGGTTGTTTGTCCTACGTGTGTGAATTCTTTGCTCTAACAGTGTCGTAAGAAAGTGCCGTAAGTCAATCTGATCATGGCGCAATAATTCATAGACATATCTATATATGTCTATGCAATTACTGCAGTAGCCTACTCAGCTGCAGTATACAGGCCTATAATTAGACCGTAATTACAGTGTAATATAATATCCAGTAGTCTATAATAAAGATATCAGTGCCAGAAATAAACAAATACAAATAGGTGAACGAATCTGTAAAGGACATGCAAGTCACCGTAGGTTCTTAAAAGTTAGGTAGGCCTATAGCCTATTTGTTTAAATCGATAATTCAACTTAATTTACCAAAATTGCATTTTGCATCTTGACCTAATTGTGCAGACTATATGTTATGACCCAAGCCATTCTCAGTGCAAACTAATCTCATTTTGTATTCTCCCCTTCAGATGATACAAGCCATACAAGTATTACGATTTCACTTGTTGGAACTAGAGAAGGTAAACTTAACTTCACCCTTCTACCTATCTGTCAAATGGGTCTTCTTAAAGAGTCGCTTTCATCATTTGTATAAGAGTTATTACTCGGTGAAATGCATAGCAATCATCCTCATAAATTGTGTTTTAAGGATATTTTACTTTTAAATCCAGCACTTTACACGGCAATAACTTTTTAGATAGAGTCAACACTTGCATGAACGCGAGTACAATAATTTGTGTCGCGTCATAGTGCTTCTTCAGAAGTTAATGTCATCTTTGTTTTTTTTGTTTGGTGCGTATAGGTACATGAGCTTTGTGACAATTTCTGTCACCGGTACATCAGTTGCCTGAAAGGGAAAATGCCAATTGATTTGGTCATCGATGGCGATGGAGATTCAAAGTCGGACAGTGAGGATTTAACGAGGACCCCCGGCAATGTTGGTCAGGTAAAGAACGGGTTCTTGTCCTCGTTTTTAAGTCGTGCGCTGCGTGTTTTATGAAATGAATGATACACTCCAGGCTGGAATTACCATTTGTTGACTATTTGGAAAATATCGTACAATGGAGTGTAATTGTGTAGTTTTAGTTCGTTTTTAAAGAACTGTTCTCAGGTCAGTTGTGCATGCTAAATGGAACGACGGGGGCGCTTTGAAATTGAGTAGTGACACCCTCCGGCATGACATTTTTAACTGACAGACCAAGGTGTTAACAGAAGTAGAAAAAAGGGAAAACCCAATATGATTTTTCCTGTACTTTGTACAGATAGAGTGTCTTTTTAGAGTGGCTTGGATCCATACCTTGGAGGCACGAAATAGTCAAGGCAAGGCACGTTTATTTATATAGCACAAATCACACAAATTGGTAGTTCAAAGAGCTTTACAAATGAACAGATAAACGAACATAGACAAATTAAAGATTAACAATGAAGAGTGCATTCGATCAGCTCAAGAAACAATCTTGGTAAAAACTGTCTTTTTTTATATTTTAGGATGTATATGATTAAAAAAAATTGCTTTAAGAATTCACATTCCTTACTTCCGGCCGTAGTAGTAGAAGTAGTAGTAGCTGACTGAAGTATATAACGGTGCCTCGAACTTCGATCGTCCCCCAGATGACCTCTTCAAACCGTTTAACCCCTCAGATCCCACATATCTTCGCGGATTATGAGCTTTTAAGTGGCATAAATGTGTCTCAACTACCCAAAGGGCATCGTGTTCTCGTTCTCGACTCCTGTTGCCTTTCAATTCATTGTAAATGTAAGGCGGTTTAGAGTGTCTGCTGGAGCTGTGAAGTTGGCCTAGATGGGTCACACAACACTATTGCCCCCGCTATTCACTTACAGATAACCATGGGCCCTCACATGTTGGCCAAGGAGACATGTACAGCGCTCAAAAGAGAGATAGTGTGTGTGTGTGTGTGTGTGTGTGTGTGTGTGTGTGTGTGTGAGAGAGAGAGAGAGAGAGAGAGAGAGTGTGTGTATGTATGTATGTGTGTGTGTGTGTGTGTGTTGAAGAAAGAGAGAGAGAGAGAGAAAGAGAGAGTAAGCATGAGTATCTCACATGTATGTATGTGGATAGTTGTGTGAGAAAGAGGTAATTATGTTCATGTGTCAGTATATGTGGGAGTGTTCCTGTGTGTGTGTGTGTGTGTGTGTGTGTGTGTGTGTGTGTGTGTGTGTGTGTGTGTGTGTGTGTGGTAAGCACATTTAAGTCT
>NC_137920.1:24422105-24424605 GCF_963457725.1 Sprattus sprattus
TGCCATAGCAACACTCGAGCGGTCTAAGAGGAAACACTCAAGTGTCTTGGAAGGGGCCTAGTCGAGGCCCAGACCTCTATCCGAGTGAGAATCTGTGGCATGACTTAAAGACACACCACACACACCCGTACACCCTTACACACACACACACACACACACACACACACACACACACACACACACACACACACACACACACATACACACACACCACACACACCCGTACACCCTTACACACACACACACACACACACACACCAGTGGAGCCCATCCAGCCTGAGGTAGCATGGCTGAATGAAGAATGGGCAGCAAAACTCCCTCTGGCTAGACGTGCCAAGGTTACAGGCGCAAACCCCAAGAGACCCGCAGATGTTTGTTCTGCAAAAGGTGGCTCTGCTGAGAACTCACTTTTAGGGAGTGAATAGTTAGGCAAGTTGTCTGGAGGGGGGGGGTGTGTGTGTGTGTGTGTGTGTGTGTGTGTGTGTGTGTGTGTGTGTGTGTGTGTGTGAATGCCGTTGTGTGTGTGTTTGTGTGTGTGTCTGTGTGTGTGTGTGTGTGTGAATGCCGTTGTGTGTGTGTGTGAATGCCGATGTAGTGTGTGTGTGTGTGCACGCTCTCAAGTTGTCTGGTTTTTTTTTCTGGGGGGTCTTATTTGTTGTTTGTTTCACAATTAAAACATATTTGACATCTTCAAAGAGTGGTAGGGATGTTTTGTAGATCAAACCCCACCAAAGAAATCCATTTCAATTCCACGTTGTAAGGCAACATAATAGGAGACATGCCGAAGGGGGTGAATACTTTTGCAAGGCACGAGAGAGAGAGAGAGATATAGGGTGAGAGAGAGGGAGAGAGAGGGGGAGGGAGAGACAGAGGGGAAGAGAGAGAGAGAGAGAGAGAGAGGGAGGGAGAGACAGAGGGGAAGAGAGAAAGAGAGAAGGAGAGAGAGAGAGAGGGAGATGGAGAGAGAGATAGAGGGGGAGAGAGAGGGAGAGAGAGAGAGAGATAGGGATAGAAAGAGGGGAGAGAGAGAGGGAGGGAGAGAGAGGGAGAGAGGGAGAGACAGACAGAGGGAGAGAGTCCTGATGTTCTAACTTTGAATGACTGGCCTTTCTAAATATTTAGAATTTGAGAAAGAGAGCTGGAGAGAGAAAGATTTATTCCTTTAATACAGTCATCCAAGCATACACAAAACTCTCCCTCTATCAAGTTCAGTGAAACTATCAAGAATAAGTGCAAAACTGCAATTTCAAGCTTTCGTCAAGGGATACATTTTCTCAACTACAACCAGTTATGACAAGATATTTTTTTTAAATGATCCAAGGTCCTCCATTGCCGTATAAAACTTTTAATAACTGTTGTCTTTCAGTGTTTAGAGACAGAGGGAATAAAAAACAGAGGGAGCGAGATAAATAGTCTAAGAGAGAGAGAACTAGTGAGCGAGAGAGAGATAAAGTGAGAGAGAGAAATAGTGAGACAGAGAGAGCGAGAGAGAGAGAGAAATAGTGAGAGAGAGAAAAAGAGAGAGCGCTCAAAAGGGAATATGAAACGTAGTGTGAAAAAGAGAGGGGTAGAATGGGGGAGACTCTCTGTATACGCAGGTCAGTGAGGTGCCATTCTGTAGCGCTCAGAATGGTGTCAGGTGTGTGTGTGTGTGTGTGTGTGTGTGTGTGTGTGTGTGTGTGTGTGGGCATGCTGATGAGTGCACGTGTGTGTGCATGTGTGTGTGCATGCTGATGTGTGTACGTGTCTGCGCGTGTGTGTTAGTGTGCAGCATGGTCGTTTTTGTGAGCACGAAACAAAAACAGTGGAAAATGAAATTTGTAATATACTTGAAAGAGAGAGAAGAGAGGTTACAGTTATTCTCTGCATTGAGAAAGGGGAGGTAAGAGAGTGAGAAAGAGTGAAGAAAAGATAGAAAGAAAGAGAAGGAAAGAACAAGAGAAGGAAAGAAAAAGAGAGAAAGTGGCACCGAAAGAAAAAGAAGAAAAGAAGGAGGTCAGAAGAGAGAGAAAGAAGAGTTTGCAATGGAAAGAGTTAGAGGGGAGACAGAAAGTTAAAAAGTAGAAGGAGAAAGAGAAGGAGATGGAGAAGAAGTGACAGAAAGATCAAGGGAGAGAGTGAAAGAGAAGAGAGAAGAGGAAAGAGAAATAAAGAGAGAGAGAAGGGAGTTAAAGAGAGAAGAAGAAATAGAAAGAAAGAGAGAGAGGAGGGAGTGAAAGAGAGAAGAGAAGAAGAAAGAGAGAGGAGGGAATGAAAGAGAGAGGTCAAAGAGAGAGGAAAAGAGAGAGAGGAGGGAGTGAAAGAGAGAGGAAAAAGAGAGAGAGAGAAAGAGAAAAAAAGTAAGTGAGGGGGGAATGAAAGAGAAAGGAGAGAGAGACAGAGAGAGACAGAAAGTGAGAGAGAGGGGGAGAGCCGTGGGGTGTGTGCTAACCCCAACCCTCACCCTCACCCCAGTCCTAATGAGGCTGTGAGTGGGCTTATGGAGCTCACCGTCATTTTT
>NC_137920.1:24432105-24439605 GCF_963457725.1 Sprattus sprattus
ACATGTCCCCTCCAGAAGGCTTACGGTGCAAACCCATGACAGCCACGCGACATGCTTCCATCGCTTTGAGTGGGTGTGGTGTAGCGTGTGGAAATAGCATAACAGACTGGACTAGTGAGCTAGTGAGCAGGCTAGTCAGTTAGAAGCTATCTAGTCACTTGTATTTATATCAAAACTGTCATTGTGTTCAAATAAGCCCAGGATTAAATATATAACACACCAGGAGCAACAACAAGCCCTTACAATGCCATCCAAGCCTTTCTTTTTAGCAAATTAAACGACCAAACGATGCCCCAGTCCTATCATTTTCAAACCGTCAGAGACGACACCAAACAATCTCATTGGCCGCTGCCGGGAAATATCGCTCCTCATTTGCATAGGTTTCGACATGTTCAAACTTTTAGCGGTCGCGTCGCTCAAAACTGTTTTCTACGTCACAAAGGATTGGCTCCCATTGAAATGCATGGGGTTTAGAAATTGTGTCACTCATAACGGTGTCATGGGTTTGCACCGTTACTTGTAGAAACCCTCGGCAAATTGCACCCACTGCCACTGCACTGCCATACACTTACTCTACCTCATACCCTAGGATATTTATTATTTATATACAATATATATTATTGCCACCACCGACATGTTTCTCTGTTCCTACTCCCCTTACCCCTATAACAGTAACCCTATAAGCACAGTGTATACCCACTAAACTGGTCTTGTTTGTAGCATGTATTTACCACCGGATGTCTGTATATTATTTACATCTACCAAATGCATGCTGTGTACAACACTTGTTGCTCCCCTTCTGCCACAAAACCCTCCCCCATCCGCCCCTTCCTATCTCCACTCGGCAGACCTCAAGCAGATGGGTATGTGCCGTGGTTCTGCTTAAGGTTCCTTCCTGACTAACAGGGAGTTTTTTCTTGCCCCTGTTGCCATTTTGCTTGCACTAAGGGGGTTCAAGCTCTGGGCTCTGTAAAGCGTCCTGAGACAATTGTATTGTTATGGCGCTATATAAATAAAATTGAATTTAATTGAATTATCCCAATTACTTGTAAATTAAACAATCAAGTGGCACGGTCACTCTCAGGAGGCCAGGAGCCATTGGGCTGGAGGGGAAACTGGCCAGGGCCTCGTTTCCCGATAACAACGTATCTTAACGGCCTACGTGGATTTTGGCGACATCGTAGACTCATCATTGCCGTTAGTGCGGCGTCGGGAAACCGCTATGCAATATCCCTCTTACGACCGATTTCAAGTCCTTTTTAGCGGTCGGGAAACTAGGCCCAGTTTGGTGTCAGACTGTTCTCTCCCTTCAATGTTCCACTGGTCATTCATGTCACTCAACAATGACTCAACAATTAAGCATCACGCCACTCCGCTTATTGTATCTGACTGGGTTGAACTTGCACACTTTCAATCCACTAAATAATGATAGATACGAGGCAGAAATAGTGTAATTGTGGCAAATAAACTGTATGTTTATTGTTCTTCTCAACTCTCGTTAGAATGTTATTGCATTCCGCACATTGTCTAATTAGCGTTACCATTCCTCTCCCAAGCCTCTATGAGGAGTATCTAGAGGTCACCCAGCCAAAACCTAAAATAATGACACTCTAAGTTAAGTGTCACTGAACGCAACCTCTTAATACTAATCAGAACAGTTCTGCTCACAGTTTAAGAGCACGGGCTTGTAGATGTAGGAAGCACTCTGCCCATCTTTTAGTTGGTGTTGGGATTCGGAGTTTGGGGAGTTTGGGGTGTTGGTTGCATCTGGGAGGATCGACCCGACCCAACAATGCCTCCCTTGCTCCAAGGGGGTCAGAGGTTACTTAGGTCGTCCATTCATCATCGACGACTTGTTTATTGTGCCGCCCCGACCCTCTATGTTGGTCCGGCAGTCACCCGTAGCAACAGAGGGCATTCTCTGCTACCCATGACCCCTCGCCAACCGCAGAGCTCCATCCGAGAGAAAAATCCCAGAAACCCCTCCGTAGTATTCCGCCGGCCACTCAGCAACTGGGCTGTTGCCAAACCAAGCTCCGAACCAAGTGTCATGAGATTTAGCCTCTCGAAAATATGCGAACGCACACAAAAACACATCCTATTTTGGTCAATACACCCCCCCCCCCCCCCACACACACACACACACAAACACACACACACACACACACACAGACACACACACACGCACACAAACATACACACATCAACAGCATCCCCCAACCCCCCCCCACCCCCGGGAATCCACTGTCCTCTATTCATCTCTATGTCTTATGCCCGGCCTCGTTTCTTCCATATTGATATTCGTCCCAAATTTAATTAGGTGCCCAGTCCTGCGCCCTCTGATTAAGACGTCTAATTCCATCCCCATCATCTGCTCGAAAAAGGAGCCGCCACTGGAAAGGCAGGCGCCAGTGAAATTAGCCCGATAAAGGCCGCTACACAAGCTAGCGTACTACAAACGTTTCGGTAGCCTCGCGACCCCGTCTCACTCCCCGACGAATAACTGGAGCTCCTCAGAACTCCCAGAATAGCCAGCCACTTTCATATCACCCCACGGCGAATCGTCCTGAATAGTCGCTTTTGTCCTCAGCTATAAATACATGGAGATGTATTCAGACAGGATATTTTTCGCACTCTGTTTCATCGTCCTATTAGGTCCTTCGATTACTCTCTTCCTTATCTCTCCTCCTTGTCGTTCTTGTTTTGATGTGACTTTGACATATTATGACAGTTGAAATTCTTCGGGGGAAAGATTCCAGATTCCTGGATGGCATTCTCTAAGGCACCGAACCCAAGAGGAGAACTGTGAAGTAATGTCAGTGGAACGTCTTTATTGCCGGATGGGGCCTGGTGGGGCATTTGTTCTGTGTATGAGTGTGTGTATGTGTGTGTGTGTGTGTGTGTGTGTGTGTGTGTGTGTGTGTGTGTGTAGAAATCTACATGTATGTGTGTGTGTGTTTGTGTTTTGGGGGGGGGAATCCCTTGGCTCTCTTCCGCATTGGGGCAGTTTGTGTGGAATGTGTGTGTGTCTGTGTGTGTATGAGTTTGCATACATGTGTTGTGTGTGCGTATGTTGGGGGCGGAATCCCTCTTCTCTTTTTCGAATTGGATTTGTTGAGTTATGCAGTGTGGAATGTGTGTGTGTGTGTGTGTGTGTGTGTGTGTGTGTGTGTGTGTGTATGTGTATGAATATGCCTGCATGTTTTATGTGTTTTATGTGTGTGTGGTTGTGTGTGTGTGTGTGGTTGTGTGTGTGTGTGCGTGTGTGTGTGTATGTGTGTGTGTGTGTGTGTGTGTGTGTGTGTGTGTGTGTGTGTGTGTGTGTGTGTGTGTGTGTGTGTGTGTGTGTGTGTGTGTGTGTGTGTGTGTGTTTGTGTGTGTGTGTGCGTGTGTGCATGAGTATGCATGCATGTGTGTTTTTGTGTGTGTGTGTGTGTGTGTGTGTACACGAGTATGCATACATGTGTGTGTCTTCACATTTCCAAATTGCCGCAGTTTAGTGAGTTATGCAGTGGAGTGTGTGTGTGTACTTGGGTGGAGGGATGGGTGGGGTGAGGGGGGTAGTAGGACCCTGAGGGCAGGGGTGGAGAGGGCAGGAGGCTGGGTTGTGCGTGCGTGTGTGTGTGTGTGTGTGTGTGTGTGTGTGTGTGTGTGCGTGTGTGCGTGTGTGTGTGTGTGTGTGTGTGTGTGTGTGTGTGTGTGTGTATGTGTGTGTGTGTGTGTGTGTACGTGTGTGTGTGTGTGTGTGTGTGTGTGTGTGTGTGTGTGTGTGTGTGTGTGTGTGTGTGTGTACGTGTGGGTTGAAATGTGCCTCTGCTTTCTGGGGGTCCTCTCCAGCGCTCAGGTCCCTGCAATGAAAACATCATCCATTACCTCAGTGACAGCCACTCAGGGTAACACAGCCGGCCCGGCCGATGGGGGGATTTCCTTCAGTGACCGGAAAGAAAGGAGAGAGAGGGGGAAAGGGAGGGGGGGGGAGAGAGGGGGGAGAAAGGGGGGAGCAGGGGAACCTCATCCATCATGGGTATCCCTTTTTACCTTGACAGGCTAAATGGGCACACAGTTAGAGACTGAGATAATGAACCCACAGAGAGAGAGAGAGAGAGAGAGAGAGAGAGAGAGAGAGAGAGAGAGAGAGAGTGAGAGGGAGCGAGAGCGAGAGAGTGAAAGAAAGGGAATAAGAAAGAGGGAATGAGAGGGAGAGAGAGGGAGAGGGAGGAAGAGAAAGAGAGGGAATGAGAGGGAAAGAGGGAGAGAGAGAGAGGGAGAGGGAGGAAGAGAAAGAGAAAGAGAGGGAATGAGAGAGAGAGGACAGGCAGAAAGTTAGGAAGTAAGTGGAGAATGAAGGGGGGCTGACACTAAAGAATGTTCAAACTCAGGACAGGAGGAAAACATGTTCGTTTAGTAAAGAGCATTTTCCACCGAAACAAGAAGTCATGAGAAAAACATGTTCATTTGGTGAAAAGCACAATCCAACTTAAAAAACAAGAAGCTTCATGTGTTTGTTAGCCTGGTTGTGACCTGTAGTAAGGTCAACAATTGAATCCAGAGCCTTGGTTTGTATAAATGTCATTGTGTAGTCCCATTGACTATCTGCTCTTAGAAACTAAACTAGTCTATTGTTGTTTTGACGATTGTTGCTTAGTAACAAACCTACCTCAGACTAGAATGTAGCAACAGGAGATAATGCCACAGGAGATTTTTAAGCTGACTCATTACCAACCATTACAACGAAAATGCTTTAGAAGAAGAAAAAAAGACATGCTGATGGTTTTAGCTTTGCTTAATGATAGTGTTGTGAAGATCGTACAGCTATCTCCCCAAATGTCTCACAAGCAGCTCATCTAGGCAAAGGAGCCAACGGCCTCACTTATTCACTATATGCCTGAAGAATTGCATAGAAACTCATCAGGAACCACTAATTATGTTCTATTAGCCATAGCAGCTCATCCACATCTTTTATTCTTTGATTTTTTTTCCCCCTTAATGAGTAACAGCTCCATGCCTTTTTACCTCCAGTGCAATGGAGCTGGTTTCAGCCTTTTGATGTGGCTCACTGTTGACCGTTTAATTCTGTCTAGTCACTTAAGCACTGTTCAGAACATACATGGATTTTAGTTCCATTTCTGTTGGTAACACACAGTATCATTTAAAAATAACCTTTTATTTATGTCTAGTCACTTGAACACTGTTCAGAACATACACCTGGTAAATACAAGGATTTCAGTTCCATTGCTGTTGTTAACTGACAGTATAATTTACAAATAACCTTTTCTTTCAGTTAAAAAAGATCTTAAGTTGAAATCATGTCTGTGCCATGTAAACCCCTGTATGAATAAGATGAAGCAAAAGAGTTAAGTCTATAATAGAAAAGCCTTTATTGTCATTGTATTTGCATACAACGAAAGTCCACCCAATCTACGAAAGGCAAAGACACATTGCACTCTGTCGTCCCAGCATAAAGAGAATGCAAAAGATGGCAAAAAAGCATAAGTGTTTAAGATTTGGTGGTGGACACACACATTTTGGGCTCATTTTCACAAGTTGCCAATTACTGTTATCTACATAGGGGGTGAATTGTTGTCCATTCATGTGAAAACACACACTCTCTCACGCATACTCTCTCTCTCTCTCTTTCTCTCTCTGACACACACACACTCACAGACATGCACGTGGTATTGTACTAAAAAATTATTGTTCCATAAATGCTCTGTCTTTACCACTATGCAATGGAGTTGTGCATTACGTGTCCACAAATGGGAGGGAGAAGTCAAAAAAATTGTTACCTGCACACATGCAGTCATAAGAACATAGAGTAGTGGGAACCCTTTGTGGGGTATATTCATTTGTGGGTGTGCCATTAAATTATGGTCTTTTGGTTCAAGTCCAATAGTCAACATGTTATGAAGGTTGTTTTCAAAGCATTTTCTTGCAAAATAACGAAATGCTCACAGTTTAGTGGCAAAACAGTCCCATCCGCACTGCAACAGAAGAACAAGAGATACAAATATTGCTCTCACAATGATAATTCTTAAAAGTGGAGGATTGACTTTTGATGTCCATGAAACACATGGCATATCCCGTATCCAGAGTGATGTGAATGACCCCAAAATGGCGGATAAACCAAACAAAGACTCAAATAGTGTCAGGAAACTTGGGCCACTAAAAGATGAGTTTTGGCGTCTACCTTGATTAATTCCCCTTTTTGCGCTTTGAAGTTCAATGCAAACCAGGTGACCAGCAAGCCACAGGACAGACAGATGAGGAGTGTGACTGTGAAAAGTGAATTTATCATCTACCTCAGCTCATCTCTTTTATAATTAGGTTGCATTCTAAATTTGCCATAACGTTTCATACAGAATATATAGGCTAATTTAGATAGATTTGATTATGAGATGATTTACAGGGAATGTATACTGAGCGTCTGACAAGGCTCTCTATGTTGCTGGCCTTCTACATCATGTGGACTTTAAATAATTTTTATTGGAGGCTACCTTTATGATTCTTGCACGACACTGTCACGCTCTCAAACTCCTTATCATAACTAAAAAACAGCTTTGTTTGGTTCGTGCTATAACTCAGGCAGACTCCAGTTAAGTTGTGAAATGTCAGCTTACGTGTTTGTTTCAGTTGCCCCTGTTAGCAACAAAACTTTTAAAAAAGGTAACGAACAGTGAAAACTAAATGAATGTTTTATGGAATTATGAACTTCTATGGAACTACCGTCCACTAGACTGAGAGACGTTAGGTTAGGAACCATGCTGTAAAATACAAACCAATTTTACATTTCTGTATATAGCCATTTGGTAACATATTTTGTTGAATGGTCAATGTTATTCTGGAATTTAACATTATTCCCTTCAACTGAAGGATTTTTCGATTTACAAAACAGTTTTTTCAGTTTTCAGATTTTCCCATGTCCCCCAGTTAACCTGTAGTGGTGGTGGGGTTCAGGCAGTTAATAAAACCTAGTTTGGTTGTTACGAAACGACCGAATGAATGCGCGCTACTAATCACGCCATGCCCTTCTTTCTTTGCGTGTAAGAACCCGCGGTGCGCATCTATTAAATTAGGGCATGGAGTTATAGCTATAGTCATTCTCCCAGCGGCTGGGTGCCTGGTTGACTGTGTGGGGATGGTGGAGGTAGGGGACCGTCTCGAAACCTGGGTGGCTGGTTGACTGTGTGGGGATGGTGGAGGTAGTGGCCCGTCTGGGTGGCTGGGTGGCTGTGTGGGGATGGTGGAGGTAGGGGACCGTCTCGAAACCTGGGTGGCTGGTTGACTGTGTGGGAATGGTGGAGGTAGTGGCCCGTCTGGGTGGCTGGGTGGCTGGTTGACTGTGTGGGGATGGTGGAGGTAGTGGCCCGTCTGGGTGGCTGGGTGGCTGGTTGGCTGTGTGGGGATGGTGGAGGTAGGGCCCCGTCTGGGTGGCTGGGTGGCTGGTTGACTGTGTGGGGATGGTGGAGGTAGTGGCCCGTCTGGGTGGCTGGGTGGCTGGGT
>NC_137920.1:24452105-24459605 GCF_963457725.1 Sprattus sprattus
ACTGCAGTTTAACCTTTCCCCTTGCTCCTGGTCTGTACAGGTCAAGCCTTCAATCTGGTCTGCACTGACATGTTTATTTACAGTACGTCCTGTGTTTATGTTTACATTTATTTACTTTTTATTTAATTGCAGTAGGTCAAGGGCCGTATGTGCCTGAGGCTCCACCAATGGGAGGCTTCATGATGGACGGACAGCCTCACATGGGGATCCGCCCACCTGGTAAGCCACTTCCTACTTCCTGTCTGCGTCCTTACGCCATCCGACAAATGGTAGCTGTATTCTCAACTGTAACTTCTTATTCACGTGCGTCAAATGCCAGCGTAGGTGCTTAATCTACATCTACAACATGCCCGAAAACAAATATTAATTGTTTACAATCGTTTTCTTTGTTGTGATGTCTCATTTTTGCCATTTCCATTATTCCGTGTGTGTGTGTGTGTGTGTGTGCACTTGCAGGCGCTCTGGGTGGAATGGGCGTTGGCATGGGGCTGGAAGGCCAGTGGCACTACATGTAAGAGATGTCCACTGGGAGACTTCAGTCACTGCGTCCACGTGAGGGTGAGTACCACTGGTGGAGGAGAATGGGGTTACCCAGGCAACAGACCAGGGCTGGTCCATACATACAGAACACTGTCTCTTATTCTATTGGCTAGTCTTACTTTACATTAAATGTCCTTATCTAAGTGTTCTTAAGTAGCCTACTAATAGTACTAATAAATAAGCTCATGCAAGTAGTTATGCGTACTATATACTACGTGCATTTGGTTACGTATTACTAGACACAAGACAACCTTAACCTCAGGTACATCGTGTGTAGCTAGTCCAAGCTCTATGTTTTGCAGTTATTTAATTGTTAAGTGCATAGTATATGAGGACACTTCATATAAGACTGGTCTTATGTGTTGTTTGATGATTGTTGGAAGAGTTGAACACTGGAATCCTAGTTTTTCTGGTACCTTAAATAATTTTACCACCAAAACAGTCCTTCCTGTGAAAAAAGTTCCTGAATGGAACCTTCAGGGGAGTGAGACATTACCAACATAAAAAGTTAAATGTGTCTACCTCCACTCTACCATGACTTGCTTTAGATAGAATTTGGACACAAGCTTCTGTTACGTGTGTGTGTGTGTGTGCGTGTGTGTGTGTGTGTCCATATGTGTGTGTGGGTGTGGATGCGAGTGTGTGTACTGTGAGTTGCTCTCAATATAAGTGACAGCTTAGTGGTAATGTAGACCTTCACTTTAAGGACACTCATGTTGTAAGTATTCAGCCTCTTCAGAAACGGACATGATCGTGACTCTTTTGTCATCTGATTATCTGGTTGACTGCCCTTAGGCAAGCTCTTGAGAGTGTTTTAATGTGTGTGTGTGTGTGTCTGTGTCTGTGTGTGTGTGTGTGTGTGCGTACCTTGTGCGTGTGTGTGTGTGCACTCAACCAAATTGTTATTCCTGTGACAAATCCCCTACGGCTTTTCAGGCACAAACTTGTGTGTTTTTCTTTTTTTTTTGTCTCTCCCCCTGGCCTCAGCGCCGACAGTGCAGTCGTTTCGGAGAGATTAGCCGCGACCCTAAAGCCAATTAAAAGGCCCTTAGAAGGAGAGCAACACTGTCCTCCCTCCCCTCTGGGATTACACAGATTACGGAGATTAGGAACCTCGGGGAAAACAATACGATCTGTCGTCTTCGACCGTGCCTCGCTTGGCCGAGCCGAGGAGGCGGCAGCGCAAAGGGTGTGTCGTGCGAACACAAGGGGTCACGGGGTCAGGTTTGACACTGCTCCTCCTATAGCTCCACGTTTACTCATGCAGTAGACGGCCTCACCCAGAGTCGCCAACAGCAGGGTACAAGTACACACTTTAACCAGAATGTTCTCTGGGGAATCAGGGCCGTGGCCTTAGCGCTACCAGGACCCTGTTCTTCCTGTTACGCCACAGGATCACTACAGGAACAGGAAGTCTTCTTTAGGAGCCACTGGCCGCTGCCTTTTCAGACCCAGACTGTTAATGGGGCTTCAGCTGCTCACTTGTGTTTGTCCTTGTGTGTGTTTTCTCTTTCTTTCATTCTTTCTTTCTTTCTTTTTTTCTTGAGTAGCCATGTTTGACCCTCCTCCTCTTCTCTGGCCATTTCTTTTTTATGTGCAGACAAATAAGAGAGGGATAGTACTTGAGTGCAGGTGTGTAGGTGGTGATGTGGTAACTGTAGTTGTGTGCTGTTGTGTAGGTGCCGATGTTGTAACTGTAGTTGTATGGTGTTGTGTAGGTGGCACTGTGGTAACTGTAGTTGTGTGCAGTTGTGTAGGTGGCACTGTGGTAACTGTAGTTGTGTGCAGTTGTGTAGGTGGCACTGTTGTAACTGTAGTTGTGTGCAGTTGTGTAGGTGCTGATGTTGTAACTGTAGTTGTGTGCTGTTGTGTAGGTGGCACTGTTGTAACTGTAGTTGTGTGCTGTTGTGTAGGTGCAAATGTTGTTACTGTAGTTGTGTGCTGTTGTGTAGGTGCTGATGTTGTAACTGTAGTTGTATGCTGTTGTGTAGGTGCTGATGTTGTAACTGTAGTTGTGTGCTGTTGTGTAGCTGCTGATGTTGTAACTGTAGTTGTGTGCTGTTGTGTAGGTGCTGATGTTGTAACTGTAGTTGTGTGCTGTTGTGTAGGTGCTGATGTTGTAACTGTAGTTGTGTGCTGTTGTGTAGGTGGCACTGTGGTAACTGTAGTTGTGTGCTGTTGTGTAGGTGCTGATGTTGTAACTGTAGTTGTGTGCTGTTGTGTAGGTGCTGATGTTGTAACTGTAGTTGTGTGCTGTTGTGTAGGTGCTGATGTTGTAACTGTAGTTGTGTGCTGTTGTGTAGGTGCTGATGTTGTAACTGTAGTTGTGTGCTGTTGTGTAGGTGGCACTGTTGTAACTGTAGTTGTGTGCTGTTGTGTAGGTGCTGATGTTGTAACTGTAGTTGTGTGCTGTTGTGTAGGTGCTGATGTTGTAACTGTAGTTGTGTGCTGTTGTGTAGGTGCTGATGTTGTAACTGTAGTTGTGTGCTGTTGTGTACTGATGTTGTAACTGTAGTTGTGTGCTGTTGTGTAGGTGCTGATGTTGTAACTGTAGTTGTGTGCTGTTGTGTAGGTGGCACTGTTGTAACTGTAGTTGTGTGCTGTTGTGTAGGTGCTGATGTTGTAACTGTAGTTGTGTGCTGTTGTGTACTGATGTTGTAACTGTAGTTGTGTGCTGTTGTGTAGCTGCTGATGTTGTAACTGTAGTTGTGTGCTGTTGTGTAGGTGCTGATGTAACTGTAGTTGTGTGCTGTTGTGTAGGTGCAAATGTTGTAACTGTAGTTGTGTGCTGTTGTGTAGGTGGCACTGTTGTAACTGTAGTTGTGTGCTGTTGTGTAGGTGCTGATGTTGTAACTGTAGTTGTGTGCTGTTGTGTAGGTGGCACTGTTGTAACTGTAGTTGTGTGCTGTTGTGTAGGTGGCACTGTTGTAACTGTAGTTGTGTGCTGTTGTGTAGGTGCTGATGTTGTAACTGTAGTTGTGTGCTGTTGTGTAGCTGCTGATGTTGTAACTGTAGTTGTGTGCTGTTGTGTAGGTGCTGATGTTGTAACTGTAGTTGTGTGCTGTTGTGTAGGTGGTACTGTTCTAACTGTAGTTGTGTGCTGTTGTGTAGGTGCTGATGTTGTAACTGTAGTTGTGTGCTGTTGTGTAGGTGGTACTGTTCTAACTGTAGTTGTGTGCTGTTGTGTAGGTGCTGATGTTGTAACTGTAGTTGTGTGCTGTTGTGTAGGTGCTGATGTTGTAACTGTAGTTGCATGCTGTTGTGTAGGTGGCACTGTTCTAACTGTAGTTGTGTGCTGTTGTGTAGGTGCTGATGTTGTAACTGTAGTTGTGTGCTGTTGTGTAGGTGGCACTGTTGTAACTGTAGTTGTGTGCTGTTGTGTAGGTGCTGATGTTGTAACTATAGTTGTGTGCTGTTGTGTAGGTGCAAATGTTGTAACTGTAGTTGTGTGCTGTTGTGTAGGTGGCACTGTTGTAACTGTAGTTGCATGCTGTTGTGTAGGTGGTACTGTTCTAACTGTAGTTGTGTGCTGTTGTGTAGGTGCTGATGTTGTAACTGTAGTTGTGTGCTGTTGTGTAGGTGGTACTGTTCTAACTGTAGTTGTGTGCTGTTGTGTAGGTGCTGATGTTGTAACTGTAGTTGTGTGCTGTTGTGTAGGTGGGACTGTTGTAACTGTAGTTGTGTGCTGTTGTGTAGGTGGGACTGTTGTAACTGTAGTTGTGTGCTGTTGTGTAGGTGGGACTGTTGTAACTGTAGTTGTGTGCTGTTGTGTAGGTGGGACTGTTGTAACTGTAGTTGTGTGCTGTTGTGTAGGTGGGACTGTTGTAACTATAGTTGTGTGCTGTTGTGTAGGTGGCACTGTTGTAACTGTAGTTGCATGCTGTTGTGTAGGTGGTACTGTTCTAACTGTAGTTGTGTGCTGTTGTGTAGGTGCTGATGTTGTAACTGTAGTTGTGTGCTGTTGTGTAGGTGGTACTGTTCTAACTGTAGTTGTGTGCTGTTGTGTAGGTGCTGATGTTGTAACTGTAGTTGTGTGCTGTTGTGTAGGTGGGACTGTTGTAACTGTAGTTGTGTGCTGTTGTGTAGGTGGGACTGTTGTAACTGTAGTTGTGTGCTGTTGTGTAGGTGGGACTGTTGTAACTGTAGTTGTGTGCTGTTGTGTAGGTGGTACTGTTGTAACTGAAGTCGTGCAGCTATCTTTATATGGTATATACTCAGAAAAAAGGAATTGTAAATATATAGTTTACATAGTTTTAGATAGAACATGAGGTAGAATTATTCGTTTTTCCCTTTTTAAGTGTTCATTCCCTTTCCTCCACTGTTGTCCTCTGTCTGTTCCGTCTGTTCCGTCTGTCTTGTCCTCCTCCTTCACCTGCCTCTATCCCTCTGTTTCTCATCAGGCCTCCATGGCCTCCACAGTGCAGGGTTCTCATCAGGCCTCTGTGGCCTCCACGGTGCAGGGTTCCCCTAATGACCTGTGGGCCAGTGCCACCAGGGGCGCCGAGGCAACAAAGGACACAGTCCTCCAATTATCCTCCCCAAAGTCTTCACTAACCTTTTCTGCCCTCTCTTTCTTTCTTTCTTTCTTTCTCTCTCTCTCTCTCTTTCTTTCTCTCTCTCTCTTTCTTTCGCTCTCTCTCTATGTGTGTGTGTGTTGTGTGTTTGTTCATGTGAAAGAGAGAGAAGCAGAGGAAGATAGAAAGTTTGTGTGTGTTTGTGTGTGTGTATGAGAGAAAGAAACAGAGGGAGAGAATGAGTGTGTATTAACGTGTCTGTGCGAGTGTGTTTCTTTGCAAGAGAGAGCGAGAAAGAGAGAGAGAGAGAGAGTGGAAAGACAGAGAGTGTGAACTAAGTTGCAAACATTGCATATAAGGACATATAAACACCCACACATATAAACAACATATAAACTATTTATAAACACCATATGAACACCCAAACATACAAACAACATATAAACAACATATAAACAGTGTATAAACACCATATGAACATCCCGACAAATACACTTCCAAACATATGAACAACATATAAACATTGAAACATATAAACAACATATAAACAACTTATAACCCACATTTGAACACCCAAACATATAAACAACATATAAACATCAGGGATCATTAAACCCAGAGCCTCTCCTTCTCATCTAAGGGGTCAGCGTATAAATATTCTTGAAACCGTAACAAGACAACGTGAGGCTCTGAGTGCTTATAAAAGCAGGGTTTGGGTTGGAAGGTCCTGGAGGCGTTGGGTGCATATAAAAGCGGGGTTTGGGTTGGAAGGTCCTGGAGGCGTTGGGTGCCGGGTGGTTCTGGTTCTGGGAGGCCCGTGAGGGGAGGCTCTCGTGCTAATGTGCTCCCCCGGGGTGAGTGGAGCATGCTGGGCCAGAGTTCACCGCTAACTGGGGTTAACACAAGCGCCGGGCTTGTTAGAACTAGTGTGTGGTGTGTGTGTGTGTGCGTGTGTGTGTGTGTGTGTGTGTGTGTGTGTGTGGGGGGGGGTTGGATGTGTGTGATTGTAGTGTGCGTGTGGGTGTGTTTAAAAAGAAAAATTGGGAAAAAAAGGTATTCTGTGTGCTCATTCGTTTGGAGAGAGGTTGGAAGGATGTTAACTATGTGTTTTCCTTTATGTTGTTTTGCTGTTTTTTTTCCCCTGGCACGGTGATGATCATGCATCAAATAATATTGTACTTTTTACATGAATTTAAATGCTACAATCTCTCTCTCTCTCTCTCTCCCCTCTCTCTCTCTCTCTCCCTCTTTCTCTCTCAGGAGGAGTGTGGACGTCTGGTCTCCCGTAATGGGGTCACATACAGGTGTGGGTTGCGTGGCTGCAGGTGTCCCCCCCTCCCCCCTAAAACGGAGCCTTCTACTCACTCCCATGAGCCTTCTCTCCTCTCTGCGCATGACACACTCTTATGGACGTTGCCATGGTGACACTACCAGGATGCACCGTTCGCCTCTTCTGTTTGTTTGTTGGGGGGCGGGTTATGGAAATACCTGCCCTCCTCTCCCAACCCCCCCACCCCCCCCCCCCACGCCCAGCTTCCTACCCCAGAACCCAGCACATTCTCCCCGTGTGATCTCAGTTTTTGCCCTCAGGTGCTTTAACACTGTACTAACAACCCCCAAATCAGGAGATGCCTCAGCGGTTGCCTTGGCTACCAAACAGAAACCAAAGACAACAAACCAAAACAACACACAAACTTCTACAATAACAGGAAGACAAAACCTGCTGACAGCTGAGGCCTGTTCAATGATTGACCAGTGCTGAGGTGAAGGGACTACCCACAATGCAATGCGGGCTTGGACAAGGAAGAGGGCTAACTTCCCATACGGTCCCTTCTAGACATCCACCTTGAGGTGATGTCACAGACGGGGTTGTCATAGAGGCCTGCACCATATGTTTCATTTTGTGATTATTATTTTTTTTTTTTCTAACTGATTTTACGGGGGTGGATTTGGACAATCACGTGATGAAAACTGCTGTGAAATGTTTGGACTTGGACGTGGGGCTTCCAGGGGTAACACGCTGGTATCTGTGTGGTGTGATCTGAATTTTTTTTTCCGTGAGGATTTGACGTGTTTATCCACACTGTGTGTGTGTGTGTGTGTGCATGTCTGTGTGAGTGTGTGTGTGTGTGTGTGTGTGTGTGTATGTCTGTGTGAGTGTGTGTCTGCGTGTATGTGTGTGTGTCTGTATGTGTGTGTGTGTGTGTGTGTGTGTTTGTTCAAGCCGATTTTTGTGTGTGATTTTCATACAACTCAAAACTTTTTACGTCTGCCTCACGTTTGAGAATAAACAGTTTTAACCTAACAATGGCCACCTCTGCTTTGTGAACTCATATCCAAGAAAAAACTTCACAGCAACATTGACATGCAGCCATTTAATCCAAAAAAGGGAAAAGATGTCATGAGTAGGAAATGGCAGCCATTTGGTGCCTCACCCCTACGGTCT
>NC_137920.1:24464605-24529605 GCF_963457725.1 Sprattus sprattus
AAACAAATGTATTAATGAGCTATTTAGTAGCCTATTTTTTTTATTATAAATAATTATAGAATATGCACATAGGCTGCATGAAAAGTCTCACGTTTTTGTCAACATTTCTCATGCCAACTGAATCTCACTGATCTCACAGATGTTCACTCCCAAAAGCGTAGAATAATAAATACAAGTCCATTAGAGTGAAACTATGTTCGCACTGTGCTAGTCAACAATGTGTCGATACTCATTATCCCTGAACAATTTATTTATGCGAGGCGCACCAGACCTGCCTTTTGTGTTTTGAGTGCACGGATTTCATTCACTGGCTTCAAGGATTTCAGTCATATTATCATGACAGGTATGAAACGAAGTTAACAGCCTACTCAGGGCAAGCACACGCATCTTTCTACGCTACGCCTGCGTCTCTACAGCGCATTTTCTATGCGCACTAAGACAACTCCTCGGAAAACCACGCAATGAACCATGGGAAATTATTGGCGGAAATCTTGAATCTTGCCAGATGATCATTGCGGAGTTTTACCTTTTTGCGATGGATTTTAAGTTCAATACAGACAAAATACCGTAGTTAACTCTGTATAATGAGTGACTAACTGCGGGTAAATATGCCCAACCGTAAGATATGTACCGACATACCTTGGGAGGATGGAGCAGAGAGTGATTTACACAAAGTTGAACAGCGCAAATCGAAAATAAACAGACTGAAGCGAAGCCCAAAGCCATCGCAGCCACCACGCACGGTGGACCTCTCAGATATCACTCAGCCAGGTAATACGAATCCATCGAAAGGATTGCAGTGTAATCTATATAAGGAATCATGGCTAGTTAAACGTGTGTGACTTAACTAGCTTCAAATTTAGTTGCTGTTACCTAGTAGTTAGCAAGCTAGGATAGCTAGGGAAGTCCGGATGCATAACCAGCCGGAAGGAAAGATAGAAAAATAAGCCCTTAACTGTTGACTTAAAGTGAATCTTTTAAAAACGGGCGTTACATCTATGAGACTAACCTTTTAGGCATCACATATTATTGCATACACGCATTACATGATCATGATTGGACTGGAAATTGTTAATGACTACAGTATATAAACAAATAGATGTCAGTTTAGCGAAGTAAGATGGGTTTTTTTTTTCGTTAATTTTTTTGTTTTTGTTTATTTATTTATTTTTCAAACAAAACAGAGTTCAAGACACCCAAACGTCCTGTAAGAACCACATATGCCCGTTTGGTCGGTAAGGATTCCCCGTACAATGATTGTGAAAATCCATACGATATCATCTGGGACCCGAGTTCCCCGTCACCCACCGGAAACGGTAAGTTTGACAGTAAAGCAGCATAAAAAGTAACACAGATTGCCTTGAATGTATGTTATTTGTAACATTATTTGCCCCGCCCCTAAGAGATGTTCCGCTAACTCTCCTTTGCACATTAACAATATTAACAATCCAGCAGGAGGCCTTAATACACGAGGGCGAGGACGGAGAAAAGAAGTGTTCACTGGAAAGACAGACGTAAATGATCTTGTCAGTCGGATAGCGCCTAAGGTAGTACATGTATTCACAATGCAGCATACATTTCAGTAGATATTATTTGGGTTTTAACTGCTGTTGGTCTTGTTCCAGAACTTGAAACCTGTGGATTCTTCAGAGACTTCTATAATGCAATGGATTGGAGCCAGTGATATCCCCTGCACTCCTGAGCAGTCTAAACCCAGGACAAAGACCAAGTTCACAAAGTGAGCACTAATATTTATTTCTCTCTTCAAAAAAGGGAATTTTGAAATTGACTCTGAATCCAATGTGTGCCTTTTAAACGTCTAGTCATATTTTGTGTGTTATTCAGTCTGCAAATCATTGTCTTGGGAGATGTCAGAGAATTCTTTTTCAATTTCATGTCAATCATTCTGATCACTTCGGGACGTGGTTCTCAGAAACGCTGTTTTGCCACAGGCATAATTTATAGACATAGAGAGGATCATTTGAAGCTTTGATCCCCTTTCTCTCTTAGTAACCGTGACAACACCTGTGTTAAATGCTACATAATTAATTGTCCTTCATCTGTCCCCAAAGCATCATTTCTTGAAAATAATGCAGCCCATAATTCTGGCGAAAAGTTGTTGATATTTGAGCTCAACAGCCAATTAAATTGCACCCCTCCCTTTTTTCCACTCCTGAAGCAACATGCTGATCGACAGGAATTATTTATGGGTTTTGAGGTTTTGTTTTTAGCACACACACGCAGAACGTGCCAAGCCCTACATTAACATGACAATTGCTTAGCCCAAAATGTTAGCCCTGGGTAGGTTAGACCTGAGTAGGTGAGCGCTGGGTAGGTGAGCGCTGGGTAGGTTAGCCCTGGGTAGGTGAGCGCTGGGTAGGTTAGCCCTGGGTAGGTGAGCGCTGGGTTGCTACATGTGACGTTGTTCTTTATGTCTCTTCCACAGGCAGAGCACTCACGACCACCTCAAGCAGCTGGCGAAGCAGTTTGACTACCAAATGATCAGAAATGAAGGGGCTCCGCAAAACGAGAGTCTCGTTCAGCCCGCAGACCAGGAGGGGGAAGACCTCGAAAACCGGCCTCCCCGTCCGCAGCTGAACCCTTCACCCCACGACACCGTGGGGGCGCTGTCTCTCGATCAGGACATGGACGAAGACGACGAGCTGTTCGATGAGCTTTTTGACGGGCCCACGGTCAGCATCGAGAACGGCCTCAGCCAGCTTTTGTCCGGTGCCTCCCAAATCGTGAAGCCCGCAGTTTCCGCCACTCAACCCAGACACGCCCCGGCTACAGGAAACTCGGACGTGAGGATGCGCGGCCAGGTGCCGGCCCCTACTGCCGTGCCGCGTGCCACTGGCAGTGTGGATGTCGCCGGGTTTGATGACGACTGGGATGACGATGGTTTGCTTGACGACTCCATGCTTATGGAGATGACCCAGAACCTGGACTTGTTTGCTCCACCCCAACACAGTTCCACACAGAAACCCGTCGTGGGGCAACAGAGGGGACCGTCCGTTACCACGGCCCCCGGAAGCGTCTCAAACCAGTACCACCAGCAAGGAGGCGGCAGCAGCAGCCGAAAAAGTTTTGGTTTACCTCAAGTTCAAAGTGGGGTGTATAAAAGTGGGCAGACATTTAGACCAGGTGCGAACACTAATCACCAAGTCAGCGCTTCATCTGTTAACAAAGGGTTTCCTAGCAACGGCAGTAACGGCTTACAAAATGCTCCGCCTGTTCAAACCTTGCCCTTCACTTCATCAGATCTTCCAAACAAATCGAACCAAGCAGTGTCTTCAACGTCTAAAGCCTTTAACCAGCCCTTTCCAAAGACGAAGACAGAAGCCAGTGAATCATCGCAGAGACCCCCACAACCCACTGGCTTTAAGTCAAAGCCTTCACAACCAGCAACCTGGGCAAACAAACCTAACCAAGCAGTGTCTACAACGTCTAAAGCCTTTAACCGGCCCTTTCCAAAGACAGAAGCCACTGAATCACCCAAGAGACTCCCACCACCTGCTGGCTTTCAGTCAAAGCCTTCACAACCAGCCACCTGGGCAAAGCAACACATGACCGCTGCAGCCACAGCTAAGGAGCCACCCAAAGGTGATGTCCTTGTCCGTGAAGGTGAGGCAGGTATCCCTGATGATGACCTAGACATTGTCTTTGCCTTGGACTCTGAGTGGGACGATGACGTGGATGACGACGATCTGCTCCTCAAAGCGTGTGACGATGTGCACGAGGGAGATGACGTGGATGACGACGACCTGCTCTGCGAAGCGTGTGATGACGTGGACGAGGGCGCTCCAGGACCTGCCAAGTTTACAGTTCCAGCGACGAAACAACCGTTCTCCAACGGCCAAATGTTAAATCAGCACCAGAGCCGGACCATCACTTCATCTGTGACCACAGCAAGAAGTGCAGAACCTAAAACTCACTATCAGGGACCAGTTGCTACTTTTGCGCAACCCTTTCCACCTAGCAAAGCGGTTTACAGTACACCGGGAAATGGCACACTGGCCAAAAGCGCGCCTTCAGCGACACAAAAGACTTTGGCTACAGTTGCTGGGAGTTCTAATGCTCAGTTCCAAAGGGCTGTTCCAAATTCTCTGAAACCTCCCAGTACTGCAGGTGAAGGGGCCACTTCCTTCAGAGGCTCCTCCCACCACACCGCAGCCAATCATGTGGGTGGTGCGAGTTCTAATGCTGGTAGCTTGAACCAGAGGAACGCTATGAGACCTCCCAGTGTTGCTGCAGGTGCAGTGACCACTTCCTCCAGAGGCTCCTCCCACCACACCGCAGCCAATCATCTGGGTGGTGTGAGTTCTAATGCTGGGAGCTTGAACCAGAGGAACTCTATGAGACCCCCCAGTGTTGCTGCAGGTGTGGAGCCTCAGAGATACACGCACGGTAAAGAGCCTACTTCCTTTGGAGGCTCCTCCCACCACACCACTGCCAATCAGCTGGCAGGGAAGGGAGGAGGTATGGGAGGCTCCAACCAATCGTCTGTGAGGACAGGTGGCAGCAGCAGCAGTCAGTACACTTTCAAGAGGCTGGCAAACAGCAGCAACAGCTGTTCCACAGTGACCACACAAGGTGCGGTTGGGCTGAGGAGAATAACAGAACAATGTTTTCACAACTTGGTGGTGTATTTGTGTTGCCTAGCTTGTCTCACACTTCACAATCTAAAAGCTCTTTAAAAACAGGATTTCTTTTACAGCTGTTCAAGCAAAGCCACTTGGGAGTTGATTATGATGTGTGTGCGTGTGTGTTTGTGTTTCAGTCACATGTGTGTGTGTGTGTGTGTGTCACATGAGTGTGTGTTTGTGTGTGTGTGTGTCACATGAGTGCGTGTCACGTGTGTGTGTGTGTGTGTCACATGAGTGTGTGTGAGACGGTGGAGAAAGTATGAAAGTGTAAAAGTAGCAGTAAGTCTGGCTGACCGTCTTTCACTCCTCCCGTCTCCACAGCTCCTGCACCCTATTCTGTTCCTGTTCCTGCTCCTGCTCCTGCTCCTGTTCCTGCTCCTGCCAAATGCTCCCAGGCCGAGATCGAGCGGAAGAAGCAGGAGGCCCTCGAGAGGCGCCGCCGCAGAATGGTGTCCACCCAAACCCAGAATCAGAACCTCAGAGCCCCATACTAAGGTCCTGTTCCGGTTCAGAACCTCAGAGCCCCATGCTAAGGTCCTGGTCCGGTTCAGAACCTCAGAGCCCCATGCTAAGGTCCTGTTCCGGTTCAGAACCTCAGAGCCCCATGCTAAGGTCCTGGTCCGGTTCAGAACCTCAGAGCCCCATACTAAGGTCCTGGTCCGGTTCAGAACCTCAGAGCCCCATGCTAAGGTCCTGGTCCGGTTCTTACATAAGGTTCCCTCAACACAAATCCTCTGGGTTTAACCACACATGTGGGGATCGTGCTGTACATTGGCTTCACATTGTACTATAAATTTGGTCTAGATTACCTGACGGTACATTAACTTGCATTGCTGTCTTGTTCTGATTGCGTGACTTTGGCTGTTTGTTGCATTACACTGTGCTCACTTTCTTTGTCTCCTTGTCAGCACGCTCTCCCACCTAGAAGGTTGTTAGCATGTTGTTAGCACGCTCTCCCACCTAGAAGGTTGTTAGCATGTTGTTAGCACGCTCTCCCACCTAGAAGGTTGTTAGCATGTTGTTAGCACGCTCTCCCACCTAGAAGGTGGAAGCGGATTCCAACCTTACAAGATTTTCTTGGTAAACAGTTAACTTTTTGCAGAAGTTCAGTCTTGTATGATTATTAACATATATTATGGAAGGGAAATCATTTGTGAAGTTATGAAGAAATGTTATGGCAAAACCTGAGGCAATGAGGTATTTTGGATGTGCATAGTTCTGTCGTGTAACATTTCTGATCGCATTCTTTGCAACAATGTGGGAGTTTCTGTTTTTCTTCCCTAAGAAATCTAAATATTGCGTTATATTGGATGGCTGTCTCTAGCATCGTCTGTTTTTATTTATGTCGACTTTGTTCTCTGTCAATGTCATATTTTTGGCTTACCATAATTGAGTGAATGGGCCTATGATCAAGTGGTGCCCTACAATCGAAATGGCATATTTATTGAATGGTAATATTTTAGGATTTTTGAATAAATGCAGTGAACCTCACCCCTTGAACTCTTGAGTGTTTTGCTGAGTCCTGTCCTTTTTTTTTTGTTAAGTCCATTTGAAAACCATGTTAAATGCAAGAGTGACATCTAGTGTAATAACAGATACCTCAGAACCAGTATTGAGAAACTGACAAAAATCCTAAACCTAATCATTAAATTGTTCACTGAAAAATTGTCACATGTCTAGTATTTTTCATATACTTACATGTTGAAATCTATGAATTGTTTGAGAAGTTAAAAAAAAAAAAAAAACTTAAGCCGTAAAGAGAAACTGCAACAACACAAAAAGTATTTTTTTCCCCAAAGAGACAACCTCACCTGTTCCAGCAAGCTCACAAGAAGTATACGCTACGAATAAACGCTCGAGGCTTCAGTGTGTGCGTTCGTGTGTTGGCATGTGTGGCTGCCGTTGCTCCGTTTACATTCGTCACCGGACCTCCACCCCCAACATTGTGGCACTGACACCTGTCCGATGCGGGGAGATAGCGGCCCGGCCCCGCGTGTCACACCCGAGCGCACCTGAAAGGCGAGCCTCCGCTGCCGTCAGACTGCTGTGTAACCGTAGTAGCCAGCACCTGCATAGCTGTGAACCAGCGGCCATGATATGTTATATCACGGCGTCCCCCTCTTCACCCAGCTAACACAACCACCGAGACAAAAAAGCTCCTACTTGTGTCTGTAGAGATCATGTCACGGACTGAGGAGGCTGCTGATGGTAGCCTATGGTACAGGAACAAGTGTAGACGGTCAACCCACAGGCTACAGTTGTTCTGTCATATGATAACATGACATGTAACACATCATTGTTCTAACGAGGGTCTTACTGCCCCAAAGACGAAACCTTGCAAGTGCACGGTCTGGAAATGTTGACATGGTTTTGTGTTTCAACCCGCACACACCACGATAGCCTATGTGACACAGAAACGACGAAACGAGTTCGGGTGAACTTTCGATGACCTCTTTCTAGCCCGTTCTCGCCAACCTGCTCCCAGCCAAGACAAAACCCTTAAACTTGACTTCGATTCTTCGCCCAGACATCAATCACACCCACTATCACCCACCCCCAATTATAAGAGACACCGATACGACGCGACCTGGACCGGGCAACGCGCCAGGCACCGGCCCTATTCAAACCCCAAGGCCGTCACCCCTCGAGGGACTTCGAGTCGAGAATGAGATCGTGCTCTTGATATGCTTGTAATGCAACTTCCTGGGGAAATTGATAGCTGGTACAATTCTTTTTCTTTCTTTCTTTCATGTTAACCTGATGATGGCTGATAGGACTTCATGTTATCCGTGCTATAAGCCTACGCGCAGGATGGGGCACCTGTCCGTCTGTGCGCAAGTGAGATGTGAAGAAGGCCACCTGTGTCATACATCTGAGCCTCGTTGTAGTTGCAGTCAGACCAAGTTCGTCTTTGTCCTGGTGTTTATGTTGCAGCGATGTAAAGCCAATACCAGTCCTCGGATGGTGTGATGATTGTTTCATTTTGGCCAGAGAAGTCTTGGGTATACTTCACACTTCGCATAAAGATTGCAGGCCACCCTCATTCTCACTTTGGGTAAATACCAACATATCTTACTTAGACCTAACCCACTTTTTTTGTAGAGTAAAAACCGAGGAAATTAATTTTATGCAAAAGAAGACATTTTCTGTGGAGGCATTGTGTTAGGCCTATAAACAGAATACCCACTACTATTATAAATCTCGTTGTGAGTCAAAACCACAGAATCATCGAATAGATCAGTTAAAAGTCTACATATTTATTTGCTTTATTTCTGGTAAAAAGGACTGAGCAGGCAGTGATATATACTTTTTTCTCATGAGCATACTACATGTCTGTGCTGGGTTGCCAGTTAATCTTCGGGTTTTCCCTTCAACATCTGGTTTGGCTTGAGAACCGCCATTTAGAACAGCTGGGCTTTGTTAACAACATTCTCATTCTGGAATCGGTCAGTTCTCTCTCTTTGCCAAGTTCATTGCACGTCTGCCGCGCTGAACCTGCAGCAGTCTATCTCCAGAGACATTTCACCTAAGCTTTCATAGACCACACTTTCTACTCAACACTCGGACACAATACGACAGCCTACACACACACAACATTTACTGCCGTCTCGAGAGCAGTATATTACGGACTAGTGTGACATTTACACTTAACAGAAATCCTCAAACACCATGAAAGTTCTATTGACTTTTGGGGAGGCACACTTCCCCTTAAGCCCCGAGAGTAGCGCATGTTTCAAATTAATGAATACGAGTGTGCTCCATAATCATATTAACTCCTAGCACCTGTTCACACAAAAACGGACTTTATTGGAGGTCCTACTTGGCAGGTATTTTACTTCGATAGCCTATAGGCCTACTTCACGCCTTTCTCAAAATGAAATCAGTCGGCTAAACACAGAAAATGACGACCCTTCCCACAGGGGTGTCCGGGAACTCCAATGCTGGTGGTCTAGGGGTTGGACGGGATTTTTTATTTACAGTATGGAACAAATTACCCTCTTTTCTCTTTGCATCTCATAAATCTCTCTCGTAGACCTCTGGAAACACTGAAGTTGTGCAGATTCTGCTGATTTAACATCGGTGTGAAGACAAAACCAGGGCCTGGTTGGAGGGTAAATTCCATATTGCAGTTTTAAGATTGTTATAGGGGGTTCCTGCAAATACCTCGGGGGTCTATTGATGGCGATCCCAAAACTCATGAACTAAATTATAACCCGGGCAACAGCACGCAACAATCTTCAACTTCAGTAGCAAATTGTTTTCCAAAGAAACCCCCATATTAGCATACTCTACATATGGGAGTTTCCCGAAATTTGTCCTCGTCATCATAGGTAAAAGCTGAACATGGTCTAAATGCTCTAAAATAAGGCACCTGTTTTCTTACTGCGTTTTAACATTCCTTTCGGAGAAACACCTTGTTTGAGCTGTGTTGCATTGCCACCTAGCGGTGACTTTAGGATATTAAAACCATGGCAGTAGAGAGGGGTGTCATTTTCATTATATGAGAGGCATTTTCTTATTTCTTAACTTCTGTTGTGGCAATGCAAATAAACGAATGAGAATGATGACAAGTTTCAAATATTTTATTTCTCAATTTCATGTATGAAGTTTCAGTGGTTCCCACGGCATATGACGCAGCATGCAAACATGTATGAGAGGAAAAACGGAAAAAGGTGTAACCCAAGACTGAAACCATTTTCATCTTTAGAAAGCCCTTATCCCGTCCACACCTCCACAGACACACGCCCTTCAGGTACAGAAGCCCATTTTCCCTCTCTACATAGAGGACATAGCTCAGGAGGACGGACTTTTGAAAAGGAAAAGAAAAAGAAATAGATAGGGAGAGAACTCATAGGCTACGTGTTTATAACAAATATTCTGTACAAAAAAAAAACATAAACATACAGAAAAACAAATGTTTCCCCGCTAAACGGCGTCTGGCAGTTGTTGGGGAGAAAAGCTTTGACTAATTGGTTTAAACTATTATCATGTGACGCTGATCCAAAAGATTATAATAATTATTATCACTAGATAAGAATGGTGACTATATGTAGTGGAGTTACGTTTTTAGATCGTTTCCATACTTTTAAACATGAACCAAAAAGAGGTTTGGCAACATCCACATACTAATATGTCATTGTCATTCATATTATATTAACATTACGATTCATATGTAAACAAGAGACGCTCTTCAAAATCGGATCTACATGCATACAGAAAATTAACAGAATAGAAAAAAAAGAGACACCCTCCATGTCATGCAATCACAGGATGAGACCCTGGCGGATCTCTAAGGATAGACAGAAGAGCCATCGTCGTGCAGCACTCGGAAGGAAAAAAAACTGAGACAACTGGCACGAGCGGGCACTTAGAGCCCGCGCCTCTGGGTGACACAGGGCCCGCACCATCATATGCCCACGCGGTCCGTGAAAGCGTCCAGGCAAGCAATAAACAACAAACAACCAGAAACTAGTTCACAAAGCTACTTATTTTGTTTTAATTAAAAGTGTGACGATTAGGTTTTAGTCACGTTTTTTTTCCTGCAGCATGTCAAAACAGTCGAAGCAGAGAGTGGTTGTCGTAAAAGCTTGGCTGCATTATTTTTATGTTGTGTGGATAGTGAGGAGTTAAACAGAAGGCTTCTCGACCTGCTCTGTTAATGTGATGCCATGTTAAACATTACACACACGCGCTTACATTAAAGCTCCCATCCCAATTTTCATACCTATATGCCTAATATACACATTAACATATCACCTGTTCAACGCTGCCCCGCAGTGAAGTTGGAAAACTTGTTACCATGAAAAAAACTAAACAAAAAAAACAATCAAAACAAAAACAAAACAGAGTTTCTTCATGTCCATTTTTGGTTTGTTTCACAAAATATTAAGATGTGTCCGTGAAGGTTTCTTGTGACAATATGTAGCTAGGCAAATGTTTTCCAATAGAGTGTTTGTGTGTGTGTGTGTGTGTGTGTGGGGGGGGGGGGGGGGGTAAAGTTGTTACTTTGTGTCAAAAAGCTAATGAAAGCAAATATACGTCAAGATGTTCATACAGAAACTGATGGCACTATTCCTTCCTGCATATTTAAATCGGTGGACACCATTCACGAAAAAACAAAAAAAACAATTCACCAGTTACACAAAGAAAGACCGGTCTCCAAAAAGGATAAACCATATGCTTGAATGTGCAGAAATTTAAATATATAGTTAAATCTTTTCTCTCTACTCTATAGATCACCAGAAACAAAGAGGGTAGATGGAACTCCCTGACGATATAAATATAGCATACAATCCCCATATTACAAAAACAATATTATAATTTTTTTTTTCTCTTGTGAGTGTGAGAGAGTTTGTGTGTGTGATCCTAAGCTTAATGTGTTCAATATTAAAACCTGTCTTTTGACTCTTTGTGAAAGAAGCACAAAAAAGGGAAAATCTGAAGCACTGCTGTTTTAGACCTCTGCAGCATTAGCACTATCCAGGTGTAGCTCTTCTCATATTCATATTCACACACACACAAACACAAACACACACACACACACACATACATATATATATATATATATATGTATGTATGTATGTATGTATGTATATGACAAAAGAACAGCAAAATATCACGCTTGAACTAGTTTGTGTAATCTGATTGGCACTTAATGCTGTCCTTTGTACTTGTGTCGTGTTGAAATCAAGTACATCAATTTCTCTCATCCCACCTAACTACTTGATAGATAGATCTTTCTCGCATAAAAACAGACGAAAATAAATATGATTTTAGATAATCCCCCGTACCCCTTCAAAAACAAGGACACAAACCAAAAGCACACACACATGCGCACACCCAAACACACATACACACCCAAACACGCACACACCCACCTAATTTCCCTTTCCTTTTTGCCTAGAAATGAAATGCTCGCTCAACGATAGAACGCGGTCCTCCGTTCTGCTTTTGCGTGTCCTCTTAAAAGTGCTACGACCGGGGGGAGGAGGGGGTTCTCGCAAAAAAAAGGTTAGCCTACCAAAGACAAGTGGAAGGGCGGAGTAAGGGTGAAAGACTAAAAAAAGACAGAGAGAAAAAAAAAAAACAGTAATTTCACACAGAACTACTCTCCACTGGAGGGAGAGGGGGGAGAACATTTTACAAAGCAAAAATTGGTTGTTTTTTTTAGTTTGTTTTTTGATTGTTGTTGTTTTTTTTTTATATACTTTTTTAAGTTTGTTTTGCTTTTCTTGCTGGACACCTTTAGCAGATTTGCCTCAAAAATGTAGAAGACAAGCAGAAGACGAGACATAAAGGTGTGGAGGACCGGGGGGGCCTCGTCTCCATGGAGACAGAGAGAGAGAGTGAGAGGGAGGAAGAGAAGTGATGATCACACGTCTACCACCATCTTTTTGTGAATGTCTAGTCCGCCAACCACCTGTTGGGAGAGAACAGGACACAAAAAACATACATCAGCTCAATGCGCAACAACAACATTAACAACAACAACAACGTCAATTATTACAATTTCAGCAAGCCAGCTCACATTAGCTAGCAAACTTACACTGATACTTACATCGAAGTACGCATATGATGTAACTGGGTAAAACACAGCATGTAGCCCTTTAAAACTTTCAGATTCCTACTAAATAAATTGACTAAAGTTATAGCGGATACATTTTGGTTATAGCGGATACATTTTGGTTATAGCGGATACATAATGGTTATAGCGGATACATTATGGTTATAGCAGATACATTATGGTTATAGCGGATACATTATGGTTATAGCGGATACATTATGGTTATAGCCTTGATGGGCTCCGGCACACTCGTACCCTACTCAGGTCATAGGTCCTCTCTTAACATGGACCATAAGTAGCGCCTGTACCCTACTCAGGTCATAGGTCCTCTCTTAACATGGACCATAAGTAGCGCCTGTACCCTACTCAGGCCATAGGTCCTCTCTTAACATGGACCATAAGCAGCGCCTGTACCCTACTCAGGCCATAGGTCCTCTCTTAACATGGACCATAAGCAGCGCCTGTACCCTACTCAGGTCATAGGTCCTCTCTTAACATGGACCATAAGCAGCGCCTGTACCCTACTCAGGTCATAGGTCCTCTCTTAACATGGACCATAAGCAGCGCCTGTACCCTACTCAGGTCATAGGTCCTCTCTAAACATGTATGCCATAAGCAGTGTCCTTCCTCGCTCTATTCATTCCTATATGGATTCCACCAACTCGGTAATCTACGCCATTAAGGTGAAAAGCAGAGCCTACCCTATATTACCATTGATAAGAAGCGGGCTTATGAGCCGCGGCGATTTGCTGATGTTTATTGACTTTTAAGATAACAACACAACACAGTCGTACATCAGAGTATATTTGTATATACTTATATAGATTGAAACTTTGATATATTTTAAATGTTTAATTAAGTTGATGTATAGGCTGTATAGGTATCTGGATTAACCTCCAATATCACAGCAAAACCAAGCACTGCCTTCACCTCCACCATCCTCTTCCTCGCCGGTACTCACCACACAGAACTCCTCGAAGGATATCCTGCCGTCCCCGTCCTTGTCGGCGTTGATGATGGTCTTGTCGACGATCTGCTGCAGCTGTGTGTCCTTCAGGTTGTTGCCCACCATCATCTTCAGCACCTGGAACAGCTCCCCGTTGGATATGTAGCCGTCCTTGTCCATGTCGTAGATACGGAAAGCGACTGGTTCAGGGAGAGAGGGACAAATGGAGGGAGAGAAAGAGATGAAAGGAGGAGAGAAGCATAAGAGAAGGTTACTGAATGAAATAGATAAATAAACAGAAACAGGGCACACTCAACCACACACTCAAGCACACAGACAGACAGACAGACAGAGACAGACAGACAGACAGAAATAGCACAAAAATATGTTTCCATGCAGAATTACTAGATCATAGTTCCACCCTCATTATGTTTCTAAATGGATATGATGAGATGGCAGGAAATGATCTAGAGAAGCTTGAGCACTCAGCACCGTGAGTGTGAGTGAGGCGTACATGCTTTGAATAGACAGGTTAAATTGCAATTCATCCACTTACAGCGAAGTTTCTGTTCCTTGTCCCCTTTGACACTGAACTGGGAGACGCCCTCAATGAATTCTGGGAAGAGGAAAAAAAAACTGTAAGTGTTACACAGAAAGAAAGAAAGCAAGAAATGGTAGGATGGATGGATGTGTGAATTAAATAAAGCTAATCACACATACTTCCAGCACCCAGGATCCTACACATCCAACACAACAACAGGACTTTTTTTTTGGCAAACTATAGTGTGCCAGCTGCTGATAATTTATACTGCAAGTGTACATTCAAATACGGCACCCAAGATGATTTACAGTGTTAAATACTCAAACTAGGCTTCAAATTAGGCCTCCTAGGTCTCTAATTAGGCAACATGACAATAAACCCATAAAATACAAAGCACAGTCTACTATGTTAAAAGGAACATAGTGCAACAATTGGCCACTTCTCAAAGTATGTTTTTGTTTATGTAGGAAATTAAACTACTACATTCACACACTTTTGGCTCCCACTAGTCGCCCAGGCACTGTGTTGCTATGCGGTCTGGGACAAAACACAGCAAAAATGTAATAAAAGCCTTCACAGCATGACACATAGCTCACTACATACCAACAGACACCAGTTAGCATGTTAGCTTGCTTGTATCTGTGCCAACAGGGCTGTTGGTGGTGTTTGCATGATGTTTAGGTAGTTAGCTCACTAGTTTTCAACCAAACCAAAGGTTACTTAAAGGTGTTTTACAATGGGCAAGGGGGGGGAACATGGTTGAACATCCTTAAAGATGAACTGGTACGACCATAACAACAAGCCGTGTGGGCCTGGTCCACACAAGCAAGTATAACTATTAAATGCCATAATTATTATCACTCAATGACTGTTAATACTGAGGTTAATAGTTTCTTAGTGGTAAACTAATTTCATGAATATGAATGTCAACTGAGAGATCCTGGATGTAATGCATAATTCAACTGAAGGCAACCACCTGTTTTGGTTGGCACGCCAGCCTGCACCCATGTGGTCCCCCTGGTAGATTAAACCCCCCCAATCCTAATCTACAATGACCAGATTAGCCTCCTCCAACAGTGGCAACAGAAGCAGCCCGGCACAAGGAGAAAGAGCGCGAGAGCGAGCCGTACCTTTAAAGTCCACTTCACCATTGCCGTCGGTGTCGAATATGTCTATGACCCGCTGGACCAGGGGGTTCTGTTGGAGTTCGGGCAGGGACATGAACTCCTCCACGCTCAGGGAGCCCGAGTTGTCGAGGTCGAGTTTCTTAAACCTTTTCCCTAGTCTCTTAATCTCATCAGCATCAACTGAAATAGAAGAGACAAAGAGAGAGAGAGAGAGAGATTAGAACATGTGTCTGATAGAACAAAGGAACGCTTCATAGACATTTCCTGAGACGTTACAGTGTAAGGAGGGGATCGGGGCTTCTTCTTCGAGCCGCAAGTGGTTCACTCCTCCCCGCAAATAAACACTATTTCAGGCTCCACTCGGCCTTGGTTTTTGGGAGGCGCTACACAAGATGCTCGCTACCGAGTCAACAAAAAGCAAATCGCGTGCTGAATCACTCTTCTATGCCCAAAACAAAACTCCCCAAACTCCCCCCTCTCCACCACTACAATACACATGCTCATTTACACACACACACACACACACACACACAGTTTGGCAGACGCTCCGATCACTTACGTATGCTGCCGTGACCCCCTGCCGACACCACAAAGGCATTCTTGCCCTTCTGGGGAAGAGCCTTACCCTGTGTCTTGCGCTGGCTGGCCATGGCGGTCCTCCCTCCATGCACTGGGGCTAGGCAAGTGGCAAACAGAGGGAGGGTGCAGCACTAGCCATAGCCAGCCGGCCAGCCAGCATAAGGCTGGGGGGAGGGGTGGGGTTGGGGGGTTGAGGTGATGAAACTAAGCTCATTCATGAAGACATGCCACCATACTTATACACACACACACACACACATACATACATACATACATACATACAGCACACACACACACACATACAAACACACGGTTGTTTATCTACAGTGGTGTACCACCATTTTCTCAGTTACAAAAGATACTTGCAAAACTTTCCCAGTCAGTATTTAAATTTTAATTTGCTAACATTTATTCTAGCATATTTCTAAAAGCAGTGTTATTCGTCTCCAAACATAAAAATTGCATAGCTAGATTATTAAATATGGTTCACTAATCTGCCATAATCTGCACGGTTACTAATCCATTCTCCACTGCATTAGTGTGGATATATATCTGATTGTGACCGTCTTGCCTAGAGCCCATCTATGGAATGGCATGCAATACAATTTTTTTTTTTTTTTTAAATCATAATGCAATGGTTCTGCTCTCTAGCATGTCCCTAATGCATGGCTAAATACAGGACGCCTGAGAAGTTACTAAAACCGGGTCAAGATGTCACACACACACACACACACACACACACACACACACACACACGCTTCCATGCAGAATTACTAGTTCATAGTTCCACCCTCATTATGTCACTAAAACCGGGTCAAGAGGTCACTGGGGATGTGGCCACATGAGAGAAGGGCCATTGCATGAAGGTTGTCATGACACAGAAACGGGAGTACAACACACACTCTTTATCTTTCTCAGCACTGTATGTGTGCAAGTCTTCCTCACCCTCGCTCAAAAACTCAGTTCCCAATATTTCCGGCAGTTTCTGAAAGGCGTGCGTGGGTTTCACCAGTGGGGGTTCTGATGAGCTTGCATGTACAGGCTTTGCTGCTGGTGGTGGGATGGTTACAACCCAGTTACTCAAACCAGCATGTGTGGCTAGACCAGCTTCGTCTTGTGACCGTGTAAAAGCTTTTGTGTGTGTGTGTGTGTGTGTGTGTGTGTGTGAGAATATATATGTGTATATGTGTTGGTTCACATTTCTCCAAGCGAGTGTAGTCCAGCTATTTTAAACCCACTGTCTCCCAGTGAACCGCTGCTGCCGCTGCCCTCTGGAGCCCAGAACACCCACGAAGACGAAGATGAAGCGGAGGAAGAGGAAGAGCGGCCACCTCGCTTTGAGATGCAGCTCTGCGCGGAGACAAGCAGCGGTTACATAACCAGCCCCGCTCCGCTCCACGCCTGTCTGTCAATATGGAAATGCACTTATGAGACGGCGTGCGGCTGGCTGCACATTCTTGTGCATGTGTGTTCTGTCACGGAGATGCCCGTGCCAGCCCTGCTGACAACTTCCAGTGCCACAGCCGCCCGCCACCATCCTGCGTGATGGCGATGACTGACGTGTCAGGACATTTATATTTAGTCATTTAGCAGACGCTTTTAACCAAAGCGACTCACAAGGATGTATACATTTTACATCTACACTGATGGCACACTGCACATCAGGAACAATTAGGGGTTCAGTGTC
Source organism: Sprattus sprattus (assembly GCF_963457725.1). NCBI lineage: Eukaryota > Metazoa > Chordata > Actinopteri > Clupeiformes > Clupeidae > Sprattus > Sprattus sprattus. The sequence continues at coordinate 24,481,696 of NC_137920.1, forward strand.
TTGCTCAAGGACGCTTCGTCAGGGAATCGAACTAGCAACCTTGTGATTCACTAGACGACTTCTCTACCTCCTGGACCACTGTCGCCCCGGGAGCCGCGAGGTGACGGCAGCAAGGAGTAAGGCAATTCGGGCAGCGAGGAGGGCAGGTGTGTCTTCTCTGGAGCGGAGCAGATCGGGTAGGGAATACGGAGCGGATCGGGGAGGGAATACGGAGCGGATCGGGGAGGGAATACGGAGCGGAGCGGATCGGGGAGGGAATACGGAGTGGATCGGGGAGGGAATACGCAAAGGGTCCAGAATGCCCCCGGAGAGGTGGTTTTGATTTCGTGAATACTTTAAAAGGTGCAATCTGCGATTCCAATGCGATACATATATTTAATAAATGTAGCTGTCTGTGTACCGTATGTGCGCTCATAAAAAACTATCTGGTGTTAGTACACCGTCCTGGTTCTGTAAATGGGAAACAGAGTGGTACAGATCAAGCCCTACACTCTTCCTGCTTCAATCTCAAAATCTAGCAATGTTAGCTCCACAGAAACACCTCTAAACTGTTTGAAGTGAAAAGCTCAAAGGTCAAACCATGTAAGGTACTGTTCAAAATCCATACACAGTATGTTAGCAATTTCAGGCATTGCTACACACAAATAATTAAACCATAATAGTACAGTATAAAGTCAATTAAAACAGAAAGTAAAAACAATATTTTCTTTCTTTTTAAATACAAGCATTTATGAAGATGTCTTTCCTTCTCTTTCATCTCTTCCTTCATCACAACCCATAATTCCTTCATCTGTCAACAGGCTCCAAGACACTTTTAATGATATAACTTGTTACATCAAATGTCCTCCAACAGGCGTGTGATGGGCGCTAATGCAGCTCACAGAGGCCCAAACAGGAAACTGACACCCACAGGACGCCATCTTGGCTCCACTGGGTCAGTGACTCAGTGGGAGGGAGGCAGTCCAGGAAACTGACACCCACAGGACGCCATCTTGGCTCCACTGGGTCAGTGTCTCAGTGGGGATGAAGCAGTCCAGGAACTAAAAGGATACCAGAGTGTGGATTGTCACTGTTTTGGACCCAATGGGGAGGAAATGCATAAGGGAGCCCAGAGGGTCCATAGCTAATTATTCAGAACAGATGGGGAAAACCCTTTTTTCAGTACATCATGCCTAGAGGCACTAGATGATTCTTAGCTTTAATAGAGTTCTGGTCTGGTTTCGCAATGACTACACTTTACTGAAATGACCTACTTAAGTCCTTTGTAAGGGTAGTCTCGAGGAACAAAAGGCCACAGGCCCCCCCCGAAGTCAAAGCTGTGTGTATTCAGTAGGAAAGAATAAAAAAAAGACACACAGACTCTCTTCATCTCTCACACACACACACACACACACACACACACACACACACACACACACACACACACACACACAATCCCTCCTTCAGACAGTGAAGTTTGCACACGCTAGTACAAGACACCCAAGGACAACACAGTTCACAAGCCAGCCGAGGAGATTGTGTATTTGTGAGTGTGTGAGAAAGAAACAGAAAGAGAAAGAGACAGAAAGGTGTTGTGGGGGTGCCTACTGCCTCAAGCAAGGTGTGGGTCTGTGTGTGTGAGTGTGTGTGTAAGTGTGTGCGTGTCTCACACATACACCCACTCACAGACAGTCAGACGTCGCATGCAGCACCCTCCACACCCAGCAGCGGCATCACCAGGGACGCCTGACTAACGCCACTCCTCTTCCCTAAAAGCCCCAACGTCACCACTGCTGCTGCTGCAGCCATCACTGCTGCTGATAATAATTGTATAATTGTCAGAATTTAATCGCACAAGCGACACACCTCACACGTGAATACATTGAGGCGACACAGGACACACACACACGCACACGCAGGCCTGAGATGATTTGTGAATTTATCTCATCCCGGACTGTCCTTCCTCCAGAACCTCAGGAGCAGTGGGCAGCCTTTAGGCGCCCGGGGACCAGGTGAGGTGAATCGTCTGTCTTGGTCAGGGACCAACAAAGTGTTCTGTTGCATGTTTTTTCTGTTGGGGTTCTAAGTGGAGGAAACCCCTTGTGAACACGGGGGAGAACATGCAAACTCCACACAGAAAGGCCAGGGAGATAGCCCACCTGAGCACTGAAGGTCTGGGGAGGACCTGCCCACCTGAGCACTGAAGGTCTGGGGAGGACCTGCCCACCTGAGCACTGAAGGTCTGGGGAGGACCTGCCCACCTGAGCACTGAAGGTCTGGGGAGGACCTGCCCACCTGAGCACTGAAGGTCTGGGGAGGACCTGCCCACCTGAGCACTGAAGGTCTGGGGAGGACCTGCCCACCTGAGCACTGAAGGCCTGGGAGATAGCCCACCTGAGCACTGAAGATCTGGGGAGGACCTGCCCACCAGAGCACTGAAGGTCTGGGGAGGACCTGCCCACCTGAGCCAACAGCGCCCCATGCGGGAATGGAACCCATGACCTTCTTGCTGTGACGCGGCAGTGCAAGCACCCGAGCCACCGTTATGCACTCGTATGGGACTCAAGATACTCAAGATATTCTTCACACTGTGTGTGTGTGTGTGTGTGTGTCCCTCTTCATGTAGATTTTATTGTATGGACGACTTTATACTCTACACTCGAAAGCTGTTGGACATTGCATCCTCGGCGTGTGTGTGTGTGTGTGTATACGCCATTCAGTCCATCCAACCTGCATCTTTATCCCTCCATTCAGTCGCATTACTAAATCACTCCCCCCTCTCACACCGTGAGACATAAACCCTCTCATACCGTGAGACATGAAGCCTCTCATACTGTGAGACATAAACCCTCTCATACCGTGAGACATAAAATAGATAGATAGATGGATGGATTAAAAGGGGAAGATGAGGTGTGCTGTATAACGATTATGTGAGATGGACAGATAGATGGATGGAGTAAGAGCGAGAGATGAGGTGTGCTGTATAACGATTGTGTGAGTTGATGTGAGTGTTGCCTGACAGCTTGAGTGCAGCAGCATCGGTGTTCCCATCACCACATATCAGTGCAACGTCCTTAGACTCACACACACACACACACACACACACACACACACACACACAAAAGTCTGGGGACCATCATCGTCATTATAGTTATCATAGTCATGATCCCCTGCTGTGGGTCGACTGCATTAGAGAAAGACAGCGCTCTAGCACAGAAACGCAAAGATGGTCGACTGCATTAGCGAAAGAGACAGTCTAGCACAATCACATACACGCAAAGAACGTCGACTGCATTAGCGAAAGAGAGCGTTCTAGCACAAACACGCAAAAAACGTTGACTACATTAGAGAAAGAGAGCGTTCTAGAACAAACACGCAACGAGCAAGGAGCTGCCACAGCAGAGCCACACATCACGTGGCCAGGTCATTTCCTGCTCACCTTCAACATTCAGACCCCAGACATTTCAGAGATTACACCTGCCCTTAGGCACCAAATTCATTAGGGTCTTTTGAGGTCTGTGGTGCAATGCCACTGACAGATGCTAAAATGTTAGCCATTTCCACCGCACACAGCTGGTAATGCGCTTCGACTCACGTCAACATATTCCCTTGCAGAACAATCAGCCACCTACTCAGTGACATGGGCTCAAAGTAGTGGGCTGACAACCGGGCAGAGAGATGTTGATAGGTTTCCATGGTAACAGCAGGAGACACCGGAAGTGTGTGGGGATTGTGGGAAATGTAGTTTTAATTTCAAGCTGGACTTCCTATTCAACTCAGGGGCAGTGATAAATGTGGATGTGGTCAATCTGCCTGCTCGACAGGGGGACAGCTGCACACCCCCCTCTGCCATCAACATCTTAAAGGGTGAATGCCCCAAAAATATCTAACATCAGAAGAGGGGAGAGAGAGGGAGAGAGAATCTATTCATATACTGTGTCATATATATATATATATATATATATATATATATATATATATATGTATATATTTATAAATATTGATGACAGCCGATGTGGGCCGTTCATTTAAATCATGGCCGAGGGATTCCCCACTGTGACACACATGGGTAGTGGGACTGTTCAGATTGGCAGGACCAGGGGCTCACACACAAACACAGTTTTTGAGTGCTCAAGTTTCTCTAGGTAATTTTCTGCCATCGCATCACATCCACTTAGAAACATAATGAGGGTGGGTCTCATCTCCTCCAACTGAAACACATGGCTAAGAGGTTGGCAGCTCAGACCCAGGGCCTAAACAGCCTTAGCCTGCAAGGAGTACAGCTCTCAAGGGGCCCATGCAGTAGCACCACCACACAAAAACACACAGATGTACACCTACAGAAACCACACACACACACAGCTACAGAAAACACCCACACACGCATGCACAGCTGCAGAAACTACACCCACGCACAGTAACAGAAACCACACAGCCCCCCACACACACAGCTACTGGTTGTATTAGGTGGTATTGTAGTAGAACAGGCCCATTCAAACACTGCTGATCAATAATCCAACAACCTTAGATTCATCATTATCTAATCAATAATACACGAATAATCCAACATCTTTAGATTCCATCTCTGAGTGTGAGTATAGGTTGTAGTGTAGTGGGTTACAAGAGGGTGTCTGTATATGTGTTTGTGTGTGTGGTTCCTGTAGCTGAGGCTGTGTGTGTGTGTGTGTGTGTGTGTGTATGTGTGTGTGTGTGTGTGTTGCTAAGGGTGTGTCTGTGCATGTAGGGTGGAGCTAAAACTGAGTAAAAGTGGCATTGCATTCCCCCCTAAAAATAAAGTGCGTCTCTCCACCATCAGTCCTGAAGATGACCTTTATGAGGCTGCGAAACTGTTCCCAACACCACACCCTTGCCTATAGAATCATGACGAGTCTTAAGTCTGCTCAGGGCTGTGTGTGTGAGAGCATGTGTGTGTGTGTGTGTGTGTGTGTGTGTGTGTGTGTGTGGTGTTTGTTTGTGTGTGAGATTCTGTGTCAGACACTGATAGAGTATAGTGTGCGAGTGTGTCTATATACGTGTTTGTGCGCATCTGTGTAAGAGACTAATTCCCATTCTGTGTGTGTGTGTGTGTGTGTGTGTAAGTACTAAGTAAGCACATGCAAGAGTGATATACATAGTATATGTGCCACATGAGTGTGTGGTAGGGGTTGCACAGAATACTTGAGTATTCGAGTAATCGAGCAGCTACATCAACTCTCATGTTTCTACATTAACCTTAACTACTCTTTAATCATGCAAAGCTAGTGTAAGTATTGACTACATTTCCCATACTTGTGGAGTCAGGAACGAAGCAGGTTTTTGGATGGAGTTGATAGCAGAGAAGAAGAGCTGATAGAAGTAAGTTGTTTTTTGGATGGAGTTGATAGCAGAGAAGAAGAACTGATGGGAGTAAGAGTGTTTTAGATGGAGTTGATAGCAGAGAAGAAGAACTGATGGGAGTAAGAGTGTTTTGGATGGAGTTGATAGCAGAGAAGAAGAACTGATGGGAGTAAGAGTGTTTTGGATGGAGTTGATAGCAGAGAAGAAGAACTGATGGGAGTAAGAGTGTTTTGGATGGAGTTGATAGCAGAGACGAAGAACTGATGGGAGTAAGAGTGTTTTGGATGGAGTTGAGGGCAGAGAAGAATAACTGATGGGAGTAAGAGTGTTTTGGATGGAGTTGAGGGCAGAGAAGAAGAACTGATGGGAGTAAGAGTGTTTTGGATGGAGTTGAGGGCAGAGAAGAAGAACTGATGGGAGTAAGAGTGTTTTGGATGGAGTTGAGGGCAGAGAAGAATAACTGATGGGAGTAAGTAGTGTTTTGAATGGCACTGAAGAAGTAAAGTGTTTCCGTTCCGAACTCTCTGTGAAATGATTGCTTCCTCTCCCTAGGAGACCAACCCCACCATAGTACTTTCATACTTTGAATTAACCCAAGACACCTCCCGCACAAACCTCCCCCACCAATGAGTTCTTGAGTTTCTTGAGAAATTCATCCATTTCTAAGCAGATGTACTTGTGCAACCCCTGTGAGCTCTGTTTGTTTTTATATTGAGCATCACTTCTCTAGTCTGTTCTTTTCTGTCTGAAAATCAATAATCAACTATTATGGGACTGCGGGCCGGGCTGGCCTGTCGGATGTGCTGGTGAGCAGCACCGACGCCACCCAGGGAACCCCATCGTTCTCCATCATCGGGTACATTGGCAGCGAGGCGGTTTGCAGAACGCTGGTGGAGAGTTTTGTGGGCTCAGCGTCGGAGAGACCAGGGAGTTTGTGGTGGACAACAGGTGGAGCGGGAGGAGGAGCCCCCTAACTAGAGGCGGTTGGGGAGGAGAAAACGCGGATTTTTATATGTTTCCTGTGTATGTTTGATTCCCATTCCTGTTGTCCCTTTTAGTCACTTCTTTTTCCTACTGCTATGACACCTGAATTTCCTTAACGGGATTAATACAAGTTTATCTCTTATCTTATTATTGAACAACTTCACAATTGGATTTGCTTTAATATTGTTTTGAAAGAAATTAGTTAACGTCATCAGGTGCTTCCCCCTAATGCTATCTGCGATCCTCACACGTGTTTCTCCTCCCTGCCCTCTCCATCCTCATGCCTGCATCAAATATTCATCACTGCCAATCTGTTCAAATGATCAACGACGTCGTGCAATCTTCCCCTGACTGATCTGTCTGCTTCAAGCTGTTTTGACAGCTCGAACTCAAAACGCACAAAGAGGACATGACATGACATGCCTCAGAGATCAGGCTGTAGTAGGCCATCAGTCTGTCCTGGACCAAACAGTTGGCTACTTCATTTGTTTACATCCTGTGCAAGGAAGAGGCACGTAAAAGGAGAGGAATAACAGGGGACCGGACAGATGGTCGTTATGACAACACTGCACCCAGTTATCTGATTTGCGACCTTATGGGCGAGCATCTCCACCTTTAACTCCTTAACAACTGTATTTCACTGACCACTATGGCGTTTCTAATTCATTAAAATTTCAGGCAAGCAAATTCTACCAAGCCATGATTGAACTTAAAACAGGGATTTGAGGAAAGCTTGCTGGCAGACAAAATGTCATAAAAAGGGAAAGCCATATATTCTACAGTTGGACCTTTTGTAGGGGTTGGGAAGAGGTTCCATTGGTACAGGTTCTACGTTTTTCTTTAAAGTCCCAAACCTTTTTGTTCCACACTTCTCAAGACTGTGACGAGTTACTGTACTCGAATCTTCAGTTAAATCTTCAACTGCTGGAGAAGATAAGAGCAGATGGAGAGCGGACACATGAAGCGGTGAAAGACCCCAGATTAAGGGCTAACAATATGCATCGTGCTAAGCAATATGTCGCCCTCAAGGCTTTTATACTGTGTTTTATCTGAAGTACTTCTCTCATGTGTAGTACTAAGTGTGTTTTTATGTTATGTTTAGTACTTATTGTTGTTGTATGTTTTATGTTCACTGTATGCACCTATACACCAGAGCAAATTCCAGGTAGGTGTCAACCTACTTGCCAATAAATACTATTCTGATTCTAAAATATACTGACATGTGGTATCTACAGAAGCACTGCAGCAGTGAATTACAATGCACCAAATCCAGGCTGATTCAGGAGTGGGACTTTTATTTTGAACAGCCAATAACGGCTGACAGTGCATGTGGCTGGTAGTCTATGAACCTCCTGTCAAGGAGGAATCTGGACACTGGCTTGGTATGCCGTCTTTCAGGAATTCACCTCGGATCGTGTTCCCTTGCTTAAGCCCTCAAGAGTTAAAGTAGGTGGCTTGGACATGTCGAGAAGGGTGTTTTGTGAAAAACGACACCCCGTGTATTTTGAGCTGTTCTGAGTGGATGTCATGGCCATTAAAGAGCCAGCGCATGAAGCGAGAGGATGAACGTCAGGGGAATGACTATCACTGATTGTGTGAGATGTGCTATGCCAGTGTGTCTCATCACCACTGACCATTGGCATCATGATAGATGCCCTTAAGTTTATAACTAAAACCAATGACTCCCATTGATCATTACTTGCTCATTTCTGTTAAAGTAACTTAACTTGAAAACAACTTTACTTTAGTTCAAATAACTTGCCGTTTCTGTTTAAAATCAGCATCTAATCCCCTTCAAAGTCAAGAATCAGAAATGGAATTGGATGCAAGTGACTTTCATTCTCAAATGTAAACATGTCCTACCCAAACACATGATGTTTGAGAGCAAAACACTAAAAGCAAAACTGCAATGAAACTTCACGTCCCTTCGCCTATATCGGAAACTTTAAAGCCTACACACATCACAATAACACACACACACACACACAAACAAATGTTATGTTATTGAGGCAAAACTCCCAAATCTGTCTAAGGGCCAAGCAAGGAATGAGCAGTGATGGTCTGCTCAATAGACTTTTTAGGCCTTGTCATTTTCAACTGTGAAGCCTTTTCAATCCACACAAAGTCTTTTCTACCTGTAAACCTTTATATGTAAACCTTTATATGTTTTTTGATACTTACAGTGTGTGCACATCTCCAAGGGGTAACTTGCTTCATTTCCCTGGAAGACAAGAGAGAAAGAAACTATTATTAATTACGTTTCAATTTTAAATACAATCATTTTTTTTAAATATATATATATATATGCCGCCATTAAATGTGAACATTGTCTCAATGGCCTTTACCAGACCCTCCAGGAATATTCAGAATCTTGAGATTAAAATGTTTTGGATTTACTACAATACTTGCGGTGGGTTGCAATTTTCTGCTAAATAGGTTTCCTCAAAAACTACTGAATTCTTCCGTTATTCACAACTGCTTTCAACGTTTCAGCATAAAATCACAAACTCTCCCTTAACTCTCGAAAAACAACCAATCAATGCAGCCTATGCATCATTATCAACACATCCCATCACGCACGCCGCATCTCGACCTTTCCTTCGAGACCTCCAGCTTCTACGTGACTGCTCAGAGTTTCAAATGTCATTAGTGCATTGGTCCCTTCCATCCACACTTGGCCAACAGTGCGTAAACCATGTCGTCTCCAGATGTAAATGTTATGTAGATTTATCATACGGCTCCTCAGAATGTTGCAAAGAGGTCCATTGATTTGAATGGGCCATCCCAACGTTTGGATGTCTGATATTTCTTAATATTGACCGCTGCGAAAAATTATTCACCACTGCCATTAGCAACGGGTTTTGTGCTTCTATTTCTTAATCTTTCGTATCATTCCGCAAGTAGTTTATTTGCTTAACATAATGGAAGTTCATAGTAACTTGAAGTCAGCGAGTTCTAAGTGGAAGTCACAAAACGGCAAATGGCTTTGAAAAAGAGGTATTTCGGTGGAATGTCTTTTATCGTTTTGGCAAGTAACCGTACAATAAGCGGGATAATGTATAGCACATCAAATCAGTATTGCACGTCAGGGTCCTGTTCGTCCTGTCGGGATTTATTTTCCTATACTGCCTGGTGGATGATAATTCATCCCTTACATACATCTTACTAGGTGATAGTATAGTGAAGTGGAATGTCACTCTTCCCAAGCTCACGCACACAACCCCAAATGGCACCTTCCAGTGTCTTAACCCCCTAATCAGATTTACAGGGCCAGCTATCTAGGATGAGCAGGGTGTCTAGTGGATTGGAAGGTGGATGAGCACTGTGTGGGTGTGTGTGTTGGATGTGAGAGAGGGAGTGAGAGTGAGAAAGAGATAAAAAAAAGAGAGCAGGCAAATTAAGAGATAGAATAGAGTGAGAGAGAGACAGGGAGGGAGGGAGGGAGAGAGAGAGATATAATAGAGTGAGAGGGAGAGGGAGAGAGAATGAGGAGGAGGAGAGATCATGTTCAAGTGCCTGATTACAGGGTACCACAATCAACAGAATGTAATACCAGATCAATCTAGGCCACCATCACCAGGGGAACACTTCTAACCAAACCAGAATTTACCCTGGGACTACTGTTAGCTATTTTAACATGGCCAACTTGCTGACTAGCCGATAGATCAGCACTACCCGACAATACAACACACAGTAAATGGAAGGATGGATCGTCGGTGATAGTCATAACTGAAACTAGTGAAGAAAGTAAGAGACAGAAATATGTTTGAAGAATGCACAACACATGATAATGTCCATGTCTTTTCCCATCTCACACACACACACACACACACACACACACACACACACACACACACACACACACACACACACACACACACACACACACACACACACACACACACACACACACACACACACACACACACACACACACACACACACACACACACACACACACACGGCTGTTTATCCAAAGAAGTCGGCTTATTTCATTATGCATGAGAACAACAGAAAGAGCTAGAATCTGCCAGTGCTGGAAATTAGGGCAACCTCCTGCCTTGCTGCATCTCAGAGGGACAGGCAGAAATTGGAAAAGGCCTTAGGGTGTGCATGTGAGACACTCCCACTATGCGTGTGGCGTGTCTGTGTAAAAATACCCAAAAAAACTGTCTCTCCCAATCAGGGTGTGTCTACTAGAAGGGGAATCCAACTCGTCCCTTTTCCCTGCACAGAGAGGGAGAGGGAAAGGGAGAGGATGGTGTCTCCATCCTGACCCACTTCTTCACCTTCTCCCTCTCCTGACACTCTTCCCCTCTCTCTCATTCAACCACTCACCACTATTGAACACTCGCTCACCCCACTCTGGGGAAGCATTTAAGGCTTTGGACCCGACCCAGTTAGTTCACATGCAGTAGTATGAAGAAGAACAGAGGAATATGCTTGAGTGAAAGAAAGAAAGAAAGAAAGAAAGAGGGTGAGAGACAGAGTGAGACAGGGATCATTCTGAAACCAGTAGACCACTCTATTACCAATTGGAATTGACCAATTTTGAAATGCAACACTTCCTGTTTTGCCACTGCCGAGTGTATAATTAATAATAGGCTTTTCCCACACCCCAAAGGCAGGAAGGCAATAATGTCTCTGCCCTCATGGTTGTCTCACAGGGTTTGTTCTCACAGTTCCATAACATGCCGTTTCATGTGAGAATGAAGACCCACAGAACTTTGGGACTCAGGGGGGAAACCTGGGGTAATGAAATGGTTGCCAAGGGCAACAGGACCAGGCGTTAATGTCGAGCCCAACTCTCTATTCCTCCATCTCTCCTCCTCCTCCTCCTCTCCTCTCCACCAGTCTGTCCATCCTTCGCCCACTGAAGACATGCGTGCTGCAAGTACAGAGTTGCACAGGCAGCAAGGCGCAGGGAGGCAGAAAGGCAGCGAGGGGCACAGCAGGTCTGGGCCATTCTGGGGCTTCTGTGTGAGGTCAAGCGCCAAGCATCATTTTAATTTTGGACGCTTGGCTCAGATCCTTTGCGTGTAGTTAGAGCTGATGGTGAAATACATGTCACTGAATGTTTCTAAATGTTATAGAATTCAGTGTGATTTTAAAGGCATTATGAGCTTACGGCTCTGTGTATTTTCAGCGTCATGGTTCTTAATTTGAGGCATTCTATTGCATTTGTTTACATTTTTCTTTGACCTAGACACAACATGTAAACAAATGCAGACACACAAAACAAACAAGTAGCTCACAGAAGTCTATATCTATGCATTACCCAGGCTCCCAGAGGCATTCCTTTGATAACACAAGCTTCCTGTCCTGTGGCACCATTTAGTGGTTAAATGGCAAGACTAAAGTGTGTTTTTAAAGTCCTGACCCAATTAGTTCACGTACAAGAAGAATAGGGGAATATGATTAGGAGAGAAAGAAAGACAGAAAGAAAGAAAGAATGAAAAAGAGAGAGACGCTGTAGTCCTGGCGATATTATTAGTTCAAGTACCGACTGAGACTGTCTGAGACTTAGGGTGAATTTTTAAACCATTAGACCAGCCAATCAGCATTGACCACTATGGCATTGCAATACTTCCTATATAGCCACTGTCAGTGCAAGATGACATATTACACATTTTACAAACCCCACTGGCCCCCAGGCATCACTGTCTTTGCCCTTGATGCATAACATCAAACACTGTTCTTGCTCCGGCTTCAATTCTTCCATGTTTGCTAGTGTTGATACGACTGTGTGTTTGTATTGCTTTCTCTGTAGTTCTGCCGCATTTCAAACAAACGCTTCATTTCAACGCCGTCGCACTTAGCCCCCTCTACTGGCCACTGATAGGTGATCCCCTCAGAATGGCACACCGATTCATCTTGAGATCAACAATTCCAGAATATAATATCAGTGAAAACTGACCAGGGAGCAACAGGTCAGCCATGCTACACAAACCCTGCATCTGTTCTAGAAGACAATGACAAAATCCTGAGTTCCAGAGCTCAAGAGTTATGGATTAATCTGGGGGTAATGAATTGGTCCAGAATTCCCCATACGGAAAAGGGTGCTGTGCCCAAATTGCCACCCTAACAGACAGTTGCCAGACGTTGCTGCCTTTATCTCTATGCCAGATCTAGGCCCCACCTGATCCGGAGTCAGTGACTACCAGGAGCACTCGTCCCAACTCGCTCCAGACACCACTCCCCTGGAGCAGTGTTCGCACAGAGACTTTCTTTTTTCCACGCCAGGCGCTCCATGTTTCGCTATGGAATTACGCAAGTAGGGAAAACCTAGATCATGACAATCAGTTGGAATTTTGTGGCCACAACAATGGGTTGTTGCCTAGTTACCTGTCTATGCTGTGCCAGGGAGCCAGCTATCAAGCTAAGTATAATGTATCATAGCACACACACACACACACACACACACACACACACACACACACACACTTTCCACCAGGCATCTTTTTTACTCTCACATTTTGACAAAAAAAAGCATCTCTGTGTGAATACCGCCTAAACTGGGACACTTCCTATACCAGGGAGTTCTAGAATCTTCTGTAAACCTGGTTCTCGAAATACAAGGTTGACTGTTTGTACCGGTTTGCATTTAATACAGGTGAAGAAAAATAAGCCTGTTAAAAATATTGATTCAGATTCCGAACTGCCATATGGGTAAAGCCAACCGCCACACAATCACAGAAAACAAATTTAGATGGTTTTGTCCAACCTTGAAGGACTAGAACCAGGTGTGTCTGTGTGTCTGTGTGTCTGTGTGTCTGTGTGTCTGTGTGTCTGTGTGTCTGTGTGTCTGTGTGTCTGTGTGTCTGTGTGTCTGTGTGTCTGTGTGTCTGTGTGTCTGTGTGTCTGTGTGTCTGTGTGTCTGTGTCTGTGTCTGTGTCTGTGTCTGTGTGTGTGTGTGTGTGTGCTAATAGCCTTTCTTGTTTTCGACCGATAGACACGTGACTTTCTCATGTCACAATGGCTTCCTCATGTATGAAACAGCGAAAGCCAACTGTCATAACAGCGGCATCCACTGACCCACACTGAAGACTGATGTTCACCTGATGCAAACTGATCAGGTCAATTATATTCGAGAAGTCCATGGGTGAACAAAGATGAAGGTTCAATGAAGATAGAAAATTATTTCTACTGCTTTGAAGAAAAAGGCTCATCATTCAATACTGAACCTTTTCCATGGAAACCTACTGAAGGTAAACAAAGGTTGTTTGCAGCTGATATTACAAAAGGGCTCATCACAGAACCTCCGATGGTTTCATGCCAGGGACTGGTCGCAGCCTTGTAGGATGGTCTTTGTGCAAAGGAAGATGTTTGACAAAGGACTCGGTGAAAAAGCACAAAAGAGACCTCTGAGTGTCTTCTCCCTTTGCATCTGATACGTGCAGACAGCCACAAAGGTCGAAGGTCAAGATTTGTGATTTTATTTGACGTTCAGGGAAAAGATACTTAAGGTCAACGAGGATTACCTCCTGTTAGGTTATGGAGTTGAGAGTGCACAGGGTTTCCTTGCGTTAAGAGAATGAGCGACTATGTTGAAAAGATCATCCAGGCAGATAGCTTCCAGGAAATCCTGGCCTTGATTTCTCACAGATCTGGCTGTTCTAGTTTGTCTGAAATAGATGCTTAACAAGGGACTCAGTAAAAAAAAGTGATCGCAGAAAAGGAATGTTTTCTCCCTTACGATCTGATTCATGCAGAAATCCCCATAGGTCAAAGGTTAGTCTACACTAGATTGTGGCCCCATCTGATTCAGAGTCAGTGATTTATCAGGAGACACTCGTTCCAACGCCCTCCAGATACCACTCCTCGAACTGGGACACTGCGTGAGCCAGGGAGTTCTGGGATAATTCTAGAAACGGAAGGTCTTTTCCCAAAAAGCTGAAGAATCCTTTTTCCTGGGACTTCTATAGAAAGCTCTACATGGTTTTATTTTTAGCGTTCAACGAAGACAGTTAAGGTCAAGAGGATTACATCCTGCTATGTTGGTACTTGTGTACTTGCTTTTCTTCTGAGATCTTATTTTAAACTAGTACTTTTAATTATTGATCTTTTAATCTCATCTTACACTAGTACTTTTAATAACAAGGAGGTTTGACTCTCAGTGAAATCACACATAAATTAACAGAGGAATATCCACATTCATGCTGTGACATCTCATCAAACATACAGACTTCAGCTGTCCTTAACGATCAGCTCACTATAATGACATCATCTCCACTACAATTGCCATACAACTGGCCTTGATGAAGTTAATTTAGCCATTCAACACTAGGGGACAACAGGGAAATGACAAAATCAAAATGGTCAGTTCTATTTTGATTCCAACGCACACAGACAGCGATTTACGAATAAGTGGATTAGGATTATGGCATGTAGGTGTAAGGCCGGCATCAGACGTGCAAAGCAACAAACTCCCCACTGAGAATGTCCATCCCGAATAGTGCTGACCGTTTGATTTCGTTTGTTAGCGTCACCCATGTCAACGGCATTTATTTAGCGTCCTCTGATCCATGATCCAACTTTTCCTCAAGATCACAGACAGAAAGCCGCCATGCTCTAACTAGAACCTCTCTTCAGTCCAATTCCAATAAGTACTTTTAGAATGTCCATTATCAGTGCAATCTCAAATGTAGAAGAGTCCAAAGCTAGTGTGTTCATCTGACGGAGAGAGAGGGAAAACAAACAAACAAAAGAACAACTTTTCCTTGTCCTTTCACGAGAGACATCTGGAGCGGGATGTCTTTTAGACCCCCAGACACGTACAGCATCACATAACATGCTTCCAAGTAGTGGCAGACCATTTCTCTCTGAATGCAAGGCAAAGAGAGACGGCAAACAATACATGTTGTGTCCGATACAGTGGAATCTGAACAAGTGTGGAAATCATCACTGCCCTTGTTTTTCCCTTCGGTAGATAGCGTTTGTTTATCGGGTAACTGGGTTCAGAAACAACGATTCACAGCGTTTAGAGCCCCCATTGGCTGGCATATGTGTGGTGACTGACTAGCTGGCTTTGCACAGTTATGGGTTAACCTGCTCTGCAGACACTGCCAGAGCTACCCAGGGATCATCAAATAAATACATAGGACTAGATAAATTATAGATAAGATTTGAGCTACAGAAAATATTTTGGACCAAACATCCTTGCAGCACAGGAGTCAGGTGTGCTTTAGAGATTCCTTAATGCTTGATGACTTTTTCATGAAAAGGCTAAATCCATATGTGTGACCAGCTATGGCATTGTGTGTTGAAAATGTGTGTTTTTGCAAATGAGAGCCACTAGTATCTGGATTCAAGTGTGGTGCAGGTGTCAACTGCAATACTTGAGAGCATTGCATTACAGAGCCGAAATCATTCCACATTGGACACAGGCCCACACAAACTCCATCGGATTTAGTATCTCCTGTGAGCCAGTCTGATATGTGACCAGAGTCAATTGCATATTTCAAAACCACCATCAGATGTTTGAGAGTCGTGATGATAATGTTCAACGCCACCCCCTCCCTGCCACTCGCACTGCAGCTGGACTCTGCGAACACGCACAGGTTTCAGTCATTGAAATCAGATATAATAAAATGACCAACACAACTCTACGATCAATTGTGGAGATCACATTACGACAAAACACAGTCTATGTGTGTCAAAACACCATCCGAAACACAGAAATGAAGCGCACTAGAAAAACTGTGCCGTACCCCAAACCGCTTATGCTAGTGTTGTGTGTTACAACCCAGTTCAATAGTCCTCCCACCAGCTAAAACGAGAAAACTAGAATTGTGTCTACGTAGAGACGTTGTAGCCTCGCCTGTAGAGGAAGCAACAAATGCGAATGGAGTGGTACCTACTGTAGCCCTCTATTTTACAGCCATGATGGATAGTTTCGCCACATTGAATAGTCGTCAGATTTCAGGGGCCACGTAAACATGGGCAACGGCTGTTCGTTTCCAGCAGTTGCACAAAGTAGATGGACAAATGTGCACGTAGGTTCATGTAGAAAACGGAGTATATGTCAGGGAATTGGACGTTGCAGTGGCCCTTCAACGATATTCTTTCGATACAAGTTCTCAAGCCCGTTCCATTTACGCAAACTAGCTTGCGGCTAATGTTACAGTGCCGTAGATATCGGCAGGCTACAGTGTTGCTTTGGGTATAGCTAGCTGACGATACATTGTTTCACTTTTTCACTTCGACAACCCGCGCCATTCGTAGTTAGCTATATGGCTTCACTGTAGGTAGTGTGAATACAATCTGAGGATTTAGTGGAGCATTGGGCGTTTCGTGCACGTAAATAAAAAGCCAATAATGGCAAGGAATCCGCCAGAACGTGGCCCACTCAGTCATATCATGGTGGTGTTTTATCAACACAGTGTTTTTGCGAGAAAAAAAACACAGACAGTTAGCTAATACACTCGTGCCTCCATTAGTCAGCTGTGTGGTTCAGACACGGCTGATCGAACAAGTGTCGAGCAAGTAAACAATGTGAAGGGTTCTATGACAAACAGTGAGTTAATACCGCCGTATACACATACACACAGAGTGGCGAATAGCGATTGTTCCTTATTCTTACCATTCTGTTGGTCGCGAAAGTCTTCACTGGCAGAGAAATGCGTTCCGAAGCAAACACGTCGAGGTGTTGGAGTCGATGTAGAACGTTTATGAAAGCCGATTAGGCGGACTTTAAACGTAAAGTCACAAGCCTGGGTCTGGGTTCTTGCTCTGGATGGATGTCAGTTCCACTGCAGATACTCCGGTTGATCCGCAGAGCGAGGGGGAAGCAGTTGAGAGAGGGAGCTGATCGAGTGAGGTGGAAATCAGAGTAGGGGGAGGTGCATTAGTACAGTACATCCGGGTACTCTCTCTCTCCCTCTCCCTCTCCTCTTTCACTGAACATGTAGCCTACACCTTTGCATACATTAATTGAGCGAACGTTAAGCTTTGCATGACGTTCAGTTGAGTGCGTAAAGCACGTCTACAGAAATTGTTGGAGAAAATGTATAATAATAGGCCATACATACATCAGATCTCGTAAATTCACGTTTAACTGAGAGGCGAAAACCACACCAGATCTTATATAGACATATATATAGTCACACCAAGATCTTATATAGACATATGAAATATATGACATATAGATCTGTGTTAGACAAATTTACCTCAGAGATTTCAATCAGAGAATTACATTTTATAATCTGAACAGCCAATTATCTAAGAACAGAACATGCTACCCCTTTTAATAATAGCATGCCATTACTTGAGTTAGTTGAAATTGACAGGGGCTCAGAGTCCAAATATGTAATTGAAGCAAATAATAAAATGATGGTTTTGCAGTGTGTGGTGTTTATGAAGCCTTATTGTCTTGCCCTAATAGATGTCATGCCTATACTGGATGTTTGGGGCCTCTATCCCTTTTTAAACATAGATGCAATGAAGCAAAGGGTGATCTTGATTGGCACGTATGGTTAAAAGTTGGGAACAAATGCAGAAATCAACAGTTCCTAATGCAGAAAATGACGGACACTCACAAACAAAGATATCTTTGTATTTATTGCATTGTCTTGTATTTTTTCAGGTGGCACTGGTGTACATGATTCAAGTGATATGTGTCAATGCTTTCTTCATTCAGATCAAAGTAACATAGGAAGCTGTCAAGCAATGCAACTTGATATATTCATAGAAGAATCAAAAATCACAACCAAGCAAGGCGGCATACAAATTATCACATAAGAAAATCTGTGAATGAGATATTTATAAATGCATGTGAGCAAAGAAAACGTAAACACAAGATTCAACAAGGCATATAAAGACGATAACCTGTTCTTACTTTTGACGGTAAAACCCTTTACTCGATACCTTAACCACTTTGTGCTTCTCTGACATAACAGGCAAATTAAACAAAGGTAGGGTATGCATCCTTAAAGAATACCAACACAACCAATTGATATGAAATGGGCAGTAGTAAATAGTTAAGTTCACTTTCACATCAACACATTCACCACATTCACACTTAAATACATACACTTCACAAGCTGATCGAACCACCAGAGGTTGCTGTCTTCCTCTATATTTAATAGCATGACAGCATTGGCATTATAATGTATGCAGCACCCTTTTGTAGATCTCTTTTTTGCCCCTGTTCACAAAAAGATACCCCTCACAGCTGTGGCGTGAGCGAAAGCTCTGGAGAGGACCACGGCCGACAAAAGAGTCCTCTCTCGTTCCTGCAACAAACACAGAACTGAGAGCTGCAGATTTGGGTGCAGACATAGAGACAGATAGATAGATAGATATACAGATAGATAGACAGACAGACAGACAGGTAGATGGATAGATTGATAGAGAGAGAGAGAGAGAGAGAGAGATAGGGAATGAAAGAGAGACGTAAAGGGAACACACTCGCCCCCTGCTCCCTGCTATTGTATGGGGATGCACAGAGAAAGGTCATTAAGAAGAACAAAAAAGAATCTCTCGCTCCGAAATGTCCGCCAACTCCTCCTCGCCTAACCACCCAAAACGCAGTCCACAGTGCTGTGATGGTGACAGTGGCGAGTCTCCTCGCCGTGCGTTCAGCCCAGTCTCTCAGAAGGGGGGATGGGAGGCTAAAGGATCCAGGCCTCTTTGTTGATCCACATCAGGCTGCGAGTCTCGTTGGGCTTGACCTCGTACTCGATGCAGTTGAAGTTGTTGCCGAACTGACAGTGCTCCCTCTTGTAGTAGTTGTAGAACTTGACCTGCCATATGGTCTCAAACATGCCGGCCTCTTTGAACTAAAAATGAATAGAGAGAGAGAGAGAGAGAGAGAGAGAGAGAGAGAGAGAGAGAGAGAGAGAGAGAGAGAGAGAGAAAGAGAGAGGGGAGGAGGGAGGAAGTAGTGTTTGTCAACAAGGAAGCAATTCTGTATAGAACGACTCAGTTATAGACTTGTAATCTCAGAGCCAATTCGGATGACAGGCAGTCAGTTCTAATTATATTCGAAATTAAATACACTTCTTGTTAAATTGAGCCCATCACTATTCAGGCTCCTCTAGCTGTCCTATCAGTGTATGCACTCAAAAATCTCTGGTGTTTGTTCACAGTCCTGGGGGGATTCCAAGATGGTGGTAAACCTCCAGGGAGGAGTGGCCTGTGGCTTTTTTTGCGAGGGGAATGAAGCCAAAAGGCTCTTCTGTTCCATGTAAACCAGGCTCTTATTTACCAGGTAAACCAGGTTTATTCTGACTTAACTGAGCCAGGTTTTGTCACTAAACCACGTTCTCGGAATACACCCCTGGCTTTGTAAACCATAGTGATTCAGACCGACCCATAAACAAGTCCAGCCAATCAACACATTGCTTCAGGAATTTGGAAGGGAGGGGTATCATTTCATTGGCTGTTGAGCTCAAATATCAACAACCTTTCGCCAGAATCACGAACTGTATCTCTAATGTCGTGCTTAAAACATCTTTGTTCAACCCAGCATCAGAAGCACAGGAAAAAGAACATGATGTGCAAACGACCTGGTTTGTTTACAATATGCACTGGACCCTCCGTCATAACTTGTATTTCATTACAAATATATTGAAATCATATAAAGGTATAACTAATAATTATGTAAATAGAAGTATTTTTGTGAAAGCACGTGGACATTACCTGGTGAACACCCCGCATACACAGCCTACACAATCACTCATCCAACCAACAAACACAGTGCCAACAAGCAACCACGTTGACCACTGAATCTGTCTCTTAAAGCAACACTATGCAACAATTTGACACTTTTTGAGGTATGGTTATGTAGGCAACTAGTATTGGTACCATCCTCAGATTAGTTTTGATAGCATATCATGTGAAGGACATATACACACCTGTGTCTTTCCCACTAGCCATCCAGGATATGCACAATGTAGTTCTGTGGTCCGGGTAGGAAACACCCAGCAAAAATGGAAGAAAAGCTTACACAGCATGACATAGCCAGCTATTCTGCCAAAGGACCCCAGTTAGTGTGTTGGGAAGCTTCTATCAGTGCCAGCTGTGCTGTTGTGTTTGGAAGGTTTTTGCAGCATGCCTTGTAGGTAGTAGTTAGCTTGTTAGTTTTGTAACATAACTAGGCTACTTATTACAGTGCATGAAATGCCCTGTATTGTTATTCCTAGGCTTCTTCTTCTTCTTCTTCTTCTTCTTCTTCTTATTCTTGTTACCTTTTTCTGCGATTAATTCAGCCCGAACCGCTTAACGTAGAAACTTCATTCAAACTTTGTCGCGTAGGTCTTGTAAACGACACTTATGCTATGTATTTTTCACTTTTCTAAACTTTATACTTTTTAATATATTAAAGAAAAACGAATATAGATTTCTCCCATTGACTTACATTGGGCCATTATGACATCATAATAGGGTCTTTAAACTGGCTTGCACCTGTGCTTTACTCTGCCGTGCTAAGGCAAAAGACCATAACTTCAAGTTTGGTCAAAAATGAGTTTTTGACGTATTTGTAAAATATCAGCAGTAATTAAACAAATGTACTGATATTAAATGTACTACTAACATGCCATTATCAAATTAAAGCCAGTGACATCAGTATTTTGGTTGATTTCACGATGTATAGGCTACCGACAGTTAGCATACCAAGCTAGGTAGCATTACCATTAGAATTGCATGGCAGATATGCTAAGCTATCGGGCTATTCCCCCACCCAGTGCCTGTGGCTAGTCCGAAAAAGGTGCATCTAAATCGGGTAACTTCCCTTGGCGAGCGGGGGCATGTGGAGGGGGAAAATGGGCCTCATTCTCTATCGTTCTCTCTCTCTCTCTCTCACACACACACACACACACACACACACACACACACACACACACACACACACACACACACACACACACACACACACACACACACACACACACACACACACACACACACACACACACACACACACACACACACACACACCCCCCAATGGACTGACATAGATGTTTTATGTGTTTCATGTGACAATTCAAGTTCATTGTTTTATGTGCTTAATGTGATAATTCAATGGTGTGTGTGTGTGTGTGTGTGTGTGTGTGTGTGTGTGTGTGTGTGTGTGTGATAATCATTGTATTGGTAATTGTGATAAATGAAATAGTATTACTACTGATTAATTAATAGGGTCATTATTCCATTGTTATCATACCACTGAGCTTTAACATAGAAGTTACTGCCTTCTGCCTTAGTATGCTTCACTGACACCTGTGCCAAATCCAAAGAACCTCTTCTCTCTCTGTCCCTCTCAATTTAACTGTAACTAGGAACATTAAGACACCATCCATTCTCTATTTTTTTTTCTCTCCATCTCTCCATCTTTCTCTCTGTCAACTTTCTCTCACACTCAATCTCTCTTCTTCACTCCATTTTTATCTCCTTTTTTCAATATTTTCACTCTCTCTTTATCTCTTCATCCAGAGACACTCTTGTTCACTCTTCTTTCCTTCTTCCACTCTTCTTTCCTTTCTTATTTTCTTCTTCCATTTTTCTTTCCTTCTTCCACTCTTCTTGCCTTTCTTTTTTCCTTCATCCACTCTTCTTTCCTTCTTCCACTTTTCTTTCCTTTCTTCACTCTTCTTTCCTTCTTACACTCTTCTTTCCTTTCTTCTTTCCTTCTTTCACTCTTCTTTCTTTCCTTATTTCCTTCTTCCACTCTTCTTTCCTTCCTTCACTCTTCTTTCTTTTCTTCTTTCATTATTTCACTCTTCTTTCTTTTCTTCTTTCCTTCTTCCACTCTTCTTTCCTTTCTTCACTCTTCTTTCTTTTCTTCTTTCCTTCTTTCACTCTTCTTTCCTTTCTTCTTTCCCTCTTCCACTCTTCTCTCCTTTCTTCACTCTTCTTTCCTTTTGTCTTTCCTTCTTCTACTCTTCTTGCCTTTCTTTTTTCCTTCATCCACTCTTCTTTCCTTCTTCCACTTTTCTTTCCTTTCTTCACTCTTCTTTCCTTCTTACACTCTTCTTTCCTTTCTTATTTCCTTCTTTCACTCTTCTTTCTTTTCTTCTTCCTTTCTTAACCTTTGCATTTCATGCACTGGTATTTCCTTCAGGAAATGCATTTTCTAGTTGTTCTTGTTACCTTTTTCTGCGATTAATTCAGCCCGAACCGCTTAACGTAGAAACTTCATTCAAACTTTGTCGCGTAGGTCTTGCAAAGGACACTTATGCTATGTTTTCACTTTTCAAAACTTTATACTTTTTAAGATATTAAATAAAAACGAATCTAAATTTTCCCATTGACTTACATTGGGCCATTATGACATCATAATAGGGTCTTTAAACTGGCTTGCACCTGTGCTTCACTGACACCTGACAACTTTTTAAGATATTAAATAAAAACGAATCTAAATTTTCCCATTGACTTACATTGGGCCATTATGACATCATAATAGGGTCTTTAAACTGGCTTGCACCTGTGCTTCACTGAATCCAAGGAACCTCTTCTCTGTCCCTCTCAATTTAACTGTAACTAGAAACATTAAGACACCTTCCATTCTCATTCTCTACTTTTTTTTCTCTCCATCTCTCCATCTTTCTCTCTATCCCTCTCAGTCTACTTTCTCTCACACTCAATCTCTCTTCTTCACTCCATTTTTTTCTCCTTTTTTCAATATTTTCACTCTCTTTTTCTCTTTATCCAGAGCCACTCTTGTTCACTCTTCTTTCCTTTCTTCTTCCACTCTTCTTTCCTTCTTTCATTTTTCTTTACTTTCTTCACTCTCCTTTCTTCTTTCACTCTTCTTTCCTTTCTTCTTTCCTTCTTTCACGCTTCTTTCTTTTCTTCTTTCTTTCTTCAACTATTCTTTCCTTCTTTCACTCTTCTTTCCTTTCTTCACTCTTCTTTCTTTTCTTCTTTCCTTCTTCCACTCTTCTTTCCATCTTCCAGTCTTCTTTCCTTCTTTCACTCTTCTTTCCTTTCTTCTTTCCTTCTTTCACTCTTCTTTCTTTTCTTCTTCCTTTCTTAACTTTTGCATTTCATGCACTGGTATTTCCTTCAGGAAATGCATTTTCTAGTTGCTGCTTAAAGTCGATACAAATGCACGATAGACGTTAAAATACCAACGTAGAAGATCACCCCCTGATTGCCAATCGCTTACCTCTATGGCGACTTGCACAGGTTGCCTCTCCCCGCTCTTGGTTGGCGGCACGCCCTCGGTGTCATAGAGCCCGGTGTACACCACCGATTCCTCGTCTTTGGACACCACCTCCAGGGGGAATTTGACGGTGCCGATGAGCATAGTACTGCCATAACCACCACAAATGTGCTTTAGTTAATAAACTCGCGTCGACTAGTTGTCTCCATTAGCTAAGAGCAGACCTTGTTGTTTAACGTAGCCTACATCATCAGGCATCTACAGCGAGCAGATACTCGTTACTGAAATAAGAAACCTAACCTGGCGTTAGGGAGTTGTATCTATTAGCAAGCCAAGTGACTACCCTGTAAAGAACCCATGCTTAAAAATGCATCTTATAAAACCAATAGACCTATTTCTAGGCTAACATGCAATTTTGTATTCTATATACGTTAGCTGACTTATTCCTATAGGCCATGTCATTTGATGATAGTGCGGTGGCTACGCCTTGGCTGCATCATAAAGCAAACGAATTTAATTTAAAATATGTAGCCTGGCAATCGTATTGCCCCAAAAAACCTACATTGCATGTTATCAATTTGCTGATATGTATAGAGAAGACAGTGAACATAACCCTACACCATGTTTACGGGATTCTCAGCTTCTTCTATGAATGCAAGGATGTGATGAATAACAATAGTGCTTTTACACATATAGGCCAGCCTGCATATGAGCCTAAATACAAGTAAGGGGTTATTTAGAAATGGTAGCCTACTTACCCTGGCTCGGCGTTCGTCGGTTTCAAGACTACCTGAATTTTGTATTTGGATCCGGTCAGCAATTTTATTGTTCTGTTCTGTCCGAACCTCGTCCCATCTACTTTGAAGAACACTGGTCCTTCATTTGGCTGGATCTTCAGTGAGATCGAGATGTTTATTACAGACGGAATATCAGCCATAACTGCTCAAAATTGGCCTATAAAACTACCTCGTCGTCTTCCTGTATTGAAAAAATTAAATACAACCTCTGGACGCGTCGACTGCCTATTTGCGCTATTGCCAGTCGCCCAAGGATGCTGTGACGTAGGGAGCCAGTTCATTCGTTGGCAACGCTGTTACAACGGACAACATATAGGGATAGCCTGTCGACTGACGCGAACATAATCCTTACGTATCTAGTGATATGGGTTAATCCACCAAGACAGCAATTCTATTTTTGTTGTGGTCAAACAACAGAGAGTAAGACGTCAACCGTCTCTGTCGAATGAATATTGTATGCTGTTGGTATGAGAAATTAGTTTAGCAGGAAGCTAGCCCATCATAATCAAACGTATGGGGAGAAACTGGATATTCATTTACCGTTGCAATTAGTCAAATTCATGGTTGAAAAAAAGACTCAACTCAGTTTTATTCTGCTTGATGTCCACATTTTTTGAGTCAAGAAAAGGCCGTTCCTCCATAGCTATTAATGTGACCCTGTCCATAGTCCTGAAATGGCATGGTGGTCTCCCCCAACTGACCCACCAATGTGTAATGGTTTTATGTCGAATCTTACCTAGTATGCCACCACTGATACCTAAATCCACAGTGACACCACATACTATTTGTGTTAATAAAAACAGAAAGGAAAAAAAAGATGGAGCAGTCAAAACTCAGTGTTCAAACCACAGGGTGATTCATTTGTCTGTGACATTTGTCACTAAGTCTTTGTACAGATGATGTTGGTTTACATTCAGAGTCAAGCATGTACATGAAGAGACATCAAGTTTATGAGAGGATATGTCAAAATACAATAATTGGCAATCGGAGGCTCACGCCTGTGAGGTGAATCAGACGTTTTTCTCATTTAAGAATAAATTAGAAAGATTTGCTATGCATTCAAGGTATTCATAATGTTATGATACATTAATATAGATATATAGATATATATTATTATTATGTCCACAACCTAATTATGTTAGGTTTGAATGTCGCAACACCGTTTTAAGATAAGCACACAAGCAAATTACAAATAATATGTTTAAATCTGCTTGTATTCAGTTACATTTTTAAATAGCAACATGATTAAACAAAAAATTACCATAAAAGACCCTTTAAAAGTATAAATAAGTAGAACTTGTATAATTGTGCCCCATAAGTGCCATTTCAAGAGATTTACATGTTCATAATTCATTAAAAAATCTTGTCTCATGTACATCACTTTCAAAAGAAATATAGATAAGATATCTGCTGGTGATTTAAAAACAAAACAAAAAAAAACATACAAAAAATCCAAAGGTTTTTTCAGGTGCTTAAGTCACAACACACATTATCAATCTTTTCTATATGACTGTTCTCTATTACTGCTAACACTGTCAGCACCTCCACCAATCACAGGTCAAAGGTTATCTCTCCAGCTCGGCCCTGTCACCACCACCTCCACCTATCTCAGGTCACAGGTCATAGGTCATCTCTCCAGCTCTGCCTCTAGTATCTCTCCCCACGTCTCCACGTCAAATGGGTACATGCTGTTGGGGGGTATCTCGTCAGCAGAGCGGATGTGGCTGTATCGGCCCTTGATCCAGTTCCTTTTTGTACGGCTCTTCTGATAGTTACGCACCAGGGTGACCTGAGATGAAAGCCAAACACACAGATTTATGTACAGGAAATGGCCATTCCGATTGAGACAAAACGACAGAGACAGCATTCATTTTGACATTGCCGGTTTTATCCCTGGATATGTGAAATCGGTATGAATTTGCATGCTACTAATTAAAGGTTCCTGATCCTTGCAAAAGGATATTTGAGCTCAACTTTCATTTCATTACACCCCTCCCTTCTGTGGTTCAGATTGCCTGGGATACAGGTAGTGTACATTTAAATGGAGGCCACAGAAGTTGCTTTTATATTTTATTTTTTCAGAGACATCACCAAATCTAGTGAAAAGTGCTATCCAATGAGGTGAAACGGTTTTGCCCTTGTAAGGGGACCCCACACCACACTGATTTGAAATTGAGAATAAAACAAAACTAAACAAAACAAATTACAACAAAAACTGCAAACCTTCCAGGACAGGCCTTCCTGTCGGTCTCCGGCGACCTCTTTGCAGCACACGGCTAGAACGGTCAGGCAGTGGTTCCGCCAGAGGTAGTCGTTGGTCTCGATGAGGCGGTTCCACTGCTTGCTGGTCAGCGCGGCCTGGCACAGACTTTTCACGTCCAGCTCACTGAAGATCCTCAGACTCATTTCGGGGGGAATGGCATCTGTAAAGTCCTGCGGGTTTTCTTCTCGCATAGACAACAATGCGGATAATTCTGGGGGGGGGACATTTCAGTTATCACAGGAAACAAATTATACACTGTCCATGACAGCCAGACATTGGATGTCTTTCAGTTCATATTAATATTGAACAAAAATCCTTAAAAAATTGTTTTAGAAATCAGTTAATTACCTTCAGATAGTTTATCTTGGGTTGAAGAGGTGGGGAGTGGTGAACTCCTCATTGTTTCTTGTTTCATTGTCACGTTTAAGACCTGTACAAGAATGTTTTAAATGTTTTGAACTCAATTGTCCATTGTTTCTGTTCAAACACCATTACAACATTCTAGAACCTGCTGTCAAATAGCCATACTAAAGAATTAGAGATATTTTACAATTACTGCAGACCCTTATCTAAATATGAATTTACCGTCAGCCTAATAACCTATTCTGAAAGTGAAAATGAGACTGTCAAGAACTATACATGAAAGCACACAAGCACCATTAATATCTCATTCAACTAGACATGCACAAATGCCAACAGTAGCGCATTGTCTAAAAGTTACCTGTCTATTCGGTTAAGAAGCAAAAAGGCACAGTGTTGGCTGAGGGTAGTATTGATGCGCCTATGCCCATGTCCTGGTGTTGTCAATGAGGACGAGGAGCTGATGGAGACCAACACTACAGCGTGGTTCCCCACCACAGCAGCTAATGGTGATGACCAGCTGAGAACACCAGTGAACCAGGAACTGGTCCTAAAACAGAAACATGGGGGAAACAATAAGAAACCAGTACAACCCTGCTACAGTTTTCTCATGCAGCAGGTCATTTTATGCCAGAAGAATCCGTGCCTGATCCGTTTTAGAGTAGGGGGGTTTTGTGGGGCTGCAGTGTTTGTGTGATTGCATCAAGGAAGTGAAGTCAAGGACCATTGTATGACAGCCATGTACTGTGAATGCACTAGGTGAAACTTCAGGCAAAAAGTCAGAGTGGAAGACAACCGTACGACGTCCCTTTTCAAGATTATCAACGGTTGGTCCCTGTGCTTAAGTTGTCAATACAAACAAAACAATGGGTAGTCACATAATTCTTTATTCTACGCTGAAGAAATATTGGAAACTGTGCTCTTGAAGTACAATTTTCTTTCAGCTTGTGACGGGGGTGACGAGGTGGCAATGGGCAGTCACATAATTCTTTATTCTACTGAAGAAACACCTCGACATTTACCAAGAAAACAAACAAGATTTTCGTCCTTCAAACGAAAGAATAGACACATACAGATACAAATGATACTGTACACATTTGTTAATAAGAGCTCAAGGCAGTGAAGTACAGTCAGCAATATGTAAAGGGTTACGTAATAGGCACCCTAATCTAGTAATGTGTAATATGCAGTATGTCTCAACACACACTCAAACACTCAGAAGACACGGAGGATGGAGGGCATGTGCCAGGTTCATGGGGTCAAGCATGGAGCAGAGCCACATGATGCTGATTTGCCGATCAACCAGAACATGTGAAATGGCACATTACAGACAAATGGACACCCATACCCTCCCTGGAACATGTAAACACAATAGCCTGGGCCAAACATGACCATAGCAGAATACCTGAATGCACCACAGAGTTTGGAAATCGAATTTGTTCTATCTAATAACAGCAGCACAACACTTGCTATGGTTTCTGCTGGGTGGTGCAGACAGACAGGGTGAAATACATGCCAGCAGCTTTGCACAACAAATGTCTTAAGTGACAAAGAAGACTGGGCCTATATGATGAAGAAGGGAATGTAATTGCTGCTGCAGTTGGGCTAAATATGCACATTTGGACGTTGCCAAGCCCGAGCTGGTGGTGGAGATAAAGTGTTCTGAGAGACCCAAGAAGACACGTATTGTGGAGTCTGTTTTAGAAACGGCATCGAAAACATTCTCATTTCTGACTCGCTCGCCATACGGCAGGCACTCTTACCTACAGCTGGGAACTATTATACAGGACACACACACACACACACACACACACACACACACACACACACACACACACACACACACACACACACACACACACACACACACACACTTGTACACAAAAAACTGTCTCTCTCTCTTTCACACACACTTCATTTGTGCCCATAAGGTGTACACCCAACCTTTCATTAGTTACATTAGTTTAACGTCCCTTTGGTGTTCAAGCCAACCATTCTGAGTTGATTTTCCCATTAAAACGGGATAATATATTTAAGTGAGTCCTCAATAAAGTAGACATAGGCAAGTCAGTGTAAAAATGGGTTTCTAACCAAATGCTTTCATAATTCCAAAACTTTAATGACATTACATTCACAGAAATTGTCAATCACAACTGGCTAATACCAACGGAAGGAAACTACTTGACTAGTCCGCACCTGCAGTTAACTTTTACGCATTTACAGTAATGTTTTCAGGACACAGCAGATTATTGGTTATGGTTTAGCCACGAAGAAGTAAACACTTTTCATTCAACTTTGAATAGCGACAGGGAGCGCTCCTGAAGCAAGTGATTTTCTTGGGAATATAGAGGCTACAGATTTGACCCGATGACAAACAAAAACCACTTGTGTTGGTCTATATATAGATAAGCAAGTAGACAGTATCTTACCTAGCTTATAGGGAGGATTTCTTTAAAATTGCGGGTTTGTTGATTTTCAATTTCGCCAACGACTTCCTTTTCGCTTTCCTCTGACGGCGCTGGTGCTGAAATACGGGCGAACGTCAGTAAATAGCAGAACCATGCCCTTTAAAACTGTTGTTGGTTAAATATTCTGTTACTCCGAGGGCACTCCCCCTGCCTCCTCCCACCGCCTCAACTCGGCTAAGCTAACGTCAGTCTGTCAATACTCTTTTGTGGCTAGTCTGCACGTCGACAAATGCGAGCAAAATTAAACGCCCCCCTCCCCGCATATGAATCGTTACATTTAAGTGTCAACATTTTACCAATCTGAATGAAAAACAATCACACCATATGTATGAGTTAAAAATACCAGTCTACCTTTGACCACTCCCTTCTCCGACTAGCCAGTTTAAATGTCCAATTTGTTTACAACGATGACGTCATTTAAACCCGACGGTTTTTTTTTTTCGACGCATGTGCAATACTGATCTCCGGGAAGCTGTCAAAAAAGAAGCCACGGGCTATTAATGAATTTGTTGTTAAGTTCAGCAGTTAAACATTATGTAGAAATGTTCTGTCATTGATGGCAAAAGTGCCCTCCACAGTATTATATGGTATCAATCATTTTTTTTTTTTAATTGATGGCCAATATGTATGAAATTGTGAAGTACCACGATGAACCTTTTAATAGGGACGGTTGGCAACTAGCTGTTTTACTCCACTAGAGGGCGCTATGCTATCATGTAGATGCAAAAAGCCCAACTTTAGAAAAGGATGATTTTGCTTAGGCTTTCGTTTTTCGCTAATTATTCTAGAAGTAAAAACGTATCCATATAGTCAGTGAATAAAACAAAATCAACTGTAGGGTTATTCTTACCCTAAAAACTATACCATCTGACCTTTTGAATTACTGTAAAACATGCAGAGATGATTTTCAAGTAAAATAGGTTTATATCGTTTTAAATATTGTAAGAATACATTTACAATTCCTAAAAAAAACATTTATGTAAACATTGTAGTTGATCTGTGTTTAAGTCTGAACTCACTAATGAAGCTTGTGTACTCTTGGTTTTTCATCGTTTAATGATCTATATTTGCTTCTTAAAAATTTCTTCAAAACCATCTTTGAATAAAACTTTCATTAACACTCTACATTACATATACATCTTATATACAGTTCCCTCCCTTTGTTGTCACCCATTCTATGCTAGTATAGTGAAGTCCTGCCTCTTGGGACAAAACTCTGGTGTGGGGATGATGAGGGAGATCCGCTCTCTTTCCTGGGGGCAGTCACCTGTTTCTGGGTGCTTTAAGAGTTTCTGGACGACATGTCAAGTGTCTTTGCAAATCTTTTCATCTACAGCCTCTGTTGTTTCAACTCAAGCCAAGCCAACCCAGCTCAACTCTTCTGTTTCTTTGGCGGTGACCTCTCCGTTACAGGTGGCACCTCCCTGTCTGTGAAAGGCTTGGATCGTTTCACCCTGCTCTGCCCCCCACCTGACCTGGCCTGGGATTTATTATGTATAGGTAGCGCATTTTGTTTTTTAAAATGTGAAGCTTGTTTGGTCTTCCCAGTCTTCTTGTGCATTTTTTTCTTGTACTCATGGCCCATGGCTTTCACCCTACTACTGGTCTTCTTTTTGGACTTGATGGGGGTCAGGGTCACAACCACCTCAGGCTGAATCATGCGCGCTGTCACCAGTGGGTGGCCTACGTGCTTCAGCGGGGGTGAGGTTAGGGTGGCACTTGTCCCGAGAAGGGCAGGAGAACAATAATAAGTGGATGGACCTTTGGCAGAAGAGCAGGGGTTCTTCGGCTGAGGTGGTGCGGGAATGCCAAGACGCATTCCCTCAGAACTGAGAGGGTAGGCGCCCGAACCAAGACGCACTGCCTCAGAACTGAGAGGGTAGACGCCTGAAGTCTTGAACCCCTCCACCACCACCTTCTTCTTCTTCTTGAGCTCCTCGTACGGCTTACGGAACACCATGGCAAACATCGTCTTTTCCACCATGTACGAGTTCTTGAGGTTGGAAGCATCCTGTGCAGCTCTGGCAAATTTCGACTGGAGAGATCCCAGGAACGAAACACTCAGCGGAGCCTGCGAGTAATGCTCAGGAAGGCACACAAGTGTGACGCATTGCCGCTTCGCCTCGGCGACAACTTCAAGAGGAGGGGGACATTTGTGACCCTCGAACAACATGATGAGAGGGCGCTGTGGCACTGCGTGTTTCACAAAGTGCTTGAACCATTTGTGGAAGACACTCTCGTCGACGCGTCCTGTGGGAGACTTCTCGTATAGGGCGTTCGAAACGCCTCCAAACTTGTAAGGGCCACGCGGAAATGTCTCTGGGTAGATATTGAGGGGTGGGATATGATCCCCTGCCGCGTTAAAGCACATCAGTACCGTCACAAAGTTTGTGTTTGTTTCGCTGAGGCCCGAGTTTTTGTGTTCATCCTGGTCGCACATAACCGGCAACTCACAGCAGCTGTAAATCTGCCCTGGTTGGTCCTTCAGCCGAAGTTCCTCTAAGGTTTTTGAGAGAACTTCAAAGTAACGGTCCACTGGTCTGCGCCCTTTACGGTGGTCAAAAATCAGCTCCTGGATGTTAGGATTCCTCTTTACAACACCCTCCCACCACGTTCTCCCGAGTGGGGAGTTCTTCGAGTTCTTCTGATGCCTCACAGCCATGGCAGAAGCCATGAAGAGGGCTTTTGAGATCGGGAAACCATATTTCACACAGTACTTCCAATAGTCAAACAGCTCCTCTTCTTCCTCTCCCGAGAGCAAGTTTTTAGGGCCTGGTCTGGTGCCGTGTACGACACGTCCTCTAACTCTATCCCCCAAAGTTACTCGGGGAACGCTGTAGATCCTGGAAGCTTCCCTCAGGGACATCCCACCCTTCACCTTTTCAAGGGCTTGCAGCATGTCTTCACCACGCCAATTATTCCTTTTTTTTCTCTGATGGGAGAGCAAAACATGCTGGCTCATTAATGTGAACAACAATGTTGTGAATAAGATAACATTACAGAGTTGAAGTACTTCATAAGTTCACTTCCGACCTCTTTGATCTGCAGTTCACCAAAAGCACATCAAAGAAACCTTTAAACAGAAACCTTTAAACCTTTAATAAATCTCTGTATCTGAGCAATTCACAAGAATAACATACTTACATTCATAACAGTGGTTTCATCAAAAGCAACAAACTAAAATTGCTTTTTGACTGGAACAAAATGACATCCTCATTAAAATGATTGCCCAACTTACCACATTAGAGTCGCCATTGTTCAGAGGAGCCAACTCCGGTTGTGCCTCAGTGTCTTTTCTCCTCTGTTCATTGGTCAGCACAGACTCCTCTCCGTCTGCGGTCGTATCCATTTCAGAGTTAAACTGTTCTACAGGTTCTTCAACCTCATCTGTATTTTGGGGAGCCGTCTCTCCCATCGATGAGACCTGAATCACGGTTGCGTTTTCAATGGGTGCCCTCCACAGGTCTTCTTCCCAATATGGCACCATTGTGCTGTCAGTAGATATTATTTGTTCCCCCAAAGTTTGACAACCGTCTATGGATTCTTTAGTCTCTTTTGACTCCTGATATACAACCCACTCCCCTGCAGACACTTGTTGGTCACTCACAGCTATAACCCCTCTTTCAAGTATTAGGGTTACATGCTCGTCACTTGACAAAACCCTGTAAGATGCGACTCCTGGTCCTCTAGGGGACTTTGGATGAACATCCTTTCCTTTCTTTGGTGTCTCAGGGGGAGCGCAAATCGAGAAAGAAGAGCAGAGCATTTCCTCGCAGGAGAGTAGATCTTCTGACCGATCGGCAGATTCTCGAGAAGATGACTGGCCGATGTGGCTGTAATCCACAGCATCTGGATTCAGTGGATAGATGCCACACCTTTTAAAGCCTTTTACAACAGCCTTCTTCTTTTTGAGCCCTTCGTAGGGTTGATGGAGGAGTCTGGCAATATGGCTCTTGTCCACCTCAACAGACTCATTAGCATGGCAGACCTTTCTACACAACTTGGCAAACTGTGACTTCAGAGGCCCGAGGAATGACTTGCCTAATGGCTGTAAGGTATCAGAGCAATTTGGGGGGAGGCATACAAGTACAACACCTTCCTTCTTTGCCTCTGTTACCAGTTCCAGATTTAGGTGGATTTTGTGCCCATCGAGTATAAGCAGGAGGGGCCGGTCCTGCACGGCATGTTTCACAAAATGGATGAACCATTGGTGAGACGATTCCCCATCAACGTATCCAGGCGGGGATGCGTCACATAAGGCAATTTGGAAATCCCCTGGGGCATGTGGAGAAACGGGGCGTGTCTCTGAGTAGAAACAAAATGGTGGTACATCTTCCCCAGCAGCACTAAAACACACCAACACAGACATAGACATGTTGTTCCCATTTGCTTGCTGGTGAACAGTTTCCGATCCCTTGCCTGCCAAGACCTTCTGATAGTTCTTGTCCAGTTTAAATCCAGACTCCTCACAGCTGTATATTTGCCTCGGTTTGTCCTCAAGTCCATGTTCTTCTAACGTATGTTTGAGAAGTTCAAAGTACTGCTCCAGTCTACGTCTAGTAGCAGGCTTAGTCCTCCTTTTATGAAATTTGTCTGAATTCCAAAGAGTCCAAATGCTTTTGTGTCTTTTTCGGAAAGACCGCCACCACGTTTCCCCAACTACACCGCTACTGTCTGGGTTTCTTGTCTTCCTAATAGAACAGGCAAAGGCTAACAATTGTTTTTTGGTGAGAGGGAACCCAAATTGGGCACAGAAGAGACAGTACTGCACGAGATCATTCTCATCCTTCTCTGAAAGTAATGCTTTTGGACCACCTCTGGTACCGTGGACCACGTGTCCCTTCACCCTATCAGTCAAGGTCGATCGAGGGACACTGAAGATTCTGCACGCCATCCTTATGGTCATGCCAGACCTCACGTCTTCAAGAGCATGGAGCATGTCCTCCTCTCGCCAAAGCTTTCTCTGTGGAGAAAAATAAACACAGAGTTTTTAAACTGTCAATAAATCAAAACGGTTCCTGCATTTTTCACGTATTTTCAGACACAGCACAAACCTACATTTTTATTTGAGCACTTTGAGCTGCATTGTTTTGCATGAAAGGTGCTAGACAAATAAAGTTTATTATTATTATTACATCATCAATAACCAGGGAAACTCCTCCTCTCGCCAAAGCTTTCTCTGTGGAGAAAAATAAACACTGACAATAAACTGGCAATAAATCAAAACTTTATTATGTGAGGGGCATCATGGAGTTCTCTAAAACTTACGTCCTTCATGTGCTAAAGTGTTGTAAAGCACTGGTGATCTGCTTTACACATGAGAGCAGCAGAATACAGTTAGCACTGCGAACAGCTAGCTAGCGAACTGATGTATTGTAAGTTATGTTGTAAATGCAGTTTCTGCATTTATCACGTACTGTCCGACACAGGACAAACCTACATTTAAGGCACTTTGCGCCATTTTCTGCCTGAAAGGTGCTAAATACACAAATAAAGTGTATTATTATTATTATTACATCATCAATAACCAGGGCAGCTGGGAAGACTGACAAACATGTTTATTTCTCCTTCAAATGGCTATGATTTTTTTGTATTATTACAGTTTGTTTTAACTATGATTTTACTATGTACTGGCTCTGTGGCACCCTGATATTCTTTTGAATGATAAGTGTGCTACAAATACAATGCATCATCAAAATGTTACAGCTTTTTTGAATCAGTGACAGAAACAGACCAGTCTGTATAGACCCAAATTCATTGAGATGATCTGGCCTGGTCGGTGTGTGGGTTTTTGCATTCATGTTTATTTATCCTGGGATGAATAACCAGACACAGTCGTCTCCTTAGTAGGCCTATCTACTTATTTGGAAAATTCCACCGCATATCTGGTGTCCATTGCCAGTCCCTTACAATAGGACACTAGGAAAAACTCTTCTTTTCAGTTCTGGATAGAACCAAGTCAGGCAGGGTCTGGAGCAAAAAAAAGGTTTATTATTATTTTATTAAGAATTGCTTTACTTTTTTATACACCTGATGAATCCCTCTTACTAAATCTTCATTGACCCTTCCCCATAGGTTACGTGTCATTCTTTTAATCGCAGGATCTGTTAGGGCCGGAAATATTCGTTTCATCTTTGGTTTGTTCTCTGCACCTGCGTTCAGGCTGAGGCCAAACCGATTTGCTCCTGGTGTACTACAGAGTTACCCAAATCGGAGAAACGGGATGATTCCATGTTAAGAGAGAATGGCCTCTAGGAGAGAGTGGGGAACTTTTAGTCAACATGGAGAAAGTTCCTTTGATACACCTCTTTGTATTTCACACATCAGTATGTTTGCTATACTAGAAACGTCATATAGGCATAGAGTGCACATAATCTAATTTATTTCATTTTTTTCTAAATAAATCATGCCAGTATGCCAGTCAAACTAGTTATATTGATTGTTGACTTTTTTCCCCACACAGATAATTGAGTTGTCATTCACATGTTTTCTACTACCCAAAAGCCACCTGAGAGGTTCGCTTTAAATATCGCAAAGCTGCTGTTGCAGTCTTTACATGGAAGTAAGTAGGATAAACAAATATGTGTGGTGTAAAGACATTAACCAAAAATGTTAGCGATATGATCAAGTATGATCTCTATCAAGACCCGTAACCTCTCGTGAACATCTCTAACTCTGTCCTCAGCTGTCGTCGCTGCGATCGGCGGGAAAGAGTGAGAAAGGTCTCGGTGTCGGTTGAAAACTGTATGTCGCCAAATAAAATAAATAAAATCGGATTCGTTCAGTTCGTTCCATGACGGTTTGTACACACATATACATCGCTGACTAGTACACCTAATTACGCTGTATAACTGTATTTTTGTGCACACCTACTACAATGTAAACACCCCTTTTTGGCAGGAGCGTACGTTGTTTAAAATCAGTTATCAGGGTTGACACAGAAATCAATATTAAGCAACTCGTCAACAGGAGAGAGCGGTCGTATGGAATAGTGATGGGAAGTTCGGATCATTTTACCGACTCGAATCTTTGAATCTCGTTCAGTAAAATGAACGAATCTTTTTTCGAGTCACTCGTTCATTTTAACGGGGGGGGGGGGGGGGGGGGGGGTGCTACTCAACATTTTTAAATTTTATATATACGTATCATATTTTCATGGAAGTTACTACATGTAAACCAGCAGATACTAATTCCTGCATTCAAATAATATTATATGAAAGTTTGGATGAAATGGTCATCACATAAGCATTTAATGATCACGGCAAACTATTACGCTGCACTGAACTGTAAGTAAAGTTTTAAAAAGTTAAAATAACTAAACCTGTAATTATTTCTTGTGAACGAATATCATTCACGTCTTACTAACCATAGACACTCGGAAGTGAACTAGGTTAATAAGTCCTTTCTGTTTCCTCTTCTGAGCCTATGCAGGTTACGTGAAAAAATATCCAGAGCCCAGTCAAAATGAACGAAACATTTCGGTTTTCTCTAGCTTCCCATGCTGAGCCTATGCAGATCACGTGAAAAATGATCCAAATACTTGTATCCGGCAGATGACCTAATCGTTCACCTCCCGACCGTCTTTGGATCAACGTTTCGTTCATCTGCCGGATATCGTTCAATGATTCGTTCTTTTGCCGGATATCAGTCTTTCGTTCAATGATTCGTTCTTTCGCCAACCGTGTCTTTGGATCTATGATTCGTTCATCTGCCGGATATGGGTATTTCGTTCAATGATTCGTTCTTTTGCCGGATCGTTCAATGATTCGTTCTTTTGCCGGATCGTTCAATGTTTCGTTCTTTTGCCAAACGTGTCTGTTTCGTTCAATGATTCGTTCTTTTGACAACCGTGTCTTTGGATCTATGATTCGTTCATCTGCCGGATATGGATCGTTGGATCCTTTTCCACGTGACCTGCATAGGCTCAGTACAGTCAGCTAGAGGAAACAGAAATGATTCGTTCTTTTTCCGACTGGGTCTCTTGGATACGGGTCTTTGGATCATTTTTACGTGACCTGCATTCAACAAATCATTTCTGTTTCCTTGGCTTAGCCAATGCAACAGTCCCAGTTGTCCCGATGCGCGGTCATGAACGAGAAAAAGAACGAATCTTTTTTTGAGAGGACTCGTTACTCTCGAGTCGTTGTAAGGATTCGTTCAAAATGAACGAATCGTTCACGAACGACACATCACTAGTATGGAAGGGGCGTAGGGAACGCTACTATACCTTGACGACTTTTCCTCGATTCATTTTACTGGCTGTAGTTAACATTAATGACAGAAAACTATTTACTAGTCCTCATAATTCGCATAGATATGCAATGGATTCACAGTTCACTGGGTCTTTCAACTAATTCCACCGCAGGCATTGTTTTAGGACTTCAAGATAGCCTGTACAAGTTAAAGCTACCCGCTAAAAAAGTGACAACAACGCGCTCTACCCCTAGGAACCTGCTTACACTCCACACATGCGCAGGGCAAGCTCTACACCGGAAGTATGGGAACAGAAGTTGTCGCGTGAAAGGAGAATTTAACAACAAAGTTAATTGACTGAAGGTGGGCGGCAAATGCTCCCGACCACAAGAGGAGGTACGTTGTAACTGAATACAACAGGGCATATAGGGAGAGATAACCTAAGAGCATAGCTTTTCCTAGACTGATGCTGAGTAAGTTAGGTGACTAGCTAGCTACTTTCATTAACTTGTGCTCCCGGAATCACGACCAAAGCTGCTAGCTAGTGTGATACTGTTTACAACCAATCCCGCGAGTTGTAGGTCAAGTGGATCCCCACTGGCTCAGCATTGGCCCCGTAAGGGTCGACGCTGTCTGTGTTTTGAGACAGTGTCGTAGACAAAGGCAGTGTTGTTGACAATGCCGATGCAACTCAACTGTGTTTTAATGTGTTTCGCTTGATTTGAAATGTGGTTCCTTCACAGATGCCAAGCGTTGAGCTGAAGCCATTGGACGGTGGCAGTGTAGTGCACCTAGCCGAGGGAGAGACCGTGCTCGGCAGAGGCCCTCTGTTCGGAGTGAGTGACTTTAGTTTTTTAAAGACATCGTAGTAGGAGGTGCTACGCTAGTCTATTTGCATTTAATATGTAGTGATGACTGAAACATGCTGTTTAGACTGATTGTGTCAGATACCTACCTCAGCCTATGCTTGCATCAGTGATTTTTATGAATTACTTACACAGAAGAGTGGAGAAAGGGAATGAGCCAGGGAAGAGAGATTGGAGTTTGGATTTAAGACTCAAAGAACTCTAACCTGTCACCCCAAGAAAGCTCCCTGTGTTTGGCTTACACATACGAAGTTAATGTGTGTAACCACTTGCGTTAGGGCCTTGACAGGAGGTCATGTTCCGTAGCCATGCTCAGACATGATAGAGTGTCACATGCTGTTTGTCGGAGCATGTCATCTGCATTCATTGTCAGATTAATCTGTCACTAGCACTATCGCTGAAGGCGATTGGGAATAAAGTTTACTCAGTGACTTCACTTCACAGCTCTTGCATCCACTCCCCACAACTACACTTACTCACCACCAGTGACATTACTAGTGACTTTATACAGCCACTGGGACAGAAATGGCATCATCCCAAATTCCTGTCAGAATACTGACGCTTATGGGCCAGCAGGTGGCAGCAGCAAGCTACTGTAAAGCTTTACTTACACACCAAGAGCTGTCAGAATGTGCTGTGCCAAGGCCTCTGTCTGCATGAGTGTTCTTCCTCAAGGCATAAGCAGTCACCCTCTGAATGCTTCCCCTGACTCATGCCCTTTCTCCACTTCTCCTCTTCTGCATGAATGCAGGAATTCATAAAAATCTGTCTCTGATGCAAGCATATAGGCTGATGAAGGATCTGACACAATAAGCCTAAACAGCACTTTAAAATCATCACTTACCATATAGGCTGATGAAGGATCTGACACAATAAGCCTAAACAGCACTTTTAAATCATCACTACACACTAACTCCCCCCTTTCTCTTTGGGATTGATTCATTTGTGTCATTATCAGTCTGCTGTCATCCTCAAGAAGTAAACTAAGACGGCCAACGGCATATTTGTCTCCTGTTGAATGAAGGACTTTGGCGGTATCACATTAGGGACCATGTAGCCACTGGCATATGCAGATTAGATAGGTCAGATTGCTACCTGAGAGCTTTACTTCACTGCATACAAATAAAACAATTTCCCCACTAAATGTTTGAGCTTTGAGTTGAGTTTAATGTGTAGAATGTGCCGGATAGGACATTTGGTTATGCCTCGCAAATACCCAACTCAAAAATTCAGTTAGATAGACGTTAGAAGTTCATGTGGTTTGATGGGTACATGCCATCCACAAACTGGGGGAAAACAGTTACCCACTAAATGTTTTTTTTAACTTTACTCCTGGCCTTTTATGTACACTCTTCAATATGTGACGTAAGTTCAGCTGAATTGTATGGAACGGACGGTTTAATCCACACACAGTACAGCACAAGTATACATTGTCATTAGTATGTATGCTTCCTGCGTGACCTTGACCTTGACCCTTGATTTAAAACAAAAAATATTATATTTGGTTTGAACTATGTTTTTAGCTATGTTTTACTACGTACTGGCTCTATGGCACGCTACAAATAAAATGCATTATTATTATTATTGTTATTATTGACCTTGGTGGTGTGTACTCACTAATGACCTCTTTTCCAGGTAAATGACAAACGAGTCTCAAGGAATCATGGCGTGCTGGAGAATGCAGATGGAAAGCTCCGGATTAAACCTGTACGTATGTAGCACGGTAGAAGCACACCAATTGGTCACGAGAGCTCTCACAACTGACATTGTATCATAAAGGTCATCTAACAATCCCTGCCATATGAAGGCTACGCTGATTACCTGTCTTGAGTGCTGCTTGAATAAGCAGTCAGCTAACCATGAGCTACTGAAACGAACATACAAGTTGACGTTATATGATGGGGGTCGGTCTAAGTTCAGTAATATTTCTTGAATTTAAGGCACGAACCACATAAAGCTGTGTTTATGTCAAATACAGCTAGAGTCGTTGTCATAGGGATAGTGTTGTGCAAGAATCGCCATAATCATATAAGTAGCCTGTAGTATACAGATGCTCAGTATACATTTCCTGTCTTTAGTCGATCAGTCTTATAACAAGATCAGATCTATCCTATTAGCCTATATGATTTGTTTAAAACCTTTTTGCAAATTTAGAATGCAACCTTATTATTACAGAGAGATGAGACAAAGTAGACGATAGTCCATCTGTCTCCCTGTCTCTCTTCCTCTGTCCGTCTTTTTATCATTGACAATCTGTCTTTACCATCCTGCTCTCTCCAGTCCAATCTGGGTCTAGAGCCAGGTCCCATGCGGGCCCATGCCTCATGCAGTGATCAGAGCGCCTGTCCAACAGCAGCTCTGCCTCCTCTCCTTCTCCCGCTCTCCCTCTCCTTCTCCCTCTCTCTCTCCTTTTCTCCCTCTCCTTCTCCCCCTCTCCTTCTCCCCCTCTCCTTCCCCTCTTGCTTTCTTCCCCTCTCCCCTTTGAAGTGAGGCACCCGTGTGTGTGCCTCCTCGACATGAGACCACTTCTCATGGGTCATCAGCCTGTTGCCATTCACAGTATCCACGTCAGTCTCTACACCCCCCCCCTGCCCATCCATGTAATCAGTACTGATTGCCTTTGAGCTTATTCCTCTCTCCCCACTGAGACCTGAACACGCACTCACCCCCCC
Source organism: Sprattus sprattus (assembly GCF_963457725.1). Lineage (NCBI taxonomy): Eukaryota > Metazoa > Chordata > Actinopteri > Clupeiformes > Clupeidae > Sprattus > Sprattus sprattus. Next base: position 24,522,719 of record NC_137920.1, read on the forward strand.
CCCCCCCCACCCACCTGCATCCTTCCCAACCCCCCATCCACCCACCAATCCCAGAAATGGAAAGAGACCTTTAAACACACTAAGGCCCCAGCAAAAGGCCCTGTAATCAAATTTTTATAGGTTCACTCAATGTTTTCATAATGCAATTTTGCTTTATTGTTCATTTTGAGTCATATTTATTTGTGTGTGTGTGTGTGTGTGTGTGTGTGTGTGTGTGTGTGTGTGTGTGTGTGTGTGTGTGTGTGTGTGTTTGTGTGTGTGTGTGTTCCTGTTCCTGTTCCTGTGGGACCATTTATGACCGTATTCTCCATTTTTGCAAATTGTGTTTTGCCCTTACTCTGTGTGGGTTTTAAGGCTTGTTCGATCTGGCTAATGCACCTGGGCTGTGTGTGTGTCTTACCGGCTATTCATTAAAAGCTGCCCCTCGAAAGGTCACTCGAAAAAGAAGTCTCCAGTACAAGCTTATATGTTGTGGTGCACTGACGTTTTGCAGGTAAACAAAGAAAACTGCCATGAAATGCATTAGGTAGTTATTTCTTAATTACTCAATTAAAATGCAGCGGCGCCACGGTAACAATGCCGAGCGTCATGACCTTTCAGTGATGGGTTTGTCAATTGTGTAATGTCTGATGTTTTCCTGGAAGGGGGCCTAAATGCTGTTCTGTTAGTTTTTCTTGTAAATGCTTTGTCTAGCAACTCTATTAAAGTAAGTGAAAGCCTGCAACTGTCAAGGATTTGCAGGTAGGGACCCAATCCCAGACCAGATGCAGGAACATAAACAACAGGTTTATTAACAAAAGGTGAACGGAAAAGTCCAAAAGGCAAACACACAAAAGATCCGGGCAAAAACTAGAATTTCCCAAAAAGACACAGAAGATCCCAACTTAGGGACCCAAACACAGGCGGAACAAAAACACAAAAAGCGTGGAAGCAAGGCAGAGCAGGAATAGAGGAAAGCAGACAGCTAATTTGACGAATCGTGACCGCAACATGCCATGCACTCCAACATTAAGCTTTTAATTTGAATCTGTTTCAGAGCTGAAAATGGGATTATTACTATTATTATTATTGCTAATGAAATAATGTAAAATGTAATCTTTAAAATCACAATCGGGTCTTTGCAATATGACCTACGATCCCAACACGAGTGGCAACATGCTGCATTAACCTCACTGGAATAACTGTTCAACCTCCCCTCAGACACTTAAGCCCAGAGACCCACTCCAGATAATTTTGCTGTACTGAGCGCAGTTGCCAACCCTCCCCCCACACACACAGACACACACAGACACACACAGACACACACAGACACACACAGACACACACAGACACACACAGACACACACACACACACACACGCACACACACTCACTGTGCCAAATAATCGTGTGCTGGGTATGGTCTGATGCCACCAGTTAGGTGAAATGCATCGCCCTGACTCACCGGACCAAGAATATAAACATATAACGTATTGTTTTTCTCCCATGTTTCATGAACTGAAATAGAAGATATCATAGATGTCTGCATTCTCACAAAAAGTTTATTTCTGACACACTTTGTTCATGAACTTTGATCTGTAGCCATAATCATGCAAAATCAAAGTTGGTTCCATGGACTGTTTTCCTAAATAAACTGTAATTTAGTCAAATCGTTGAGATCACTCTATGTCGCTCTGTGTAGGTTCAATATTGTTCAAATGTAGATACTAATGTGCGAAGTCGGGAGGATCGTATTTGCTGCTATCTAGATTTTACATCTAGAAATTTGCCTCACTATAATTCAGTGTCAAGATAGAGGTGAATTTGAACCACATACAACTCACAACTCAAAACTAATATAAAAAAAATAAAATAAAAACTTAGAGCAGCCTCGGAAGTAACTCGTCATTGTTTTCCTGAACTGTTTGCACTACAGTGATATAAATAGATTGCTTGTTGGCAGGGGGCCACAGAAGAGACGCCGCCATGATGGACTCGAGGGAGCGGGATTATTACGGTGTCGTGGTCCTGCATTAGTTTTGTATTTCCGTCGCGTTAATGGACCGCGTCTGAGGGACGGATGTCTCTCTTCTTCCACGCGAAAGACTTTATCGCTGATTCATCTCTGAATTGCCCTGAGATTGTCGTCCATTAGTGAAAAGCCAGATGTGCGCGTGCACACGTTATTGAAATTGTTAAATAAACCATGAAACGGGCTGTGTCACCGCTGCCACTGCCAGAACCATAGACACCTCTCCAGGAGGTCTAATTCATGCCAGAACCATAGACACCTCTCCAGGAGGTCCAATTTATGCCAGAACCATAGACACCTCTCCAGGAAGTCCAATTTAAGACAGAACCATAGACACCTCTCCAGGAGGTCCAATTTAAGCCAGAACCATAGACACCTCACCAGGACATGATTGTGGCGTTGTAGAAAGAGCCACAAGATGCTCCTATCAAACCTTACACTGAAGGTCACATTTTAAGAGTTGTGATCACTGGGAATGCCTCACCTTTTTGTGCTGTTTGAAGCCCTTGCACTTGATGAGTAGAGTAACTTAAGTAGCCTTGGGTGCATAACAATAGCAGATTATAGATGAGTAGCGTAACTATAGTAGCCTTGGGTGCATAACAATAGCAGATTATAGATGAGTAGCGTAACTATAGTAGTCTTGGGTGCATAACAATAGCAGATTATAGATGACTAGCGTAACTATAGTAGCCTTGGGTGCATAACAATAGCAGATTATAGATGAGTAGCGTAACTATAGTAGCCTTGGGTGCATAACAATAGCAGATTATAGATGACTAGCGTAACTATAGTAGCCTTGGGTGCATAACAATAGCAGATTATAGATGACTAGCGTAACTATAGTAGCCTTGGGTGCATAACAATAGCAGATTATAGATGAGTAGCGTAACTATAGTAGCCTTGGGTGCATAACAATAGCAGATTATGCATGAGTAGCGTAATTGAAGTAGCCTTGGGGGAATACAGTCAATCTCAATAGCAGGGCCTGGTGGTCGTTGACTGGTGACATAAGTTTATATTTTGTCGCATACATTTCAAAGCTTATTTTTTCCCATTTGGAATGGGTGGATGTAGGTTTCTCCATTGAGTTTGTTTCTCTGTTTCATTTGTTCCTCTATCTTAGGTTGGAATGTGGCCACTGTGAAGGTAATCCGCTGAAATAATTGAATGTTTTTTCGGTATACTCCTTCTTCTCCTCCTCCTCCTCCTCCTCCTCCTCCTCCTCCAGACCCACGTGAACCCGTGCTTCATCCAGGCGTCCCTAGAGGCGTCTCCACAGCCCCTAAAGAAGGACCAGTGGCATGCGCTCGACCCAGGAGAAATGTTCTCCCTCCTGCCAGGGAAACACATCTACCAGGTGGTGGCCGTGGAGACGAGGGGGGCCGAAGAGGAGACCAAAGGCACTCTCAGGTGAGGCAGCATTGCCAAGAGGGGAGATGTTCAGTGATGGTGGTGGATACCGCATTGAAGCCACCCTACTGGTTGTTAGTTAAGGAGGCAAACAAACAAAATCTGTCTGACAGGCATATCTGTCAGTCTCTAAGTCTGTCTGTGTATTTTGGGGGGGAATCACCAAGGATGGCACCAAATAATCGCCTTTTTTTTTCATTTTTCTTTATGTACACGACAAGCTCTGCAACAAGCAAAGTCCTTCATGTATGATCTAAGCTAGTTTAATACCATGAGCAAGATCCTAAGTGCAAACATGGGGAGGTCAGTGCAGTGCTCCCCACACGCCACACAGTAGCATTCAAGTTCATCCTCGATGGAGAGCTTGTGCGTCAGTGAAATAAGGGCCCTTAGTGTAAATCCATTCATATCCGTATCTGACTGCCTGTCCATCTGGCGTCTCCTCCTGTTTATCTGTAGTGGACCCCAGGAAGAGTAGCTGGTGTCTTCGGCATCAGCTAATGGGGATCTGAATAAAATCAAAATCAAAATCTGTAGTCACTCACGGCTACATTTCCAGGCAATCCATCCAGCACATTCCATCCAGGGTAAACAAAACCATATCAAAAGGCATGAGGCCATCAGGAGCCAAAATGGAGAACGCTTCCACTCTTCTCCAGAGCCCCTTGTAAATACGCTCAGTGTGGCTGTATTGATTCTGTTTTTTTGTTATTAAGTGACTTGTGGCTGGGGCTGCTTCGCAGCTGTTTTGAGCTGTGCAGAAGTTAATGAGCGTTAAACGCTCTCACAGGTTTGCGTGGTGGAAAAAGCTTTCTTATTCCCACAATTCATTTCAAAACCTGACTGACAAATGAGAGACAATTTATTTTATTTTGGCAGCAGCTGAATTTACCAAGTATATTATTTTCAGTGAACAACGGTCTCAATAGGCGGAATAAGCTTAGTCAGGCATCATTAAGCAGGTGTCCCTCAAGCTAGGAAAGAACTGGCATTCTGTGTGTGTGTGTGTGTGTGTGTGTGTGTGTGTGTGTTTGTGTGTGTGTGTTTGTGTGTGTGCTTCTGCACGCACGCATGTGTGTGTTTGGGGGTGCGGAGTGAGGGTAGTCTTGACTAGGGATGCACCGATCCGATATTTGTATCGGTATCGGTACCGATATTGAAGAAATTTCTAGATCGGGTATCGGTGACAATGGGCCGATCCATATTTAAAAAAAAAAAAAAAAAAATTTTTTTTTTTTTTTTTTATGTTTATTTTATGTATTTACATCGAGGCTTTGTTTAATTCATATCATGCTCCGGTATCATTGTTTTAAACGGACTGTTATTCTATTGAAACACGCACATTCAAAGATTTAGGGTGGCGCGATGGCGGACAATCCAGAGAACAGCCATCAAAAGCCTTCCTGCACGTTAACGTGTATGAAAAACTATCTGTTGATAGTGACGTTGCCTAGCAACGCTGTCCGCTCATTTAAGTTGGGTGAATAGTCACAAGTTCAGTTCGTTGCCCATCAGTGGCAAAGTAGTTGTGCCTTATACATTTCCAATGCTTAAATCATCATTTTTCGACATGTATGTGAGGCATTGTGTGCGTACATAATGAATGTAAGGGGTTTCATGAAGTTACGACTGTGATAAGTAGAGTATTATGAGTGCAGGTTGCTATTAGTAGCGATTAGCATGCTAAGCGGAGATTTAGTTATGTTCTGATGTTGATTCGCTGTAATAAAGATGAGTTCATCCTGTTAAGATTTTGACTGGATGAGCTATGAATGAGATTAATGTTGCCTAGTGTAATGTCCACAATTATATGTATCGAGTAATGTTAGTTGTGTAATTGTTATCGTGTAGCAATAACGCATGCTAAAGTAATTCAGTGCAGTCCCCATTCTCATTGCAGGCACACACATGTGTACGATCACATGCATCGTCATGTAATGGAAATTGATGAATGCACATTAAAGAGAGATAAAGAATACAGTTTTGGTAATTGTGGGTCTTTTAACAGAGTAGAACCAGCAAATGCATTAACAGGTCACCATGTTGAGCCTCTACAATGTAACGTAAAAGTTGACGCTAGCGGATATATGATTGCTAACTAATATGAACACTAGCCCTAGTTAGAACGTACATTATTTGTGATTATTTTTATCCTATGTTATGAATTGATAGTGATGACTAGACATGATGTTAAGTAGCAAATGAGCAAAAAATGCACCAAGATCTCATGTCATGCACTCCTCTTTTCTCCCTCTCGCACGTGTGGTCACACACATACACACAGTTACCATACTTTCGCGCTGTTTTTTTTATATCGGTATCGGATCGGTATCGGCCGATACTAAACCTCAGATATCGGTATCGGTATCGGAGGTGAAAAAAGCGGATCGGTGCATCCCTAGTCTTGACCGTGCCCTTTAGTAACTCCCCTTTATCATGGCAGCAGTGACAAAACAGGCAACAGGAGACCCATTGATATTGACATTTTGATAAATTATCTGAATGCGCCATGTGAATGTATGGGGCTCCACAACAGAGAGCTGTCGGCTTCTACCTCTACTGCTTGGTATTGCCACATGGAAACAATTCATCTATCAAAACTGAAGTATTAATGATTTTTTCCAAACGAGGCACGGGAGGAGCCCATAGGGACGATGATGGTATTGAGCTCGCCACACTCCTGCTTTGCAGGAGATTAAGACCTGCCTAACCTGTCCAATACGCCACACGCTCTGGCGTAGCTAAGTATCCCACTTCCTCCTTTTCACTGGTAGCTCTAAGCTCACATCACCCCTTATCCATAGGGGGTATCCGCATACATCGCTCACACACGGGCTCAGCTATAGGCATTCCAGGACCGCGGACAGCTCCCAAGCCAGACATGCTTGCATCAGCGCGGTAGTACAAACATTCCCAGCATTCCCAGAATTCCCAAGGGCGAGGAATATTTAGGGAGAAAAAAATGTAAACTCTATCTGAGGTAAGAAAACATTTCATTTTCATCATTAAAACAAATTGGTATAATGGGCCTTAATTTAATTGCAACTGGCAATGAGCAATTTCCGGCGGGCAATAACTAAAGCTAATTCAATTGACTTGGCAAAATTATTTAGCTAATTTAATACCACGAGCAAGAGCCTACGCACAAACATGGGTGAGTCAGTGCTCCCACACATCGCAGGATAGCTTTACTTCATGCTCAGCAGGCTTTGCTCAATTGTCCGTCATTGAAATTAGGGTGCACTTCCTGAAGGAGAGGTCCCTGTGACTGCGTGGCGTCACCATGGTTGCACTCAGACTGCCATAGACCCCAGAAACATTTGAAATGAAAGTTAAAACAGACATAAATGACATCTGAATGATGACACTGTTCAATATAAATTGCGTAGAAGTTAGACAGTTAGGTCCCCGTATGTCTTTTCCCAGGTGAATTACACCATGTCACAATATTATCATGTTATCAT
>NC_137920.1:24534605-24584605 GCF_963457725.1 Sprattus sprattus
CAAGAATGACAGAATTGTCACCCTTGTCTGAAGTTGAGTGTGTGGAAAAGGAAATGGCTCAGTAGGGCTCAGCGATCATCAGTGTGGTTTTTAAATTGCAAACATCAGATTGTTGTTTTGTTTTGGTTAGCCTACTAATGGGCCAGTTAAATAGAAAGTTAGTGGTTGGCTTAATAATTCATGTGTTTGTTTAGTCATCCAATTATTTCCAGGGATCAATGAATGGGTGTGATGCCATTAAGCCAATTCTGGAAATTCTCCCCCTTTCTCTCTTTCTCTCACCTTTTCTCTCTCTCTCACATTCTCTCCCCCTTTCTGTCTCTCTTTCCTTTTCTCTCTCTCTCACTCCCCCTTTTCTTCCACCTTCTCCCCGTTCTCCCCCATCTTTCTTTTTCTCTCCCTCTCTCTCTCTCTCTCTCTTTCTCAGATTCTCTCCCCCTTTCTCTCTCTCTCCTTTTCTCTCTCTCACTTTCTCTCTCACAATCTCTTCCCTCTTCTCTTATATCTTTTTATTTTTGCTCCCTCTATCAATCTAGTTATCTACGTTGCTGTGTTTGCGTGTAACCAGGGACCCACAAACGGCAAGATCCGCTGTGATTGTGCAGGTGCACCGGATAGATAAAGATCTCTTCGTAAGGTCAGCCTGTATGGCTTTGGGCTGTCTGTGATGGACCTGGGAAAATTTGATGTTCGTACCCAACCATGCATAAATCTACACACACACACACACACATACACACGCACACACACACACACACACACACACACACACACACACACACACACACACACACACACACACACACACAGAGACACAAACACACACACACACACACACACACACACACACACACAGACAAACATATACACACACAGTTTACAAAGTACATGCACAGTCCCTCTCTCTGTCCCTGCCTCTCTCTGTCACACACACGCAAACACACACACTTGGTGGTATTGAGCAGTTTCAACACAAAGAAAGGCAAATGATCGACAGGCAATAACTACAGCCGCGGAAAAAATTAAGAGACCACTTCAAAATTATCAGTTTCTCTGGTTTTACTATTTATTGGTATGTGTTAAAGTAAAATGTACATTTTTGTTTTATTCTATAACCTACTGGCAACATTCCTACCAAATTTCAAATAAAAATATTGTCATTTAGATCATTTATTTGCAGAAAAATGACAATTGGTCAAAATAGCAAAAAAGATGCAGTGTCTTCAGATCTCGAATAATGCAAAGAAAACAAGCTCATATTCATTTTTAAACTACACAATACTAATGCTTTAACTTAGGAAGAGTTCAGAAATCAATATTTGGTGGAATAAACTTGATTTAAAAACACAACTTTCATGTGTCTTGGCATGCTCTCCACCAGTCTTTCACATTGCCGTTGGGTGACTTTATGCTACTCCTGGCGCAAGAATTCAAGCAGCTCGGCTTCTTTTCATGGCTTGTGACCATCCATCTTCCTCTTGATCACATTTCAGAGGTTTTTTTATGGGATTCAGGTCTCGAAATTGGGCTGGCCATGACAGGATCCTGATCTGGTGGTACTGCATCCACACCTTTACTGGCCTGGCTGTGTGGCATGGAGCATTGCCCTGCTGGAAAAAACACTTCTCAGAGTTGGGGAACATTGTCAGAGCAAAAGGAAGCAAGTTTTTCTTCCGGGACAACGTTGTACTTTGCCTGGCTGAGGTTTGTAAAAGACCATAAGGATTGAACCAAAGCGGACTGGAGGGTCTTCTAGTTCGTCTTCTCTGATGAGTCCAATTTTCAGCTTTGCCCAACACATGGTCGTCTGATGGTTAGACGGAGACCTGGAGAGGCCTACAAGCCACAGAGTCTTGCACCTATTGTGAAATTGGACTCATCAGAGAAGACGAACTAGAAGACCCTCCAGTCCGCTTTGGTTCAATCTTCATGGTCTTTTACAAACCTCAGCCAGGCAAAGTACAACGCTGTCCTGGAAGAAAAACTTGCTTCCTTTTGCTCTGACAATGTTCCCCAACTCTGAGAAGTGTTTTTTCCAGCAGGGCAATGCTCCATGCCACACAGCCAGGCCAGTAAAGGTGTGGATGGAGTACCACCAGATCAGGACCCTGTCATGGCCAGCCCAATTTCGAGACCTGAATCCCATAAAAAACCTCTGAAATGTGATCAAGAGGAAGATGGATGGTCACAAGCCATGAAAAGAAGCCGAGCTGCTTGAATTCTTGCGCCAGGAGTAGCATAAAGTCACCCAACGGCAATGTGAAAGACTGGTGGAGAGCATGCCAAGACACATGAAAGTTGTGATTTTAAATCAAGGTTAATCCACCAAATACTGATTTCTGAACTCTTCCTAAGTTAAAGCATTAGTATTGTGTAGTTTAAAAATGAATATGAGCTTGTTTTCTTTGCATTATTCGAGATCTGAAGACACTGCATCTTTTTTGCTATTTTGACCAATTGTCATTTTTCTGCAAATAAATGATCTAAATGACAATATTTTTATTTGAAATTTGGTAGGAATGTTGCCAGTAGGTTATAGAATAAAACAAAAATGCACATTTTACTTTAACACATACCAATAAATAGTAAAACCAGAGAAACTGATAATTTTGAAGTGGTCTCTTAATTTTTTCCGCGGCTGTATGTATTGGTATTATGATGTGCACACTTCTCATACTGATGAATAGTGAAACATACAGCCCTTTGGCAGGGAATAGCTCATGGGTGCCATTTTGTGTCAAAAGTGTCATGTGTCATTGCAATAAAAAGATCGGAGAAGAAATTTTGATTCTGGGGTCGGCTGTTCGAGCAAATATCCTGTCTGTGAAAACGACAAAGTGTCAAGAAACCTCAGCTGTATAGATAATTTTACCATAAAGGGGCTGAACACGTGCCAACAGCACTTGCAAATGGAGACTGGATAATCGCTCTCCCGCTCGCCAGCTTTCATCCTGACCTTTGGGTCCCAAAGATGCACCTCCGTATAGATCATTTTACCATGAAGGGGCTAATCACTGTTGCTAACAGCCTTGCAAATGGAGACTGGATAATCGCTCTCCCGCTCTTCTGTACCTCTGCATTCACAGAGATTATTGCTGTTTTCATCTGCCCTTTGACTTGTCCCATTGATCGTACGCAGGAAAAATGATTGTGTCGTGTCGATGCCACCTCTCACTGTGTAACTGCGAGGCGCCTGAAGCTTTCATCCTGACCTTTGGGTCCCCAAGATGCACTGCTATAACCCCTCACTTTCTCTTCTCAGAAAAATAAAACCAGGAAGCAGAAAGACATGTTTTTCACTTCCCAGTGCCTAATTTGGCACTTTCTGAAGGCTGTTTTCTCTTGCACGACTTTTTTTTTTTTTTTTTTTTTTACCCGCTCGAAAGGGATTTCGGTGATACCATCTCACAGCAGATGGGTCACATCCCGAGGCGTCATTTAGCAGTCACAATTTTTTATGGCCGTGTACATTTCAAGTGGCCGGGTTCTTTCTCCAGTGCTCTCCCGTGGCACGATAAAGCGTTCCCTCTGAACTGCTTCATTGGATACGGTCCATCATTGCCGGCTTCCCAATCCCCCGATGCTCTTAACTGTGAGGGAAGGATCGACTTGCAGCCTCGCTGGTTCGACTCCCTCTCTAACCCCTACGTCTGGTTTCTTAATCTGACTCTAAATCTAACTGATCCACGGCCATGTTTGTTTTGTTTGGTTTGTTGTTTGTTTGTGTGATAGGGGCTGGGAAGAGGGGTCCAGCGAAAGCGGCCACAACGCCCAAACCCAAACTGGCCAGCCAGGTGGCTGCTGCTGCTGCTGCTGCTCCTGCTCCAAGCCAGGCCACACCAAAGCGGGCCAGAACCCAGGTCCTGTCCTCGGAGGAGGAGGAGGAGGAAGAGGTGCCGGAAGAGAAGGAGGCAAAGAGGTGGAGGAAGAGGACGAAGAGCAATGATGATGATGAGGAGGAGGAGGAGCCTGAGGTAATCATGTCGTGGAGAAGGGAGGACAAATTCAGACTATGAATGCCATCTTGCATTATGCATCACACGTCTGTTTAAAATGGGGACCGAACTCTGTATATTTTTGGGAAAGTACGATGAGGAAGAGAGCTGGTGTTTGATATGCAAAACGGCCTTAAAATGGCAGCTGGCTGTGTCTGGGTGAGGAAAGAGTGGGCATATATATACACATAGAACTCTGACACATGAAAAGGCCTTTTGTTAGAGGAAAGTGTTATTTAGGGCTAAATGTGTTCTCCCGACTTTAAAAGGATAAACAAACCGCTACTCCGACAGCTTCTAATCATAGTGTCCTCAGCTTCTCAGACAGCTTCTAATCATAGTGTCCTCAGCTTCTCAGACAGCTTCTAATCATAGTGTCCTCAGCTTCTCAGGCAGCTTCTAATCATTGAGTTTTCAACACAATGGTCTTTCCCCACCATCCCTACTCGCCGGATTTGACTCCCTGCGACTTCTTCCTCTTCCCTAAGACAAGGTTGAAAATGAGGGGTTGCCGTTCTGACACAGTGCTCCCCTTTCCGCCAGCCGTTAAAGTCCTCAATAGTGGCCTAAGATAGAGAAGGGCTTAATGCAGCAATAAGGAGTTCTGTTCCAAAACTAGCAAGCTAACTACCTAAAAGGCATGCAGCAGAAACCTTGCAAACACCACAAACAGCCCAGTTTACAGTGATAAAAGCTAGCCAACACTAGCTAGTGTCTTTTGGCAGTAAAGCTGGCAATGTCATGCTGTGAAAGCTTTTTTTCTTTTTAATTTTTGCAAGGTGTTCCAGCTCGAAACACAGAATTACATTGTGCATATCCTGGATGGCTAGTGGGAAAGACACAGGTGTTTATGTGTCCATCACATGACCATATCCTATCAAAATGAATCTGAGGATGGTACCAAAACTAGGTGCCTATAAAAACCATACCTAAAAAAAAGGGTAAAATTGTTGCGTAGTGTTACTTTAAAGGCACCCAGTGCAACTTTCGAGGCTTAAAAATAAACATTCAATTTCTAGTCTTTTTTACACGTAGTAAGTTTCAATAACTCCATACCATTACATACCGACATTCAACCAGCAAAGATGAGACGTCGTTGTGTGGTGAGAACTGATAGAAAATCGATAACAACAACAATCGCCGCCATTTTCTTTATTTTTTGTAACCTACAATAAATAAAGCAGGCTTCCAGTCAATGGAAAAATGGCTTCTCCCTACCGGCGATTGTTGTTGTTTACGATTTTCTATCAGTTCTCACCACACAACGACGTCTCATCTTTGCTCCTTGAATGTCGATATGTAATGGTATGGAGTTATTGAAACTTACTACGTGTAAAAAAGACTAGAAATTGAATGTTTATTTTTCATTGAATGTTTACATAAAGTTGCACTGGGTGCCTTTAAGGGGTTCAGTGGACATAGTGGCGATTCTTCCGCCCATGCTTTTTTTTAAAACAAATCGCCCAAGAGATCACCCAACAAGTGTTCAGGCATCTAACATTTCTCATATTCAGTGTTTGCCTTTCGTCTTGAAATACCTGTCACCGGTCAGTGTGGTTTACACAGCTTCTCACACCTTTTTGTACTGCTACTTCTATGCACTTTCTACTTATGTGCTATTTCTATTTCTATGCATTTTCTATTTCTACTTCTATGCGTTTTCTATTTCTACGTCTATGCATCGTCTACTTCTGTGTGTTTTCCACTTAAGGGTTCGTCAACTCCTCGACCTGTCAGACGGGCCAAACGGGTGGCACCTGCCCAAGATAGGTTAAGCGAGGAGTCTGACACCATGGAGACTGGAATCGAGGAGGAGGAGGAGGAGGAGGTGAAGCAACGTTTGAGAGCACCAGGCACTACTTCATCCAGAGTTCTGTCAAGCTTAGAAGAAGAAGCAAGCCAACCCAAACCCGACAAGCCATCGTCCCAGAACGGACACAAAACATTAAAGGTTACGAATGTCAAAGTCAAAAGAAGTGACAATGCTGCAGGAGGTTCTGGGAGGAACGCGACGAGAAGGACTCCCTGTCCCTACGGCAGCTCCTGCTACAGGTAAACCTCCTGTATCATTCACAAAAATGGCTCGAATGGGGGGGGGGGGGGGGGGCCTGTGGCACCAGTGCTGGCATTCTTTGCCATGTGCGTTAAGCTGAGCTGTGGCACGAGAGGTAGTGCCCCCTTGCTGTGTGTGGATGCAAGTGCCCACGGGGACCTTAGTCCTCTCTCTATCAAAATAAAAAAAGAACATTTGCAAAAAAATAATTATAATAATAAAAATTATCATACACCAGTGTCCAAGTCATCTTAATTTACACTGACTTGTTTAAAAGTGTCTTTTATTAAAATTCACTGTCAGCAGAGTACAGAAAAAATACATTTTACCATCAGTTTGTGTGATCCCATGACCTTGGTGTTATTAGTACTTTGTTCTACCAGTTGCGGTACAGCAGCCTTTGAAGGGTGTGATCACCAGTGTTTAATTAGGGTAAGGTGAAGTATTGTGAGTTGAGGGTTGTATTTTACAAGGCAATGAGGAGCTCTGAGATACTTTCACAAAGATCTGTAGGGTGCATGCTTTTCTTAAGGCGGTATTTTTCATACCCATTTCTTTCTCAGAGCGGATGGATGTGTATCGTAGTTAGCCCAAATTGGTTCCCATGGAATGATTGTGTGTGTGTGTGTGTGTGTGTGTGTGTGTGTGTGTGTGTGTGTGTGTGTGTGTGTGTGTGTGTGTGTGTGTGTGTGTGTGTGTGCGTGTGCGTGTGCGTGTGCGTGTGCGTGTGCGTGTGTGTGTTTTTTTTCATACACGCTTATCTTTGATAGCAAACTGAATGTATGCAGTTAGTCTTTATACTTGTCTCCTTAGCTGTTTCATGTCTGCCTGTTTTAAAGCTTAAGACTTCAGTTTCAAAGTGAGGCAGTGAGAGCGAAGCAGCAGTGACTCGCCTGACGTTTCAGTTACTGCCTTCAGTTCCTGCCTTCAGTTACTGCCTTCAGTTACTGCCTTCAGTTCCTGCCTTCAGTTCCTGCCTTCAGTTACTGCCTTCAGTTACTGCCTTCAGTTCCTGCCTTCAGTTACTGCCTTCAGTTACTGCCTTCAGTTCCTGCCTTCAGTTCCTGCCTTCAGTTCCTGCCTTCAGTTACTGCCTTCAGTTCCTGCCTTCAGTTCCTGCCTTCAGTTACTGCCTTCAGTTACTGCCTTCAGTTACTGCCTTCAGTTCCTGCCTTCAGTTACTGCCTTCAGTCCCTGCCTTCAGTTACTGCCTTCAGTTACTGCCTTCAGTTACTGCCTTCAGTTACTGCCTTCAGCTCCTGCTTGCCTTTGCTTAAAAGTACAGAGGAGTTATGTATGTCAGACAAACCTGACACAACCAGAACAACATCTCACCATTTGATTCAAAGTCGTGGTAAGGCAAGTTGGAGTGAAAGTCCTCAGGATTTGATCTGATAGCCCAACATGGCTACAGTTCTCCTTAACTGATGTAGTTCATTTAAGACTAACTTAGTCCTATAATCTTCTGGCCCGGACTGACCTAGTCTGACCCAGACCCAGACTAATGGTTCAGTCCAGTGGTCTAACTGACCCAGACTAATGGTTCAGTCCACTTGTCTAACTGACTCAGACTCAGTCCAGTGGTCCTCAAACCTTTTTGGCCCATGTTCCCTCTTGGACATTACAAAAGTGTTGTGTCCGCAGTCTTTCACATCACAGACAACCTTTTGGATCCTTAAACGGTTTCACAACAATGTAGATTGTGGAGGTCGCAGGTGGCATTATGTTATGTTGTAGTCCAGGCAGATGTTGACAGGGCTGAACCACTTCACATTGTGTGAACACTGATCAATTAATGCACGCAGACATTTCCTCAGTGGTGCAGCGGTCTCAGGTGGAATGAACACATTTCCTTTCTGTTTGTTGTGCTGGGCTCGGGTTAAGCTATTATACGATCATTAATCCTTCTTATGCCAATTGAAGTCTGTCCTGGGTTCATTTGTTTGGTTTATTGCATTCGGATGCCTTGATTAGGAAATCACAAATCAATTCACACATGCACGAACACACACACACACCCAAACACACACACAGACACACACATGCACAAACATACACATGCAAAAAAAAACACACACACACACTAACACACACACACAAACACACTTCACCCCCATTCTTCTCAAACACACATCCTGCTTTTCCTTAATTATGTCTCTCTTTGTTGCTCCCTCCCTCTCTCTCTCTCTCTCTCTCTCTCGCTCTATCGCTCTCTCTCACACACACACACACACACACACACTTTATCTCTCGCTGCCTCTCTCTCTCACTCACACACACACACACACACACACACACACACACACACACACACTCTCAATCTATCTCTCCCTCTGTCAAACACGCATACACACACACAGATACATCGCATTGAGTCTCAGATTTTAATTAGGGGGGACAGCGCTCTAATGAAAAACCTCTGCCGTGAGGTCCACCTCTCCCTTCGTCTGTTCATCTTTTATCCACCTCTCCGTTCATCCTTTTATCCACCTCTCTGTTCATCCTTCTATCCACCTCTCCCTTCATCTGTTCATCTATTATCCACCTCTCCGTTCATCCTTTTATCCACCTCTCTGTTCATCCTTCTATCCACCTCTCCCTTCATCTGTTCATCTATTATCCACCTCTCCGTTCATCCTTTTATCCACCTCTCTGTTCATCCTTCTATCCACCTCTCCCTTCATCTGTTCATCCTTTCATCCTTCTATCCACCTCTCCCTTCGTCTGTTCATCACACCTCTCCGTTCATCCTTTTATCCACCTCTCTCTTCATCTGTTCATCTATTATCCACCTCTCCGTTCATCCTTCTATCCACCTCTCTCTTCATCTGTTCATCTATTATCCACCTCTCCGTTCATCCTTCTATCCACCTCTCTCTTCATCTGTTCATCTATTATCCACCTCTCCGTTCATCCTTCTATCCACCTCTCTCTTCATCTGTTCATCTATTATCCACCTCTCCGTTCATCCTTCTATCCACCTCTCTCTTCATCTGTTCATCTTTTATCCACCTCTCCGTTCATCCTTTTATCCACCTCTCCGTTCATCCTTTCATCCTTCTATCCACCTCTCCCTTCATCCTTTTATCCACCTCTCCGTTCATCCTTTCATCCTTCTATCCACCTCTCCCTTCATCTGTTCATCTATTATCCACCTCTCCGTTCATCCTTTTATCCACCTCTCTGTTCATCCTTCTATCCACCTCTCCCTTCATCTGTTCATCTTTTATCCACCTCTCCGTTCATCCTTTTATCCACCTCTCCGTTCATCCTTTCATCCTTCTATCCACCTCTCCGTTCATCCTTTTATCCACCTCTCCGTTCATCCTTTCATCCTTCTATCCACCTCTCCCTTCATCTGTTCATCTATTATCCACCTCTCCGTTCATCCTTTTATCCACCTCTCTGTTCATCCTTCTATCCACCTCTCCCTTCATCTGTTCATCTATTATCCACCTCTCCGTTCATCCTTTTATCCACCTCTCTGTTCATCCTTCTATCCACCTCTCCCTTCATCTGTTCATCTTTTATCCACCTCTCCGTTCATCCTTTTATCCACCTCTCCGTTCATCCTTTCATCCTTCTATCCACCTCTCCCTTCATCTGTTCATCTATTATCCACCTCTCCGTTCATCCTTTTATCCACCTCTCTGTTCATCCTTCTATCCACCTCTCCCTTCATCTGTTCATCTATTATCCACCTCTCCGTTCATCCTTTTATCCACCTCTCCGTTCATCCTTTTATCCACCCCTCCGTTCATCCTTCTATCCACCTCTCCGTTCATCCTTCTATCCACCTCTCTCTTCATCTGTTCATCTTTTATCCACCTCTCCGTTCATCCTTTTATCCACCTCTCCGTTCATCCTTTCATCCTTCTATCCACCTCTCTCTTCGTCTGTTCATCTTTTATCCACCTCTCCGTTCATCCTTTTATCCACCCCTCCGTTCATCCTTTTATCCACCTCTCCGTTCATCCTTCTATCCACCTCTCTCTTCATCTGTTCATCTTTTATCCACCTCTCCGTTCATCCTTTTATCCACCTCTCCGTTCATCCTTTCATCCTTCTATCCACCTCTCTCTTCGTCTGTTCATCTTTTATCCACCTCTCCGTTCATCCTTTTATCCACCCCTCCGTTCATCCTTTTATCCACCTCTCCGTTCATCCTTCTATCCACCTCTCTCTTCATCTGTTCATCTTTTATCCACCTCTCCGTTCATCCTTTTATCCACCTCTCCGTTCACCCTTCTATCCACCTCTCTCTTCATCTGTTCATCTTTTATCCACCTCTCCGTTCATCCTTTTATCCACCTCTGTGTTCATCCTTCTATCCACCTCTCCCTTCATCTGTTCATCTTTTATCCACCTCTCCGTTCATCCTTTCATCCTTCTATCCACCTCTCCGTTCATCCTTTTATCCACCTCTCTGTTCATCCTTCTATCCACCTCTCTCTTCATCTGTTCATCTTTTATCCACCTCTCCGTTCATCCTTTTATCCACCTCTCCGTTCACCCTTCTATCCACCTCTCCGTTCATCCTTTTATCCACCTCTCTGTTCATCCTTCTATCCACCTCTCTCTTCATCTGTTCATCCTTTTATCCACCTCTCCGTTCACCCTTCTATCCACCTCTCTCTTCATCTGTTCATCTTTTATCCACCTCTCCGTTCATCCTTTTATCCACCTCTCCGTTCACCCTTCTATCCACCTCTCTCTTCATCTGTTCATCTTTTATCCACCTCTCCGTTCATCCTTCTATCCACCTCTCTCTTCATCTGTTCATCCTTTTATCCACCTCTCCGTTCACCCTTCTATCCACCTCTCTCTTCATCTGTTCATCTTTTATCCACCTCTCCGTTCATCCTTCTATCCACCTCTCTCTTCATCTGTTCATCCTTTTATCCACCTCTCCGTTCATCCTTTTATCCACCTCTCCGTTCATCCTTCTATCCACCTCTCTCTTCATCTGTTCATCTTTTATCCACCTCTCCGTTCATCCTTCTATCCACCTCTCTCTTCATCTGTTCATCTTTTATCCACCTCTCCGTTCATCCTTTTATCCACCTCTCTGTTCATCCTTCTATCCACCTCTCTCTTCATCTGTTCATCCTTTTATCCACCTCTCCGTTCACCCTTCTATCCACCTCTCTCTTCATCTGTTCATCTTTTATCCACCTCTCCGTTCATCCTTTTATCCACCTCTCCGTTCACCCTTCTATCCACCTCTCTCTTCATCTGTTCATCTTTTATCCACCTCTCCGTTCATCCTTCTATCCACCTCTCTCTTCATCTGTTCATCCTTTTATCCACCTCTCCGTTCACCCTTCTATCCACCTCTCTCTTCATCTGTTCATCTTTTATCCACCTCTCCGTTCATCCTTCTATCCACCTCTCTCTTCATCTGTTCATCCTTTTATCCACCTCTCCGTTCATCCTTTTATCCACCTCTCCGTTCATCCTTCTATCCACCTCTCTCTTCATCTGTTCATCTTTTATCCACCTCTCCGTTCATCCTTTTATCCACCTCTGTGTTCATCCTTCTATCCACCTCTCTCTTCATCTGTTCATCTTTTATCCACCTCTCCGTTCATCCTTCTATCCACCTCTCTCTTCATCTGTTCATCCTTCTATCCACCTCTCCGTTCGTCCTTTCATCACACCTCTCCCTTCATCCTTTCATCCTTCTATCCACCTCTCTCTTCATCTGTTCATCTTTTATCCACCTCTCCGTTCATCCTTCTATCCACCTCTCTCTTCATCCTTTCATCCTTCTATCCACCTCTCTCTTCATCTGTTCATCCTTCTAACCACCTCTCCTTTCATCCGTTCATGACATCTCTCTGTTCATCCTTCTAACCACCTCTCCATTCATCTGTTCATCCTTCTAACCACCTCTCCATTCATCTGTTCATCCTTCTAACCACCTCTCTCTTCATCCGTTCATGACATCTCTCTGTTCATCCTTCTAACCACCTCTCCATTCATCTGTTCATCCTTCTAACCACCTCTCCATTCATCTGTTCATCCTTCTAACCACCTCTCCATTCATCTGTTCATCCTTCTAACCACCTCTCCATTCATCTGTTCATCCTTCTATCCACCTCTCCGTTCGTCCTTTCATCACACCTCTCCCTTCATCCTTTCATCCTTCTATCCACCTCTCCCTTCATCCTTTCATCCTTCTATCCACCTCTCTCTTCATCTGTTCATCCTTCTAACCACCTCTCCTTTCATCCGTTCATGACATCTCTCTGTTCATCCTTCTAACCACCTCTCCATTCATCTGTTCATCCTTCTAACCACCTCTCCATTCATCTGTTTATCCTTCTAACCACCTCTCCATTCATCTGTTCATCCTTCTAACCACCTCTCCATTCATCTGTTCATCCTTCTATCCACCTCTCCGTTCGTCCTTTCATCACACCTCTCCCTTCATCCTTTCATCCTTCTATCCACCTCTCTCTTCATCTGTTCATCCTTCTAACCACCTCTCCTTTCATCCGTTCATGACATCTCTCTGTTCATCCTTCTAACCACCTCTCCATTCATCTGTTCATCCTTCTAACCACCTCTCCATTCATCTGTTCATCCTTCTAACCACCTCTCCATTCATCTGTTCATCCTTCTATTCACCTCTCCGTTCGTCCTTTCATCACACCTCTCCCTTCATCCTTTCATCCTTCTATCCACCTCTCTCTTCATCTGTTCATCCTTCTAACCACCTCTCCTTTCATCCGTTCATGACATCTCTCTGTTCATCCTTCTAACCACCTCTCCATTCATCTGTTCATCCTTCTAACCACCTCTCCATTCATCTGTTCATCCTTCTATCCACCTCTCCGTTCGTCCTTTCATCACACCTCTCCCTTCATCCTTTCATCCTTCTATCCACCTCTCTCTTCATCTGTTCATCCTTCTAACCACCTCTCCTTTCATCCGTTCATGACATCTCTCTGTTCATCCTTCTAACCACCTCTCCATTCATCTGTTCATCCTTCTAACCACCTCTCCATTCATCTGTTCATCCTTCTAACCACCTCTCCATTCATCTGTTCATCCTTCTAACCACCTCTCCATTCATCTGTTCATCCTTCTAACCACCTCTCCATTCATCTGTTCATCCTTCTATCCACAACTTTTCTCAGTCTTCTCTTTATTATCCCTCACCTGTTTAAGCACATATAAATATTGCATGTTGTGCAAGTCCACACCTCTCATGCACTAGTTCAAGGTTCAGTTCATACAAGTAAACATAAATATTTTATGTTTATAGTTCACCATTTAAATTCTGAAGGAGGGCAAAGTTCAGTTAATTTCATAGTTTTAAGGTGGAAAGTGAGAATGAAAGACTTAACTTGTTTTTTAAAAGAAAACTTTATCCATCACTTCCCCTTGCCTTAAGCTCTACTTAATATGTATCAATTCCAAAAATATATATTTTTAAATTATTTTCTTTTTAATTATTGCTAATGTTGCCTGTTTATTTATTCATGCCCTGCAAACAAAAGGCACAACAAATCATAGTGCTATGCCTTGCTATGAAACCAATTATAAGGCTCGACCTTACATTCTATCATTTTAATTAATAAAATAATTTTGTGGAAAGAGGACAAAACGTTTTTTTTCGCAGCTGAGAAAGGTGAGATTTTTACTGTTGGAATCTTTATCAGACAGTGTGTAAAAATCCCGCAAATAAAAACAAGGTGCATCGGATGTAGTCGCTGAGTCTGCGTCTCTGCTTTCACTTGCCATTTTTATATGAGACAGAGAGCTGTCTTGGAATACGTTGCTAGTTTGGTATACATGTGTGTGCGATAAATCATGGGTAACGTAGTGCGGAGTCGAGTTAGTTGGTTTAGGTTAGGCTACATCGCAGACATTTTACGGGCACTGATCAACAACATGTTGCAAGCATTCGATTTAGACAGCGTCTCTCCACAGGACAAGGAAAACAATCCGTAACGTTTTAGCTAGACCTCAGATAATATGAACGTGTTCACCATTCAAATTCATTATTTGTAAGTTGCGTTCAGTTCATCGTTCTCATAAAAATTTGTTCAATGAATGGGTTCTTTTAAACTCAGGAAAAAACTCAGATATTACCTTTATCCAGCGCATTTAAATATGGCCAAGTTGTATATAACAATACAATATTAATAATGTTTTAAATATTGCAAGTCGGTCTGTGAGAGCAGTGCTTTCTTCATTGCTTCATGCATGCTATTGTGTATGTTATGTTTACCAGAGATAAGCAGAAAGGCCTTCCACGTCCATTACCAAAGCTACACTACCCAGCAACATATAGACATTAACTCCAATATCTCTTTAGATATTTAATAGGTTCCCATGCAATGCAGTTCCGTTATGTGTGATTTACATTTCTGTATTAATGGTGGGATTGGGATTGTGTTAATGTTGGGATTGGGATTGTGTTAATGTTGGGATTGGGATTGTGTTAATTTTCTGATTGGGGTTGTGTTAATGTTGGGATTGGGATTGTGTTAATGTTGGGACTTCCTCATGCAGGAAAAACCCCATCCACTTCCGAGAGAGCAGTCACCCTGGCGACAGCGACTATGAGGAAGAAGGCGAGGAGGAAGTGGACGAGGATGACGACCGCCCAGAGTGCCCGTTCGGCACCGACTGCTACCGGTAGGCAAGGTTAAAGGTGCAGGCACCGACTGCTACCGGTAGGCAAGGTTAAAGGTGCACCTTAAAGGTTTTCAGTGATTTTCAGGATTTCAGTGAAAGAAGCACAGAAGAATACAAAACATGTAAGCAACTGCAAGCAGACGTTGAGACATGAATAACTCTCTGCGTACCAATATTTCAGGGCGCTGAATAAGGCAGAAAACTAAATCCTATCATAAATTATATTCTCACTCCAGCACAAACAGAGAAATCTGGCCAGAGTGCCCGTTCGGCACCGACCGTTCGCTACCGGTAGGCAAGGTTAAAGGTGCAGCTTAAAGGTGCAGTGATCGATTTTTGTTGGTGGTCTAGCTAAAGGTGTAAGGCGTGGGCGTTTAAGAAGGGGATATGAAATGTCTGAATGCCAGGCAGAAGAGGGTCTTGTTGACCATGGCCATCTAAATGCTAATATACTTCAGTCATGGTTCAGACGAAAGGCAAGATTGAAGTGATATGCGAAGCTTTGTTAATAGGCTCAGCACCAACCACCTGGTGTGGCTGAGACAAAGGACAGTCCCTTGATACATTTACATCATCAATTTACATTAGTCATTTAGCAGACGCTTTTATCCAAAGCGGCGTACAAGGAACACAGCCTTGATATGGCCTGGTGTGTGAAACCTACCAATATCTAACACTGTCTGTTTGGAAAAACACATTCTAAAGCGTTGTAATAGGATTGGTCAGTGTTTCGATTTGAGTTCTCACATTATTGTACAACACATCGACCTGTCTATTGATTACCAATAACATCTTCCATGTTGGATTTGTCAGAAGTGATTGAAGAAGTTTATCCAGTTTATTCCGTGAGAAGATTGCCCCTGTTGATTAATTCAGGAGACGGTTCCATGTCCCATGGTGCAGTGCGGCGGTCTCCGCTCTCGGGTCTCGGGGCATGAGTGACCTGTCGTGTGAGGGTGCTGAGAGATGTGACAAAGCTGTGTAATTACCGACAAATCCCAGGGCGGGGGGGGTTCCTCTCGGGAAGGTTGACCAACACGCAACGCAGTGTGCTGTGCATCACTTTGTGTGTGTGCATGTTTGTGTGTGTGTGTTTGTGTTTGTGTGCGTGTTTGTGTGTGTTTGTGTGTGTTTGTGTGTGCGTGTGCGTGCACATGAAGATTATCAAGTTTAGACTGTTTTATGTGTGTTTACACAAAATAGTAACCTGTGTGTCACCTTGACCTTTAACCCTTCTATGCTATGTCTTTGCAGGAAGAACCCCCTACACAGGCAGGAGTACAAGCACACCAAGCCTCCAGGTTAGTCTTATATTTGTGTAAGAGAGTCTTGCTTTCATTTCATTTGGATCGCTTTTTGTAGGTCACGGGGGTCCTGTGTTGTTTTGTGTTGTGCTGTTGTGTTGTGCTGTTGTGTTGTGTTGTTGTGTTGTGCTGTGCTGTCCTGAGTCGTGTCGTGTCGTGTCGTGTCGTGTCGAGTTGTGTTGACTTGTGCTGAGTTGTGTTGTGTTGTGTTGTGTCAGATCACTTTGTTTTGTCATGCTGTGCTGTGTTTCACTTGCTGCCAGGTTGTAAGGCATGTGGGCGGGAGGGGAGGGTGGGGTGGGGGGGCTGGTGTATTTAGGGGTGGGGTGGAGGGCGTACAGAAGCTGGGTAAAAGAATACATTAATCAGAATGAAGACAGAGGGGGCAGATCAAAGCAGACAGCCAATGTATCCTGATTAACATTCACTCAAGAGCCCAGCGCCCATTGATCCGTCTCTGTGATGTGTGCTGGCGACACATCACTGACTGCCAAGAGGAGGAGGAGGAGGTGGAGGTGGAAGAAGAGGAGGGGAGGAGAAGATGGCAGGAAAGGATGGATGAGCCGAGGTGTAAAAGGCAGTTGAATCAGTTTTAAGAAAAGAAGTTTGACGTTCTTTGAAATAGCTTGATTGTACGCTGAGCGAGAATCGAAGGAAATTAGCCCAGCCTTACTCCTGAAACACACCCAGAACTTGACATAAAGCATTGTTCATCAATGCCGTTTTACAGCAATAGGAGTGGTTTTTTTTCATTTTTTTAAGATCTTATATATTAGATACATTTGTATTCATAAAAGGTGTGCTTACAAAAGAAAGCTCTAGAAAGAAAAATGCAAAAGAAAGCTCTCCAAGTCTAGAGTCCGTGTATTGAGAACAAGAAGAAGACAACGGCTGTCAGAAAAGTGTGTGGCCGACCTATGATTTCGGTCTTTTTTTAATAGCAAGTGTAACCACACAACAGCGTGATGTAGTTGCATGTTCAATGCTGCAGAGGTTGGTAGATTATTGCAGCTGCCACATCACTGAATAACACCAGCAGCCTGCAGTCAGTACAGTGTATAAAAGAGACCTAAAAATAAGAGTAAAAAACTGTTATGGTTGATCACACCACATCACTTTTTCTAGCATACCTAATATTATTACTATTTCTGGCTACGGTACTGCAGAGGTAAGAACACATACAGAAGTAACGAAAGTGGAATGAATTGAACACACAGGAAGAAGAGGAAGATGTGGATTAATGGATTAATACGCATAACATCTACAACACATAAAAAAATGCCAGCTCAGAGGTCTTTCTGTGCGTTCTCAATTCCGTTTTGTTTACTCAAACGGTGGCCTGAAAAGGCAATTTCACTGCCGAAAACTCTGTTTGTCCCAGTGCCCCCCTGGTGCTTTTTGCCCAAAGCAGAGTTGGTGTTGCACCCTTAAAAAGACATGTATTCATCTTTCTTTTGGCTATCTTTTGTTATTTTCTCGGTTGGTCGTTGGAGATTTACAAAGCACATGCGCTTTTTGATGACATCATCATCCCCTCTGAACCCGACCTCTAGACCCCCACATCAATCAGAACCGTACCTAGGATATTAACAAAATCAAAACACAATAGACCACAATATCTTTCCTTAAATATACTCCATCTTATTTCAATGTTAATTATAATTATCCAAACTAACAAATACATCTAGGTCACAACACCGGCCTTGCTGAGCCGTTGGCACGGGCTTGATGAGCCGTTGGCACGGGCTTGGACTGAAGGGAGGGAGGAGGTACGTGAAATCAGCAGCTTATTCCAGCTTCCTCTGCCTCACCTCAGGCTGGCATTACCCACTGTAGCTGGGAGAAGACAAACATATATATATATTTTTTATAATAAAGAACACAATTAAACATGAAATGTTCACTATATACAGCCGCGGAAAAAATTAAGAGACCACTTCAAAATTATCAGTTTCTCTGGTTTTACTATTTATTGGTATGTGTTAAAGTAAAATGTACATTTTTGTTTTATTCTATAACCTACTGGCAACATTCTTACCAAATTTCAAATAAAAATATTGTCATTTAGATCATTTATTTGCAGAAAAATGACAATTGGTCAAAATAGCAAAAAAGATGCAGTGTCTTCAGATCTCGAATAATGCAAAGAAAACAAGCTCATATTCATTTTTAAACTACACAATACTAATGCTTTAACTTAGGAAGAGTTCAGAAATCAATATTTGGTGGAATAACCTTGATTTAAAATCACAACTTTCATGTGTCTTGGAAAGCTCTCCACCAGTCTTTCACATTGCCGTTGGGTGACTTTATGCTACTCCTGGCGCAAGAATTCAAGCAGCTCGGCTTCTTTTCCTGGCTTGTGACCATCCATCTTCCTCTTGATCACATTTCAGGGTTTTTTTTATGGGATTCAGGTCTCGAAATTGGGCTGGCCATGACAGGGTCCTGATCTGGTGATACTCCATCCACACCTTTACTGGCCTGGCTGTGTGGTATGGAGCATTGCCCTGCTGGAAAAAACACTTCTCAGAGTTGGGGAACATTGTCAGAGCAAAAGGAAGCAAGTTTTTCTTCCGGGACAACGTTGTACTTTGCCTGGCTGAGGTTTGTAAAAGACCATAAGGATTGAAGCAAAGCGGACTGGAGGTCCCTAAGTTCGTCTTCTCTGATGAGTCCAATTTTCAGCTTTGCCCAACACATGGTCGTCTGATGGTTAGACTGAGACCTGGAGAGGCCTACAAGCCACAGAGTCTTGCACCTACTGTGAAATTGGACTCATCAGAGAAGACGAACTTAGGGACCTCCAGTCAGCTTTGGTTCAATCCTTATGGTCTTTTACAAACCTCAGCCAGGCAAAGTACAACGAGTTATGAAAGCCAGATTACTTTATTTATTGTTTAGGCTAATAGGCTACGTCACAACAGTAGGTACAAGTGC
This sequence comes from Sprattus sprattus, assembly GCF_963457725.1. NCBI lineage: Eukaryota > Metazoa > Chordata > Actinopteri > Clupeiformes > Clupeidae > Sprattus > Sprattus sprattus. The sequence continues at coordinate 24,553,550 of NC_137920.1, forward strand.
GGCACACAGGCACGGTCGATCGATATATAAAAAAAAAATCCAATCACGATAACATATCGTACTCTCAGTCTCGCACACGCACGCACACACCAGTTAATGTCCATCATCAGAATGCAAACATCTTTATCCGCACAGCGGCCAATTATGTATGTCAGTCAGCAGCAATGAGAACACACACTGCTCAATTGAATATGAAAGCAAATGGCTTGCAGTCGGCATTAATTCAACCCCACACTTATCATTTCAAAATTAAGCTCAAAATAGTTTCTAACTCACCTGACTAGCACAGCCACAATGCCAATCTTTTTTGTCATACCAGTCCGTTTGAAACGACAATTTTTGGTCCCTTTTTCTGCAGAAGCTCATTTAGTGTTGGAATAGGCCTCCCTCTTGCTAGTTACTACTTTTTTCTATTAAAGTCGAGTTTGGAGAAATTTCTAAGTTCCACAATATCGGTAGATACCGCTGTTGTCATTTTTACTTTGATTTTCGCGGGGATTACGCTTAGCTGGTGTAATGACGTCAGCTGCGCAAATGTCCAGTAATATCTCAATTTTAATTGGTCCATGTTTGATACGTAACGTAGATGATTATGGCATAACATATTTACGTGCAAAGGCACAGTAGAGTTGTGCCTTTCGACGTACATATTAAAGAATACAGAATCTAAGTGCGCATGCACGACATGACTTTTTCGCTGCCGTTCAAAATGAATGGACAGTAAAGGCACTGCTTATTCTACCGGTTTTTTGTATTTGTTTATGCGTAACTGATACAATTGTCATCGTAACGTCTAAACAATTGGAATAACGTATGTATTGCATATATAAATCACAAGAATACTCGGTACAAATACAAATACAAGTTTATTAAATAAAATTATTTAATAAACATTTTTACGTTTGAATTTTGTCAGGGTAGGCAGTGCCTACCTTGCCTACCCTGACTGCACGTCACTGCTGTATATATATAAACTAAAAGCACATATTCAAAAAGTTGTCGAGAAATATGTTTTTTTTGTCTTTCACTACTTCCCAACATCTTAGAAATTAGGGGGAAGAAAAAGGGGGTTTAGCGAGTTGGAGGGGTCGCTGTGGTTCTGACGTCCTGCTTTCATGACGGTGATGTATGGGAGTGTGTGCAGTGTGTGCCGTCTACCGTAAAGGGCTGGGTTCACCAGTGATGGACCACTGGGCCAGTGGGAGTTCTCAAGGTTAAGTGGATGATGTTGGTTAGTGTCTCTGTGTGTGTTTTTGTGTCTATGCGTGCTGTTTCTGTATCCACTGGTGTGGTGATTGTGGAGTGCCTGTGTGTGTTTGTGTGTGTGTCTGTGTGGTGTGTGTGAAGTGTGTGTGTGTGTGTGTGTGTGTGTGTGTGTCTGTGTGTGTGTGCGTGTGGAGTGTGTGTGTGTGGAGTGTGTGTGTGTGTGTGTGTGTGTGCGCGCACGTGCGTGTGATGATGGGCGTTGTGTTCCCATCAACAGGTGGCCTTTAAGCAAAGCTCAGTGAGCTCCATCTGTGTAATCATGGAGCTGCCTAGAGAGCCTGGGGGGGACATGGGGGTCCTCTTCATGTTCCAGCCCCCATCATACGCACACACACACACACACACACACACACACACACACACACACACACACCCATAGGCAAACACACACACACACACACACACACACACACACACACTCACACAGGCACTCCACACACACCACACACACACACACACACACACACACACACAGACAAACAACACACACACACACACACACAGGCAAACACACACACACACACACACACACACACACACACCGTCACCTTACGATACAGATCGAACTGAATTTGATCTTAACTGATTGGAAATTAATTGAATAGAGTCAGGCCCTTGGGGCAGCACAGGTTGAGCTGACCACACCGATGTACAATGGGCTTGGACTGGGGCAGAGAACACTCTGAGCTAAGGCTGGGGCCGGGGCCGGGTTTCTTGCAGAGAACACTCTGTGTCCAGCTTCACACCCACTGTGATGATCACTGATGTACACTGAGCTGGGTCTGAGGCAGAGAACACTCTGTTTCCAGCTTCACACTCGTGGTGATCTGAGCCAGGCAGCCCAGGCAGCAAACGAGGGCTGGAGGTCTGGACCTGTGGGTCTGCTGGTGGCTTGATGTTGACTGGTACCTTTCGCAGGTTATTCCTCTGGAACGCCACGGGTGTTTGGTGTCCAAAAAAATGTCCTTGTTTGTTTGTTTCCTTGTTAAAGTGTTCCACTGCGTCACTCCACCAGTTTGTTTGTGTAGGTTCTGCTAGCTTGTCTCCCTAGTGTGTGTGTGTGTGTGTGTGTGTGTGTGTGTGTGTGTGTGTGTGTGTGAGTGTGAGTGTATGTGTGTGTGTTGGCTGGCTTGGCTGTCTTTCTCCTTATTATCTGTCCATCTTCCTAGTTGTTTCTCTGTCTGTCTGTGTCGCTAGCAAAGCAAATGGTGATAACCTTGACAAATATTTTGGGCAAATATCATGTTTCAGATCAAATAAAATGACATTTTTGTTATATTTTTAGAAGTGAATAGGAGGAAATAGAATATGGAGGACTGAAAGTGCCAAAATTCAATAAATAAATACACCATCAATAATTATTTAAATGTGTCATTAATTAATTACAGTGCATGAAATGCCCTGTATTGTTATTCCTAGGCTTCTTCTTCTTCTTCTTCTTATTCTTGTTACCTTTTTCTGCGATTAATTCAGCCCGAACCGCTTAACGTAGAAACTTCATTCAAACTTTGTCGCGTAGGTCTTGTAAACGACACTTATGCTATGTATTTTTCACTTTTCTAAACTTTATACTTTTTAAGATATTAAAGAAAAACGAATATAAATTTCTCCCATTGACTTACATTGGGCCATTATGACATCATAATAGGGTCTTTAAACTGGCTTGCACCTGTGCTTTACTCTGCCGTGCTAAGGCAAAAGACCGTAACTTCAAGTTTGGTCAAAAATGAGTTTTTGACGTATTTGTAAAATATCAGCAGCAATTAAACAAATGTACTGATATTAAATGTACTACTAACATGCCATTATCAAATTAAAGCCAGTGACATCAGTATTTTGGTTGATTTCACGATGTATAGGCTACCGACAGTTAGCATACCAAGCTAGGTAGCATTACCATTAGAATTGCATGGCAGATATGCTAAGCTATCGGGCTATTCCCCTACCCAGTGCCTGTGGCTAGTCCGAAAAAGGTGCATCTAAATCGGGTAACTTCGCTTGGCGAGCGGGGGCATGTGGAGGGGGAAAATGGGCCTCATTCTCTATCGTTCTCTCTCTCACACACACACACACACACACACACACACACACACACACACACACACACACACACACACACACACACACCCCAATGGACTGACATAGATGTTTTATGTGTTTCATGTGACAATTCAAGTTCATTGTTTTATGTGCTTAATGTGATAATTCAATGGTGTGTGTGTGTGTGTGTGTGTGTGATAATCATTGTATTGGTAATTGTGATAAATGAAATAGTATTACTACTGATTAATTAATAGGGTCATTATTCCATTGTTATCATACCACTGAGCTTTAACATAGAAGTTACTGCCTTCTGCCTTAGTATGCTTCACTGACACCTGTGCCAAATCCAAAGAACCTCTTCTCTCTCTGTCCCTCTCAATTTAACTGTAACTAGGAACATTAAGACACCATCCATTCTCTATTTTTTTTTCTCTCCATCTCTCCATCTTTCTCTCTGTCAACTTTCTCTCACACTCAATCTCTCTTCTTCACTCCATTTTTATCTCCTTTTTTCAATATTTTCACTCTCTCTTTATCTCTTCATCCAGAGCCACTCTTGTTCACTCTTCTTTCCTTCTTCCACTCTTCTTTCCTTTCTTATTTTCTTCTTCCATTTTTCTTTCCTTCTTCCACTCTTCTTGCCTTTCTTTTTTCCTTCATCCACTCTTCTTTCCTTCTTCCACTTTTCTTTCCTTTCTTCACTCTTCTTTCCTTCTTACACTCTTCTTTCCTTTCTTCTTTCCTTCTTTCACTCTTCTTTCTTTCCTTATTTCCTTCTTCCACTCTTCTTTCCTTTCTTCTTTCATTATTTCACTCTTCTTTCTTTTCTTCTTTCCTTCTTCCACTCTTCTTTCCTTTCTTCACTCTTCTTTCTTTTCTTCTTTCCTTCTTTCACTCTTCTTTCCTTTCTTCTTTCCCTCTTCCACTCTTCTCTCCTTTCTTCACTCTTCTTTCCTTTTGTCTTTCCTTCTTCCACTCTTCTTGCCTTTCTTTTTTCCTTCATCCACTCTTCTTTCCTTCTTCCACTTTTCTTTCCTTTCTTCACTCTTCTTTCCTTTCTTCTTTCCTTTCTTCTTTCCTTCTTTCACTTTTCTTTCTTTTCTTCTTCCTTTCTTAACCTTTGCATTTCATGCACTGGTATTTCCTTCAGGAAATGCATTTTCTAGTTTAAATTGGAATTAAATAAATAAATGTTTCAATAAATGTGTCATTAATTAATTACAGTGCATGAAATGCCCTGTATTGTTATTCCTAGGCTTCTTCTTCTTCTTATTCTTGTTACCTTTTTCTGCGATTAATTCAGCCCGAACCGCTTAACGTAGAAACTTCATTCAAACTTTGTCGCGTAGGTCTTGTAAAGGTCACTTATGCTATGTATTTTTCACTTTTCTAAACTTTATACTTTTTAAGTTATTAAAGAAAAACGAATCTAAATTTTCCCATTGACTTACATTGGGCCATTATGACATCATAATAGGGTAATTAAACTGGCTTGCACCTGTGCTTCACTGACACCTGCGGCAAGCCTCCAAGGGTCCTCTTCTCTCTGTACCTCTCCATTCAACTGTATAGCTAGGAATATTAATAGACACCTTCCATACTCTACTTTTTTTTCTCTCTATCACTCTCACTCTACTTTCTCTCACACTCCATCTCTCTGCTTCACTCTTTTTTTCTCCTTCTTTCAATATTTTCACTCTCTCTTTACTGTCTTTATCCAGAGCCACTCTTGTTCACTCTTCTTTCCTTACTTTGTTTCTTCCTCTCTTCTTTCCTTTCTTCTTTCCTTCTTTCTACTCTTCTTTACTTTCTTCTTTCCTTCTTCCACTCTAATTTCCTTTCTTCACTCTTCTTTCCTTTCTTCTTCCACTCTTCTTTCTTTCTTCACTCTTCTTTCCTTTCTTCTTTCCTTCTTCAACTCTTCTTTCCTTCTTTTACTGTTCTTTCCTTTCTTCCTTCCTTCTTTCACTTTTCTTTTATTCGTTCTTTCTTAACTTTTGCATTTCATGCACTGGTATTTCCTTCAGGAAATGCATTTTCTAGTTCAAATTGGAATTAAATACATAAATGTTTCAATAAATGTGTCATTAATTTATTAAATACCAATTAATTTCATGTAAAAAAAAACACATTTAATTATTTCACTATTTAATTACAGTGCATGAAATGCCCTGTATTGTTATTCCTAGGCTTCTTCTTCTTCTTCTTCTTATTCTTGTTACCTTTTTCTGCGATTAATTCAGCCCGAACCGCTTAACGTAGAAACTTCATTCAAACTTTGACGCGTAGGTCTTGTAAACGACACTTATGCTATGTATTTTTCACTTTTCTAAACTTTATACTTTTTAAGATATTAAAGAAAAACAAATATAAATTTCTCCCATTGACTTACATTGGGCCATTATGACATCATAATAGGGTCTTTAAACTGGCTTGCACCTGTGCTTCACTGACAGCTGCACCAAATCAAAGGAACCTCTACTCTCTCTGTCCCTCTCAATTTAACTGTAACTAGGAACATTAAGACACCATCCATTCTCTACTTTTTTTTCTCTCCATCTCTCCATCTTTCTCTCTCAGTCAACTTTCTCTCACACTCAATCTCTCTTCTTCACTCCATTTTTATCTCCTTTTTTCAATATTTTCACTCTCTCTTTATCTCTTCATCCAGAGCCACTCTTGTTCACTCTTCTTTCCTTCTTCCACTCTTCTTTCCTTTCTTATTTTCTTCTTTCACTCTTCTTTCCTTTGTTCTTTCCTTCTTTCACTCTTCTTTCTTTTCTTATTTCCTTCTTCCACTCTTCTTTCCTTCCTTCACTCTTCTTTCCTTTCTTCTTTCATTATTTCACTCTTCTTTCTTTTCTTCTTTCCTTCTTCCACTCTTCTTTCCTTTCTTCACTCTTCTTTCTTTTCTTCTTTCCTTCTTTCACTCTTCTTTCCTTCATCCGCTCTTCTCTCCTTTCTTCACTCTTCTTTCCTTTTGTCTTTCCTTCTTCCACTCTTCTTTCCTTTCTTCTTTCCTTCTTTCACTCTTCTTTCTTTTCTTCTTCCTTTCTTAACCTTTGCATTTCATGCACTGGTATTTCCTTCAGGAAATGCATTTTCTAGTTAATTAGTGTGCTTGCCCGAAGGGAAGCACACTATTGTTCTTCGTTTTTTACTATTTTTTTTATTCTAGTAGTTTTTCTTGCAGCTAACTACTCCTCGCCCGATTGAGATAGAGACGCCGTTCAAACACCAAAACGTCCGGCCCGATCCGGTGCAAGCTGCTATGACTTTTCGTGGCGGTACTCCTTGCCACTCCTTTTTTATTCCTCTTTTTCCATCACCTTTTTTCTCCATAGACTTGCATGGCAGAACTTTGAGGCATTATGACATCATAATAGGCTCATTAAACTGGCTTGCACCTGTGATTCACTGACAACTCTCACTGACACCTGCGCACGGTTCCTCTTCTCTCTCTGTCCCTCTCCATTCAACTGTATAACTAGGAATATTAAGAGACACCTTCCATACCAGGGCTCTACTCACTCATGCATACTCACTCATGTTTACTCACTCGTGCATACTCACTCATGCATACTCACTCGTGCATACTCACTCATGCATACTTACTCATGCATACTCACTCATGTTTACTCACTCATGTTTACTCACTCATGCGTACTCACTCATGCGTACTCACTCATGTTTACTCACTCATGCATACTCACTCATGCATACTCACTCATGTTTACTCACTCGTGCATACTCACTCATGTTTACTCACTCATGCATACTCACTCATGCATACTCACTCATGCATACTCACTCATGCATACTCACTCGTGCATACTCACTCATGTTTACTCACTCATGCATACTCACTCATGCATACTCATTTGTGCATACTCATTTGTGCATGCTCATCCAGCAGGGAGAGCTGGAGAGCTGACACCTGCCCCAATTCCAAGGCACTTGTTCTCTCGGTCATGGCCGCAACAGAGCAAGCACACTCTCGCAGTTCGTTCACGAAACGCATTCTAGTTATGTCATGGTCCTGTGTTGTAGCGCATCAATAATTTATTTTATCTGTCAAACTCACCCATCAAAGTCAGTGGGCGGATTCCTAAAACCTGATTGGTTACCCTGCACATCAAGTCAAGGTTTACCGATTCAAGATATTTGGATTGACGCAGGCCTCATTCCTAAACACTGTGTCAAACTAAACTTTTTCTTAAACGCTAAAAATCCAGAGCGTGCGAGATGAAGAAAACGGAAAATCGATCCAGTAGTGGACCATGGATTAAATAACTCGAAAGCAATTTAGCCATCAACAGAAATGCAAAACAAAATTGAAAAGTCAGTAAGGAAAGCTAAAATGTATGGGGAAATACGAGGAGAGGGTTCAAAAGGACAACAGACCTAATAACAAACACATTACAAATAATAAAGAGGGCTTTCATCCATCAAAATGTGTTTGTTTGTCTGCTTTGTATACATTATCTCTTTCAATCTGGCTTGTTGTTTTTGTGTGATATTACACTTGATATTAACAGTTGACTAAGCAAGTTCTTGTAGCTGCTAGCTGCTAGCTGTCGTGAGGTACTACTACAGTATGCTAGTCAACTCCCATCATGAGCTGCATTGCCTGCTCGTAGAAAACCCGTAGTTGCATCATTAACTGAGACCGTGATGTAGTGCTGGTTTTGTATTGTGTGTACTGTAGAAGACTTGCCACTTGAAAAAAAAGAAGCTCTTGACTAAGCACGTTCGTGTAGTAACTAGCTAACTAGCACTAGCTGCTGTAGGTTACTGCTACAGTTGTTAAGTAGCTAGTCAACTCCCGTCATGAACTGCATTGCCACTCGTCTGATCTATGTGAGAAAATATAGAAAGCCATGGCCAAGTAAACAGAACTTTTATATGTCGTGGAAAATTCTAAGAGTTCTCAAGAAACTTCTCAAGGCAAATAGGTGTGAATATGCTGAAAGGTTTATTTCAGAGGAATTAACTACTGCTGAGCTGGTCCATGGAGCATCTCAAAAACTCTAGTCTAAAGTGATCAAGTAAACAGAACTTTAACTTTAGGTCGTATGGTACTACATGGTATTAAAAAGTTAAACAAAATTTAAGTTTTATCGAAATGAATTTGCGTTCTCGCTGGAAGAAGACCACTCGTGAATAACTCACAATTTTAACCAAAGTAACATGTCACAAGATTCCATAACGTTAAGTTTTGGTGCTGGAACCGGTGGAAAAATGTCTCTCTCCAGGCCTTTCAGACTAAAGCAATGGATCAGACTAAATCAGCGTTAGCCCCGCCCACTGACTTTGATGGGTGAGTTTGACAGATAAAAGAAATTATTGATGCGCTGCAACACAGGACCATGACATAATTAATTAAATAGTGAAATAATTAAATGTGTTTTTTTTTACATAAAATGAATTGGTATTTAATAAATTAATGACACATTTATTGAAACATTTATCTATTTAATTCCAATTTGAATTAATTAATGACACATTTATTGAAACATTTATTTATTTAATTCCAATTTAAATTAATTAATGACACATTTAAATAATTATTGATGGTGTATTTATTTATTGAATTTTGGCACTTTCAGTCCTCCATAATAGAACACCTTCAGCAAACAGACATTTAAAAAAACGAGTCTGTCTTCATAATTGAACCCTTTCACTGAACCACTAAATAAAACAATGATAGTTGCATGTGAAACTGTAACTGTCAGTCAGTCACCCAGCTGATTGGGCCCTTTGGAAGCTGTTTGTCCATCTCGCTGGCTGTCTGTCCTGTCTTGCCCTTGGCTGGCTGTCTCTCTTGTCTTGTCTCATTATCCATCCGTCTGGATGTCAGTCTGCCAGTTTGCATTAAAAATGTCCTTTATATGTAAATGCCTTTTATTTTTGGAAAACTATGAACTACTTAAAAAACTAAAAAAACGGAACCCCTTTTAAAAACGGAAAATAAAAAAACCTTAAGATCACTCAGCAATACAGCTGATCTGTCCCCTTTGCTGTCTGTCTGACCCGAACCCTGTTTCATGTTCACAGCCAAGACGCCTGCCTCCCAAGACGATGATGAGGATGCGTACGATGACAGCTTCATCAACGATGACAGCGAGGAGGACATTGATGAGGACTCGGACTACGTGCCCGAAGATTCCGGCGGCAGCGGGAAAGAGGACGTCAAACGACTCCAAAAAGAGGCGAAGGCTTTTCTCCGAAAGAAGAAATAACATATATATATATATATTATACATTAAGGGTATATTATATATTCGTCCTATAAATGATATAATATGCCCACAAAAGGCTTGTTGAACAGAGCAGTGTCCGGCACGCCATTCAGCAAAGTAGGGGAGAAACGGGTCAAGGATATACTATATGTAGTACATCTTATAAATCATATATAATGAGTTGCCCATGACCGCCATATTGAGAGGCAAGTGAAGTCTTGACCTTGATGTCTGTCTCCGGCACGGCTCTTCTATTAATGCAGATTGCTACAACCACTGATAGTGCAGAGGGGTAGCCGGTCTCCTTACCTGTCACTCACGGTCATAGAGGTTGGTCAGCCACTGGCTACATGCTTGCACTCCCAAGCTTTGCTGATTGGCTGGTGTCGTAATACAGAACACATAATTACTGCTACTGATTGGCTGAAATCTTCTCAACCACTGTTACTAAGAGTCAGTGAAGGTGAACAAGGCGTATTACTGTGAAGGCTTTAAAGTGATCTGTGGTGTGGTTGTTTTTATTAAGCGATTTATATCACGCAACATTCTGGCTTAGCCGGAAATAGTTTCAGCAACAGTTACCCAACAAGGCATTTAGATCAGTTCTCATCAGCAGCAAATGTGTATCAAAACGTTTTTCCTTTCTCTCTCTCTCTCTCTCTCTCTCTCTCTCTCTCTCTCTCTCTCTCTCTCTCTCTCTCTCTCTCTCTCTCTCTCTCTCTCTCTCTCTCTCTGTACTGGGGTGCCATGAGGCTGTGAACTATAAAGAACCAGACGCACCGAAACAAAAGAAAGAAAGAACAAAGAGAGATATATATATATATACAGCCGCGGAAAAAATTAAGAGACCACTTCAAAATTATCAGTTTCTCTGGTTTTACTATTTATTGGTATGTGTTAAAGTAAAATGTAAATTTTTGTTTTATTCTATAACCTACTGGCAACATTCCTACCAAATTTCAAATAAAAATATTATCATTTAGATCATTTATTTGCAGAAAAATGACAATTGGTCAAAATAGCAAAAAAGATGCAGTGTCTTCAGATCTCGAATAATGCAAAGAAAACAAGCTCATATTCATTTTTAAACTACACAATACTAATGCTTTAACTTAGGAAGAGTTCAGAAATCAATATTGGTGGAATAACCTTGATTTAAAATCACAACTTTCATGTGTCTTGGCATGCTCTCCACCAGTCTTTCACATTGCCGTTGGGTGACTTTATGCTACTCCTGGCGCAAGAATTCAAGCAGCTCGGCTTCTTTTCATGGCTTGTGACCATCCATCTTCCTCTTGATCACATTTCTGAGGTTTTTTATGGGATTCAGGTCTCGAAATTGGGCTGGCCATGACAGGGTCCTGATCTGGTGATACTCCATCCACACCTTTACTGGCCTGGCTGTGTGGCATGGAGCATTGCCCTGCTGGAAAAAACACTTCTCAGAGTTGGGGAACATTGTCAGAGCAAAAGGAAGCAAGTTTTTCTTCCGGGACAACGTTGTACTTTGCCTGGCTGAGGTTTGTAAAAGACCATAAGGATTGAACCAAAGCGGACTGGAGGGTCTCCTAGTTCGTCTTCTCTGATGAGTCCAATTTCACAGTAGGTGCAAGACTCTGTGGCTTGTAGGCCTCTCCAGGTCTCCGTGTAACCATCAGACGACCATGTGTTGGGCAAAGCTGAAAATTGGACTCATCAGAGAAGACGAACTAGGAGACCCTCCAGTCCACTTTGGTTCAATCCTTATGGTCTTTTACAAACCTCAGCCAGGCAAAGTACAACGTTGTCCCGGAAGAAAAACTTGCTTCCTTTTGCTCTGACAATGTTCCCCAACTCTGAGAAGTGTTTTTTCCAGCAGGGTAATGCTCCATGCCACACAGCCAGGCCAGTAAAGGTGTGGATGGAGTATCACCAGATCAGGACCCTGTCATGGCCAGCCCAATTTCGAGACCTGAATCCCATAAAAAACCTCTGAAATGTGATCAAGAGGAAGATGGATCGTCACAAGCCATGAAAAGAAGCCAAGCTGCTTGAATTCTTGCGCCAGGAGTAGCATAAAGTCACCCAACGGCAATGTGAAAGACTGGTGGAGAGCATGCCAAGACACATGAAAGTTGTGATTTTAAATCAAGGTTATTCCACCAAATATTGATTTCTGAACTCTTCCTAAGTTAAAGCATTAGTATTGTGTAGTTTAAAAATGAATATGAGCTTGTTTTCTTTGCATTATTCGAGATCTGAAGACACTGCATCTTTTTTGCTATTTTGACCAATTGTCATTTTTCTGCAAATAAATGATCTAAATGATAACATTTTTATTTGAAATTTGGTAGGAATGTTGCCAGTAGGTTATAGAATAAAACAAAAATGTACATTTTACTTTAACACATACCAATAAATAGTAAAACCAGAGAAACTGATAATTTTGAAGTGGTCTCTTAATTTTTTCCGCGGCTGTATATAGAGAGAGGGAGAGAGAGATGGTTGACAGAAGAAGCACCACAGAAACACAAAAGAAGAATAGAAAAGAAGCACCTAGGGTTCTTGTCAGCCATGACCTATATATGTGAGCCTCAGAGAAGTTCGCTCTGTCTTCGTCGCGCCTGTCAGCGGGAGGCAGCCAACCCTTTCTAGAAGGTTCTTTTATGCCCCTGTTCGCTGCCTTTGGCACCCCTCCAGCTGCATAGCCAACATACACTGTATTTTTAAATTGGGAGTTTAATCAGGCAAAATGGCCACCTGCCACTTATTGGAAGTTTTAATGGAACTTGGTGAATTTAGGTAGGAGGTAGAAGTAGCTTGATTGAATTCCAGCCTTTGTTTTTTTTTTTTTTGTCTAAGTTTGTGATGGTTTTTGAATGGATGTTATGGCATTTTAATGGAAGTTGATGATTTTTAATTGAATTGTTTCTGTTGTACAAATACAAAAAAAAAACTTTCCTAAGAAACCGATGTTGACATGTGTTTTTTATAACTTTTAATACGGTCTACGTGCCCTGAAGGCACAATACCGTTCCTTTAACCACACTTATTGGAAGTTTTAATGGAACTTGGTGAATTTAGGTAGGAGGTAGAAGTAGCTTGATTGAATTCCAGCCTTTGTCTATTTTTTTTGTCTAAGTTTGTGATGGTTTTTGAATGGATGTTATGGCATTTTAATGGAAGTTGATGATTTTTAATTGAATAGTTTCTGTTGTACAAATACAAAAAAAAAACTTTCCTAAGAAACCGATGTTGACATGTGTTTTTTATAACTTTTAATACGGGCTACGTGCCCTGAAGGCACAATACCGTTCCTTTAACCACAGCAAGCCTCTTTTGCAGGACTGTTGACATCACTTTATAGCTCAGATGGAACAAAATGGCTGGTGGAGACAGATTGGGAGATGTCTGTTGAGGATTGTAAACATCCCGTGTTTTTGATAAAACATTCAACAGCATTTTTTATCTTAACTCTTCTCCAGTGCAGCCCGGCATTTTCTCCAGCGAGTGTGACTACATCCCTGGAAGTCATTTAATCGTCTGTCTTCCTTCTAAGGAAATGGAAACTTGCTGCAGAAAGTTGCATGTTTTTTAATGAAGTTTATGTTTTTATCTATTTATCAAAGGCAATGCGTTTCTGTTGATCTCAAAATCTCCCTTTTCATAGTTGTGTTTTCAATAATACGTTTGTTTTTTCTATGTGTCTCTCTGTCTTTTCCTCAAAGCATTCATTTTCACGTGTCTTAGTAGTTGCTTATCTGGCCCTAACAACAGCATTTTACATTTGAAGCTAGTCTTCTCCTCCACGACCCCTCTGTAAATCTCTCCTGCCTTTGACGTTGGGTTCGTGAAGGTTGTAAGCGTTTGTTTATCTTTATCTATCTATCTTTTCCTCAAAGCATTCATTTCATTTTCACGTGTCTTAGTAGTTGCTTATCTGGCCCTAACAACAGCATTTTACATTTGAAGCTAGTCTTCTCCTCCACGACCCCTCTGTAAATCTCTCCTGCCTTTGACGTTGGGTTCGTGAAGGTTGTAAGCGTTTGTTTATCTTTATCTATCTATCTTTTCCTCAAAGCATTCATTTCATTTTCACGTGTCTTAGTAGTTGCTTATCTGGCCCTAACAACAGCATTTTACATTTGAAGCTAGTCTTCTCCTCCACGACCCCTCTGTAAATCTCTCCTGCCTTTGACGTTGGGTTCGTGAAGGTTGTAAGCGTTTGTTTATCTTTATCTATCTATCTTTTCCTCAAAGCATTTATTTCATTTTCACGTGTCTTAGTAGTTGCTTATCTGGCCCTAACAATAGCATTTTACATTTGAAGCTAGTCTTCTCCTCCACGACCCCTCTGTAAATCTCTCCTGCCTTTGACGTTGGGTTCGTGAAGGTTGTAAGCGTTTGTTTATCTTTATCTATCTATCTTTTCCTCAAAGCATTCATTTCATTTTCACGTGTCTTTGTAGTTGCTTATCTGGCCCTAACAACAGTATCTTGCATCTGGAGCTAGTCTTCTCCTCCACGACCCCTCCGTAAATCTCCCCTGCCCTTGACGTATAGGTCGTAAATATGTAATTGACGCCAAAGCGGCGGCTGCTATTAAAGTGCCCCCTCTGGGGTTTTTTCGGCGGTCGGCAGTGCTGCCCCAATGATTCAATTACACAGCGGACCTTTTACAAGTGCACAGCCTTAAATCAGAGACGGTGGTACTGTCTGGTTCCCCCACTGTGTGAGTTGCACAGAGAGAGGGAGAGAGAAAGATAGAGGCCGACAGAAAGAGAGAGACAGATAGATAAAGAGAGAGATATAGAGAGAGAGGGAGGGACAGAGAGAGACCAACAGAAAGAGAGAGAGATGGAGAGACAGACAGAAAGATAGAGAAAGAGAGAGACAGGAAAAGAGAGGGATAGAGGCCGACAAAAAGAGAGAGAGGGATAGAGACCGAAAGAGAGAGAGATGAAGAGACCGATAGAGATGGAGAGAGAGATGAAGAGACCGATAGAGATGGAGAGAGAAAGAAAGAGACCGACAGAAAGAGAGAGAGTGGAAGAGACAGATAGAGACCAACAGAAAGAGAGAGAGGTGAGAGACATACAGACAGGGAGGAGAGAGAAAGAGAGCGATGGAGAGAGGGATAGAGGCCGACAAAAAGAGAGGGAGAAAGAGGGATAGAGACCGACAAAAAGAGAGGAGAAAGGGCAGAAAGGGAGAGAGATGAAGAGACCGATAGAGATGGAGAGAGAAAGAGTGTGTGTGTCTCTTGCGACTAGGAGAGGAGAGGCTCCAGAAAGCTCGGTGGAGTCACCCCTTGTCAGTGCCGCTCAGCTCAAGCTCTCGTGTAGAATCGGCCCGGATGTGGCTTGGTTCTGGCCCAGAACAGGCATGCAGTGGATTGTTCCTGAACCTGCCATCTCTGTGTCCATTGGTGTCGTTGGCTTTGAATTTCATTTCCTCCTTCTCTGCTTCCACCGCTCTCTCTCACTCACTGTCTCTCCATCTCTTTCCTTCTCCCTTCTTCTCCCTCCCCACATCTAACCCTCCCTCTCCTCCTCTCTCTCTCACTCACTGTCTCTCCATCTCTTTCCTTCTCCCTCCCCACATCTAACCCTCTCTCTCACTCACTGTCTCTCCATCTCTTTCCTTCTCCCTTCTTCTCCCTCCCCACATCTAACCCTCCCTCTCCTCCTCTCTCTCTCACTGTCTCTCCATCTCTTTCCTTCTCCCTCCCCACATCTAACCCTCCCTCTCCTCCTCTCTCTCTCACTGTCTCTCCATCTCTTTCCTTCTCCCTTCTTCTCCCTCCCCACATCTAACCCTCCCTCTCCTCCTCTCTCTCTCACTGTCTCTCCATCTTTTTCCTTCTCCCTTCTTCTCCCTCCCCACATCTAACCCTCCCTCTCCTCTCTCTTTCACTCACTGTCTCTCCATCTTTTTCCTCCTCTTTTCTTCTCCTTCCCCACATCTAACTCTCCCTCTCCTCTCTCTCTCCTCTCAAACTAGAAAATAACCTTTGCTCTAATGTTTATAACAAATAAATCAGTTGTGGTGTCTACATGAGGTTTCCACACTAACGATGGTACACCTAATGGTCTACTGGCCAGAGGGTCCAAGCAAGCAGGAACTAAGCTCATTAAAACAATCATGTGTTAGACAGAGAAATGTGTTTGTGGGTGTTTGTTTGTGTGTGTGTGTGTCGCTCAACACCTGAGCTCATTTACAAGGTAAATAATCATATGTGAGGGAGAAATGCTGTAGGCACTCGCTTTGCAGATCTCCGGAAAACTAAATATTGAAAAAATACTAGGAGGTTGGTAGGTAGTTTCCCCAAAGAGCACTGTTGAAATGGTGTCCTCTGGGTTCTCTTTGAGTAGTCACCCCTTGACAGATGTGCGTGTGTGTGATACGATGTGGTGTTTTTGTGTGAATAGAATTTAAAGCAAGTGTGTGTTTCATTCTCTGTGTGAGTGAATGTCTTTAAGGGTGTGTGTGTTTGTGTTTTTAAGTGTTGTGTTTTTGAGCGTGTGTGTGTGTTTGTGAGCGTGTGTGTCTGTGTGTGTGTGTGCATGTGTGTGTGTTTGTGAGTGTGTGTGTGTGTGTGTGTGTTTTTGTGAGTGTGTGTGTGTGCTTGTGAGCGTGTGAGTGTGTGTGTGTTTGTGAGCGTGTGTGTTTGTGAGCGTGTGTATTTGTGTGTTTGTGAGTGTGTGTGTGTGTTTGTGAGCGTGTGTGTGTGTTTGTGAGCATGTGTGTGTGACAGGTGTGTGAGTGTGTGTGTGTGTTTGTGAGCACGTGTGTGTGACAGGTGTGTGAGTGTGTGTGTTTGTGAGCACGTGTGTGTGACAGGTGTTTGAGTGTGTGTGTGTGTGTATGTTTGTGAGCGTGTGTGTGTGACAGGTGTGTGAGTGTGTTCCCTCGAGCCATTCTTCCTGGCCAGTGCCACTCATCAGCAAAAGGTGATTTCAGGTTTATTCTGGGCGGCTGAAATGTCATGGCCTGATGGCGTGCCCATTAATGTTCTCCCTGTCTGTGTGTGGGTGTGCGTGCGTGTGTGTGTGTGTGTGTGTGTGTGTGTGTGTGTGTGTGTGTGTGTGTGTGTGTGTGTGTGTGCGATGTGAGTGCACCATGAGTGTGGGGTACTATGTGTCCGTGTGTGTGTGTGTCTGTGTGTGTGTGTGTGTGTGTGTGTGTGTGTGTGTGTGTGTGTGTGTGCGTGTCCTGTCTCCTTGTTAGCCAGGCCAGGTTTGTACTTTTGTGCCTTCTGTGTGACTGCCTCTTCTCTTTCCCACAGCTTCCTTCCGGGCTGTGTGTGTGTGTACTCTTCCTCCAGGACTGAGTGTGGATGTGTGTGTGTGTACTCTTCCTTCAGGACTGTGTGTGTGTCTGTGTACTCTTCCTCCAGGATTGGCCTTATTGCCTTGATGCCTCTGGGCGTGTTGTATTGCGGTCGGTGTATCGATTGGTGTACCTATTATTGTGGCTAATACATTTTTCTCAACCTTCATCATCTAAGCTCGACACACACACACACACACACACACACAAGCACACACAGAAGGTGTGTGAAGGAGAGAAAGATGGAGAAAGTGAGAAAAAGACACAGAGAGTGAGTAAGTTAGCGAGAGAGGCGCATATACACACAAACACACACACACACACTTGAGCATTGGCACACTCACATTTCCATAGACACATTGACAGGCGGGCACACACACACACTCAAGCATGCACTTACTTCACACACATCCATACACTTGCACATGCACACAAAGTTTCAAACACTTAAACACACAATACACACACACACTCACAGAGACACGCATTCAGTTTACACAGGCAAGTTCTCAAAAACACACTGAGACACACACACACACACAGACCCACACTCTTACCTGCTCACGCACACGCAAACACACATGCACATTCACACACATGCACACAGACCCACACTCTCACCTGCTCACACACACACACACACACACACACACAGACCCACACCCTTAACTGCTGACACACACACTCTCAGGCACACAAGCAGACTGCCCCTTCCCTCCTGCCTTAAAACTGTCGTTGGTGCTTAATTAGTGGGACTTGGCTGCACTTGACACCTTGTTAGCAAGGCTCTCTATGCAAGAGCGTTTCCTGTCACCTCAGGACCCGGAGGGATTTCGCCATCCTATTTTTTCCCTCCCGTTCGAGAGAGAGAACCGCTTGCTTCTCCGGCCACGTTCCTCACGTGTTCCAAGAGGAGAGAACTGTGAAAGGAACGTGGCCGGCAGCAAAGTAGATGTTCTGGATTAATTGTTGTAACTTGTAATGTGCGTGTAATATGAAGCTGATTGGAAACAAAGGAACGACGAACAGCACTTTACTTTGTCACAACACCAGGTCAACAAAAACAGCAGAAAAGTATCTGTTTCAAAATAACATTCTACCAACATCTTGTACAAACACACTTTTTACACTACGTGTCTGTGTGTGTGTGTGTGTGTGTGTTTGTGTGCAAGCGTGTGTGTGTGTGTGTGTGTGTGTGTGTGTGTGTGTCTGTATTTCCTCTTTGTAGACTCCCCCCTTTTCCATGTCTCTAAAAATACAAACTCTGCTACTGACAGCAGGGAAAAAGAAACATTCTGTATGAATCTCTTAAGTGTTGAAGATCAAAGATAAGTTCAAGTCCATGTCAAGCTCACAGCTACTCACAGATACACCACAGGTAATGGACATGGCCTTTACATTCAAGCGTAACATAACCAATGAATGAAAAGTTCAAAGTTCAGTAAATTTAGTCAGGTTATGTAGCGGGTAATTTATCGCAGCTTAGTTCTCATGTGTCCAATTATGAGAGCGGAACTATCTCAGCTTCCCTCAAAGCGCCATCTGTCCTTCTGGGATATATATATAATAATGACCGATTCACAGACATCTGCTCAGTGCGAGTCGTCAGAAGTTGGTTTGCTTGAGATTTTAGCAATTTGTACCATTCGCACTCATTAGTTTCGACTGTCAGAGGATGCTCGAGATTTTAGCAGTTTGGACCATTCGCACTCATTTATTTCGACTGTCACAGGATAATTTTTTACCGTGCAAGTCATCAGAAGTCTCTGCCGTTTGTACCGCAGTTGTTTGTTAAGTTCCACTGTGCCTCTGTGATTCTTTTTTTCGCCCCCATGAATGTTGAGCATCTCGGAAAACGTTCAGATGGCTGGAAGGTTTTTTGAGGGACTGTTTGATCAGGAATGGTTTCTGGCGTTCCCTTGGGAGCACTCAGTGACTCTTGAAGTGCTCTGACAGTCCACCAGACAATCAGTTCCAGCTGGTAGCCCAAGGAGTTGTTGTCTGGGTCTTTTTCAGTTTTTTTTCCTTTTTTTCTTTTTTTTACAAAGTCCCTTGGAGCGAGACACAACTGTCTTTTTCCTCCCCCTATAGTTGAGTAACGGAACTGATGGAGCCTTAGATAGCCTTTTGAAGAAATGGCAATAAGGTGACAAGACAGGAGCAAACAGTTCACCAAGAAAAACAGACATTGTCTTTTGCTCTTGTCACCTATAACAGCCCATGTGTTCAGATGTCCAGTGTTTTACCCTTCTGACCTCCAATGACCTTGCAATGCTCCATCACCATGGCGATGTGGAAAGAGACTCTGGAATCCCACCTCATTGTTAGCCAAAGGGAGACGAGTAGAATATAAGTTTTCTGCCTCAGAGGATGGTTTGGTGAGGTGAGGAGGTGTTTACCATGCAGTTAATGTTCAACAATTTCAACACGTGACACCAATGAAGAAGCAAGGACTGGCTGAAAGGGGGCTGCCTCAGGAAATGTGAGACTTTTGGTCTCTCCAATGTTAACCTCTTACACTCACTTTAGGAGTCTTGATTTTACCCCAAGTCCAAGACCGGTAGAGGCAAGAGTCCTGTTTATTTGGGGCTAATAGGTTAGTGTGGGCCATGTCTCCAGCTTATGCCTCAGGAGATGCAAGACATTTGGTGTCCTTGCTTAAAGGTGTGGTCTGCTACTCTTTACAGTGACTTTTAGGAGTTTTGATTTGACCTAATCCAAGACCAGGTTGAGCCGAGAGTCCTTTTTTGTTTGAAAAATGTTGTGAAAATAAATCAAGAAGCCAAGACGAGATATGAAACATTTGATCTGATGGCTTAAAGGTGTTCTCTGTTACCCCTTACACTCAATTTGATCAGTTGAAGCAAAAAATAATAATACAAAATCCTCCCTCATCTTATTTGCGTGCAGTCCACATTCTCAGTCACCCTCCGTGACGACGAGCCGGGGTCCCCATCCTCGACCACCGCCGCCTTGCCCATCATGGTGATGTCGTTCCCGTCCTTCCCCGTGACCACCGTCCAGTTGGTCGTCGCTCTGGAGCATGCCGCAGCCCCGGCCCCCCGGAACCACCCCCACCCTCCCGCCCACCTCCAGGGGCAACGCCCCCGCCGCACGCTGACGAAGCAGAGCGTGTTGATGACGCCGTTGCTCATGGCGATGCACTCCACCACGTAGAACACGACCAGCGAGTAGCGCCCCCTGGAGATGAGGGTCGGGTAGAAGTCGCGCAGCAGCGCGAAGCCGTAGTACGGCGCCCAGCACAGGACGTACGCCAGCAGGACCGCCATGAGCACCAGCACCGTCCTCCTCCGCCTCCGCAGCCGCCGGCGCAGCTGCTCCGTGGGGAAGCCGGGCATGCCCTTGAACCAGAGCTCGCGCGAGACGCGCACGTAGCACGCCGACATCACCGCCACGGGCCCCAGGAACTCGGCGGCAAACACCATCAGGAAGTAGGAGCGGTAGAGGGCTTGGCTGTCCACCGGCCAGATCTGGGCGCAGAAGATCTTGTGGTCGCGGTGACCGTTGCCGTAGGCGCCGTCGCCGTGGGCGGGGTAGGGCGTCTCCGAGGCGAAGTAGGCTGCCGGGATGGAGATGAGGACGGGGACCACCCACACACCCAGGATCAGGAAGTAGGCTGTCTGGTGCTTCATGCGTGGCCTCAGGGGATGCACTATCGCCATATACCTGAGGGGGCGACAGAGAGAGAGGACAGGTTATAGCTATATGCCTGAGGGTGTGAGACAGAGAGAGGGGGGGGGGGGCAGGTGAAAGCTATAGCCATATACTTGATTGTGTGAGAGAGAGAGAGGGGGCAGGTAAAAGCTATGGCCATATGCCTGAGGGTGTGAGACAGAAAGAGAGCGAGAGAGAACAGGTGAAAGCTATGGCCATATACCTGAGGGTGTGAGACAGAAAGAGAGAGAGAGAGAGAGAGGGGGGGGCATTTGAAAGCTATGGCCATATACCTGAGGCGGTGAGACAGAGACAGAAGGAGAGAGAGAGAGGGGGGGGGGCAGGTGAAAGCTATGGCCATATACCTGAGGGTGTGAGAGAAAGAGAGAGAGAGGACAGGTCAAAGCTATGGCCATATGCCTGAGGGTGTGAGAGAAAGAGGGAGAGAGAGAGAGGACAGGTCAAAGCTATGGACATATACCTGAGGGTGAGACAGAGAGAGAGAGGACAGGTCAAAGCTATGGCCATATACTTGATTGTGTGAGAGAGATAGAAATAGAGAGGGGGCAGGTGAAAGCTATGGCTACAGTATATGCCTAAGGGTGTGAGACAGACAGAGAGGGAGAGAGAGAACAGGTGAAAGCTATGGCCATATACCTGAGGGTGTGAGACCGAGAGAGAGAGAGAGAGAGAGAGGGAGCGAGCGAGAGAGAACAGGTGAAAGCTATGGCCATATACCTGAGGGTGAGAGAGAGAGAGAGCGAGAGAGAACAGGTGAAAGCTATGGCCATATACCTGAGGGTGAGAGAGAGAGAGAGCGAGAGAGAACAGGTGAAAGCTATGGCCATATACCTGAGGGTGTGAGACCGAGAGAGAGAGAGAGAGAGAGAGGGAGCGAGCGAGAGAGAACAGGTGAAAGCTATGGCCATATACCTGAGGGTGAGAGAGAGAGAGAGCGAGAGAGAACAGGTGAAAGCTATGGCCATATACCTGAGGGTGTGAGAGAGAGAGAGCGAGAGAGAACAGGTGAAAGCTATGGCCATATACCTGAGGGTGTGAGACCGAGAGAGAGAGAGAGAGAGAGAGGGAGCGAGCGAGAGAGAACAGGTGAAAGCTATGGCCATATACCTGAGGGTGAGAGAGAGAGAGAGCGAGAGAGAACAGGTGAAAGCTATGGCCATATACCTGAGGGTGTGAGACCGAGAGAGAGAGAGAGAGAGAGAGAGAGAACAGGTGAAAGCTAGGGCCATATACCTGAGGGTGTGAGACAGAGAGAGAGAGAGCCAGAGAGAGAGAGAACAGGTGAAAGCTAGGGCCATATACCTGAGGGTGTGAGACAGAGAGAGAGAGAGAGCCAGAGAGAGAGAGAACAGGTGAAAGCTAGGGCCATATACCTGAGGGTGTGAGACCGAGAGAGAGAGAGCGAGCGAGCGAGAGAGAACAGGTGAAAGCTATGGCCATATGCCTGAGGGTGTGAGAGAGAAAGAGAGAGAGAACAGGTGAAAGCTATGGCCATATGCCTGAGGGTGAGAGAGAGAGAGAGAGAGAGAGAGAGAGGACAGGTCAAAGCTATGGCCATATACCTGAGGGTGTGAGACAGAAAGAGAGAGAGAGAGCGAGAGAGAACAGGTGAAAGCTAAGGCCATATACCTGAGGATGTGAGACAGAGAGAGAGAGAGCGAGAGAGAGAGGACAGCTCAAAGCTATGGCCATATACCTGAGTGTGTGAGAGAGAAAGAGAGAGCCAGAGAGAGAGAGGACAGCTCAAAGCTATGGCCATATACCTGAGGGTGTGAGACAGAGAGAGAGAGAGCAGATAATCGAACCTATCGCTCTATATGGTAGTGAAATATGGGGACCATTAAAAAATCAAGATTTTCAAAATTTGGAAAACAATATAATCGAAACACTAAACACACAAATGTGCAAAATGATTCTGAAGTCGCACTGATCAACACCAAATAATGGAGCCAGAGCTGAATTAGGTAAATTCCCCCTATTATTAAAAATCAAAAAAAGATCAATCAAATTTTATAAACATTTAAAATCTAGTGACCCGAAATCATACAATCATCAAGCCCTCTGGTGTCAAGAACAGAATCTGGAAAAAAGTGCCCTCAGCCAATTAGTTTTCAATCTTAATTCTAACCCCAACAAAATACACCCTAAGGAAATCATGACACAACAAAAAGAAAAATACATAAATTATTGGAAAAATATGATTAAAACACAACATAAATTAGAAACATACCAATCTTTAGAGCGAAAATATGTGGCTAACTATCTAAATGTTATAAAGAACCCCCAGATCCGAAAAACACTCACTAGGTACAGACTCAGTGATCACACATTGGCCATTGAAAAAGGTCGCCACAAACAAACATGGCGACCTAAGGAGGAGAGGTTATGCGAATACTGCACACAAGAAGTTGAAAACGAAGAACATTTCCTTCTTAATTGTAAAAAATTTGAACCAATTAGATCAGTCTTCTTCCCAAAATTTGAAAATATAATCCCAAATTTTAATCAACTTGACAAAAATAAAAAAATTAAATATATATTGGGTGAACACCCAGATTTAACATATGTATCAGCAAAATACGTAAAAGCATGTCATGACAGCCACGAGACATAATTTTCTGGTTATGTATTTACTTCCTTGTTTTGTTTTATTTATTCATTTACTTTTATCTTTTATCATTATTATTATTTTTTTTTTTTTTTCTTTCCCTTAATGCTGATCTGTGTGTGTGTGTGTGTGTGTGTGTGTGTGTGTATGTGTATGTGTGTGTGTGTGTGTGTGTGTGTGTGTGTGTGTTGTTATCAGTATTATCACTAATGTTTCTGTTATCTGCTGTTAATATTGTTGTATTGAGTGCTTTGGCAACAATGTGTCGCGCATTCATGCCAATAAAGCCATTTGAAATTGAAAAAAATTGAAATTGAGAGCGAGAGAGAGAGCGAGAGAGAGAGGACAGCTCAAAGCTATGGCCATATACCTGAGGGTGTGAGACAGAGAGAGCCCATGTTATTGCAAGAGGCACACCATGGTCATATGAGACTGAGAGAGCGAGATAGAGGGACGCAGGAGAGAGAGATGTCAAAGCTATGGCCATACACCTGAGGATATACGGGGAAGCCAAGGTGGAAGATTTTCAATTTTGAAAGTAAACTACAAGTATTACAGCCATGTTACCGTGGAAACAAGGTCAAGCTAAAGCCTTTTCACCGTCCCTGACACCCCAAGGACACCCCAAGGAGATGCAGAGGGGTTTTCATGCAGCACTTTCAGCCCCAGGCACAATTTCACACCTAGGGAAACTGATCTCTGCTTGTGGGAACCTCTGAAGCTTGAGTGGGTAGCACTTTGACCATGTCCCTGAGGATATGAGCCTTTTCTCCAGCGTTTTCTCACTTGCTGCCCTCCCCCGCGGACTACGCCTTTAACTGTAGGGGACGAGTACACAAAACTGAACATGTCAATTAACCCCAGCATCCCAGTCATGCATTTCTGCCCATAAGTGACTGCTTGTACAGTATATGCACTGTATATATCCGGAGCATGTACACAGAGGGAGATAGACAGGAAGTCTGAGAAAAGAGTGGAGTGGAACCAGAAGCTATGTTGGAATGTCCATTCACCAACTCCAGGGGCGGAGTGGCCATCGGGAGCACCGGGATTTTTCCCGGTCGGCCGGTAGGCCAATAATCTCTCGAGAACCAGCCTGCAGGCCGGCCTTCGCAGCCGTCGCATCAAATTCATGAGCGGCCCATTTGAATATACGTCAAATCCTGGTCCCGGGAAAATCTCTAAATTCTCCGACAGTTACAAAGTTAAGCAGTCCAACCACTATTTATAGCACTATTTGTCTCTGTACATCACACCTATGGTGTGTGTCAAACTCACTCCCATCAATCCAACCTTCTGATTTTTGTTTAGCCTCCTATATTGATGTAATTCTTTTTATTCAGACGCTCCATTACTTTCATGACCACAAATATAAACTGGCCAGCGATTTAATTCGTTTTTTTTTTGTTGAATGTAGAATAGTCGGTGCAAAGCATCATGGGAAATGCGTATCGTTCTGCCTTTATCAAGTGAACCTAGGGAGATAAATTAGCGGCTATCAGGGAGAGATAGCAGGTGAAGCGGGCCTGATGGAGGGACATAAGAGAAAGGAGAAAGGAGGGGGCAAAAAGGCCAGACTGAAAAAGAGGCGGATGCTGGAGGAAAGTGCATCAAAATGTACAAGAATTACGGATTTATTCAACCAGCCGTCAACTAGGTGCGAGTGAGTTGACATGACACATTGTTGCGAATTAGCATAACATTTGAGCCAATACGGGACGCGATTTGTTCCGTATTTCCATAAGTATATACAAATACACTGTCACTGTCATGTCTGTCACCCACACATCAACTATAAATCTAACAATAATGATCAAAAGCCGCCCGTTTGTTTCTGTAGTTGATATATGGGAGGTGGAGGGGATGCGGGTTGGGCCAGTTGTGGGCACGTTGTGGGCACGTTATGGGCCGGTGGTGTGCCGGTGCAGTCAGAATTGTCCCGGTGGATTTTTGTGTCCCACTCCGCCCCTGACCAACTCTATAGTCCACTATATTAGTCGATCAGCCATTTTGTAGTACTCTTCCATTTCTCAACTGTACGTTTTATTCACGGTATAGCGCACTATAAAATGTCCTCACACACTCAAAATGTATTGTACGAATCTTTAAAACGTACAGAAAAAGAAATCAAGAAAACAATCTGAGGGGGGAGCTGTGCCGAAGCAGCAGCATACCTGTACCATGAATGGGTCGGAATGCCCATGGGGACCCAGTTCGAGATTCCGACTCGTGGTCATTTATCAATCCCTCTCCGGATCATTCTCCCGATCTTTCTCAAGCTCACTTCCTGTCTCTCTTTACTGTCCTATCTGATAAAAGGCATGAAATACCAAAAATAAATCTTAAAAAATTAAAACAATCTGAATGCATGATGAATCGACATTTTACTTTTGACAAACAGGGAAAATAGACTAGAAAAAATAAATAGAACAAGGCCTACGACTGAGCGCCTCAAATCAATGCTGTTCTTGAGGAGGCATTCCAGGGGAAAATGCCTAGCTGTTGATGGGGAAAGGGTAATCATTTCGGTCAACTGAACGGTGTTTAAAGTGAACTTATGAATACATTTCAGAGGGGCAGACATAGTCATGGAATGCATGAGGACTCTTGGTATAGTAGAAGAGGAGACGGAGAGAGAGAGATTCAGGGGTAGAATAAGAGACAGAGAGAGAGATTCAGGGGTAGAAGAGGGGACGGAGAGAGAGATTCAGGGGTAGAATAGGAGACAGAGAGAGAGAGTCAGGGGTAGAATAGGAGACAGAGAGAGAGAGATTCAGGGGTAGAATAAGAGACAGAGAGAGAGTCAGGGGTAGAATAGGAGACAGAGAGAGAGAGATTCAGGGGTAGAATAAGAGACAGAGAGAGAGTCAGGGGTAGAATAGGAGACAGAGAGAGAGTCAGGTGTAGATTCGGAGACGGAGAGAGAGATTCAGGTGTAGAATAGGAGACAGAGAGAGAGATTCAGGTGTAGAATAGGAGACAGAGAGAGAGATTCAGGTGTAGAATAGGAGACAGAGAGAGAGAGATTCAGGTGTAGAATAGGAAACAGAGAGAGAGATTCAGGTGTAGAATAGGAGACAGAGAGAGAGATTCAGGTGTAGAATAGGAGAGAGATTCAGGTGTAGAATAGGAGACAGAGAGAGAGATTCAGGGGTAGAATAGGAAACAGAGAGAGAGATTCAGGTGTAGAATAGGAAACAGAGAGAGAGATTCAGGTGTAGAATAGGAAACAGAGAGAGAGATTCAGGTGTGACAAGAAGGTCACCCTGCATTTATATTTATCTATTACTGTACATCAGGTATACATGGTTTGTCAATAACACAGGGCCCATATACAACAAGACCAAGGGATGTTTCTGTGGTTTAGGCTTTTCCTCCATAACCTCTGTCTGAGTTCACAGGTTCTATAGAATAGGCCTTTCACTCTGTCCCTTACTGTATAAATTGGTAACCAATTACTCTATATTATAGAATATATTACAGGTATATTATTATGATGGCGATGTGTATGGATATGTTAAGGTTATCTGTATAGAATAATAGCAGTGATTAGGACGATAACAATAGTACCATGGCAACATGAATGACTAAACCAACAGGCAAGACTAATGTGTCTCGGGGATCTTCAGCCTAGCCTTTGTAGAAGTGTGTGTGTGTGTGTGTGTGTGTGTGTGTGTGAGAGAGAGAGAGAGTGAGTGTGTGTGTGTGTCTGTAAGTTGCTTTACATAAAAGAGAAGCATTGCATGCAAATACAAACACACAGGGAGTGTTCATCAGTCTTAAGTGTTGTTGTGTGGTATGCTTCTCAAGGGCTTTTCAGCAGTCTTAAATGTTGTTCTGTTGAATGCTACTCTAAGGCTTTACAGCAGAATGATTAACAGGGCTTGACAGCAATTGGCCTTGATTACGCTCGTGGTAATTCTTCACACGGTTTCTTTCTCTCATAAAGAAACACTTCAGATGGAAAGACACACACACACAGGCCCCCCACTTATCTAAATCTAAACCTTTTATCGATTCTAGCACCATGTCGTGCTCTTAACTACAGATGCAGATGCAGCCACATGGGGCTCTGCTCTGACAAACCAGCACCAATGGTTTTTTTAATAAGGCCCCATTAGAAACATAAGAAACCTCAGACAAAGCCTACATCAAATCCATCCTGTGACAAAAAGCTGATTGCGAACAAACCATGAGCAATTGCTGCGATTAGCACTGGGTGCTATTGTTCCATAAAACCGCAATTCTCTGGCACTAAAAATAGACACTGCAGATACTTTGCACACACACAAGCAAGGCGGTGTGCAAATATTAATATGCTTGTGTCAGGCGGGCCTCGGCACGACCACGGCATCATGACCTGTAAGAATGATGTCCGCTACAGAGTTGTCATGTCGTCACAGTTGTCAGGTCTGACAGGCCTGAGATCTGTGTGTGGTCCTGCAATGGCTATTTCTCAGCGAGGCACAGCATGGTGCTGAGGACGTCTTTCCTGCTAAACAACAGTCTCTCACAGCTCACACAACACCGTGGTCGGACAGTCACTCACCGCTCACGCTGTATTTACCCTGAGCAGCACCACACCACTATGACACATTCCAGTCTATTTTATGTGGAAACCTACGCGGCAATAAACCCAATTTCTGATTCTGGTTCAGCTCACAGGTTCTGGTTTATTGTATAAGCAAACTGCGTTGTGTCTCACAGAGACAGTAGAGTGGACCCTTGCCTGGACCTCTTATGAACCTAAAGAATTCCTTGGTTCTGCATATTTAATATTTAATATTTCATTATTACTCTGCCCACTCTGGCACAGGAACAAAACAAACTAACCTAATCAGTTGTTGATTAAGGTCAGTTGGTATGAGCTGACGAGAACCACATGCCCTTGTGGCATGAACTTTAGAGTGGGCCATTTCTCAATCTAAATATGAACTGGGGCACTTAATGGGAACCATTTTGCAGCCAGTGCCCCAGTTCATATTCAGATTTAGAAATGGCCCATTTCAGAAGAAACTTCAGAAAAAGTTTGTGAATGAGGCCCATTCTGTCTAAGGACTTTTAAACTACAGGACGTTCTGTCTAAGGACACTTAAACTAAAGCAAGACCAAAGCATTACTCGGTCTCTGATAAACATCCACTGTCTTGGATATACGGAATCGTTGCAGCGACCCTTTTATGTTGTTTATCTGTCCTCTCTGGCCTCCTCCTACCCTTTACTTGTAAAAGAACACACACATACACACACACATAACCCCCCCCCCCACACACACACACACACACACACACACACACGCTACACATACACACACACACACATAACACCCCCCCCCTCCCACACACACACACACACACACACAACACCCCCCTCCCACACGCACAAACACACACACACATACAAATATATAGATATTACAAACTTCAAGGACCACATATTACCTTTTCTACCATTAACTTCATCTCACCCAGTTCACTGGTGTCATGGCACAGTTATAGCTGTCAAATATGATGTTCTATATGTAAAGCACCCCTGAACACTCTGAGTCTGAAATGGATCTTTGCTGGGACGTGTGCAGCTGAAGCCATTGCAGCAGGGACGTGCACAGGAGTGTGCTAAGGTTGCTTGGGCAACTGCCCGTTTGCCCTCTTCGACTGAAGTTGCCCCTCCGAAGGAAATAAGTTGCCCCTCCGAAGGAAATAAGTTGCCCCTCCTAAGGAAATATTTAATAATAATTAAATTTGCGATTACATGGCGTGGGCGTGGCAGTCACGGTAAGTGACAGTTTAAAATGATATTTAGAAAATTTTGCGATTACATGGCGGGGGCGTGGCATTCACGGTAAGTGACAGTTTAAAATTATATTTTGAAAATTTGCGATTACATGGCGGGGGCGGGGGCGGGGCAGCGGCGGTGAAAAAAATATTGTGTTGCCCCTTTTCTCGAGGGCAGAGTAACTGCCCTTCAAAATTCCTGTGCACGTCCCTGCATTGCAGCCATGCCCACAGTAAAATTATCTAGCCTCTCTGTCTTCATCTCAAGTCTTTTTTTTTTAGGTTGTTTTGGTGTAAAAGAAAGAAGAAGACTTAAGATCTTAACTTCACAATTGTATAGGCACAAACGCATCACCTGGCATTCACAGAGACATTCAAAGACTGTCCACGAGGCTGAGGTGGTTTATGCAAGTCATTTTTCACATAAAAGAAGCATTCTTCACAGAACTATCATCAAGGCAGTGCCCTTGAAAGCAGTTCAGAATCAGTCGAACTACACTAAACAACTAAAATGAAGGTTCTTTCCTTCATCTACAATACAAAATTGGCAGAGAGGCATTCAATATTTCGACTGATTCTGAACTGCTTTCAAGGGCAATCTACATAAACATTTCAAATACCCTTATTCCAGTGGCGGTCCGTGCATTTCACGACTAGGCCTTCAGCGATGTCCTACACGATGTTAAACTGAGTGAATCCACCTCCTAATACCATCATTATGACGCCATGGCTCTCGAACCATTATAGAAAGGCAGTATAAGTGAGCATTGCATCACCATAACCTAGTCGAGTACAACAGACTTTATTCATATTTCCGGAGCATTTCAAATCAATACGTATTAACAATACATTACGAGTAGTAAACTCTCAGTTATATGATCGCTTGAATATAACTGTCACAACTTAAAAATAAAAGGCGATTTTCAGGGATTAGTCTACAAAGTTGTATTAAGTCCACCGAAAGTAGCCTTTGTGAGCTTTAACAAGTTTGTCCACTAAACATCGCATTGTCCCACCTGCAAAGCAGTTTCATTAAACTTCCCATCCTCACGATATCCAGTTTTTCTTGAAAGTTCCGTCTTGAAAATGGCGTTGTAATTGTATCAAAAACTGGAATGATCAAGTTGGTGTAAACTAGTTTATTTGAGTTGGTTAATGTAATTATATTCAGTCTTACCAATTGAAACAACTAGCATAATAAGCATTGAAACTAGGGATGCACCGATACATCGGCCGTACATCGGTATCGGCCGATGTTTGCCTCTTTTAATGTTATCGGCCTTATCGGTAATAAACTTGACTTTCACCGATGGTACTGGCCGATGTTTATGGCAGGCAGTTTTTAAAGAAAAATATTGTATTATATTCGTTTTAATCTTGAATTTATATGGCATTCCCTAAGGGTTTATGCTTGTGTTTTGTAAGGCTGCATTGCAAGCATCTGTTTACAGTTGAAATGGTGTCTTGATGCCTGGTGATATTATATTAAATAAAGTTTAGTTAAACTAAAGATTGTTTCATAAATCTGATTGAATTTGTGCTCATTCAAAGTTAAGAGTGATAAAGGGCTGACATTATTAAAGACATTGCTTTTTAGATAATGATTTCATTATTTTCCTGGCACAAAAGGGTGAATGAATAACAACAAAAACAATATAAACAAATATCGGTATCGGTATCGGTATCGGCTAGATTGTTGTTTTGAACATCGGTATCGGTATCGGCCAAGAATTTCCATATCGGTGCATCCCTAATTGAAACCGATGTACGTCGTTAGCCAGCTAAACTGAGCACTGAAGCACTGCACCGGTCTGCCTCAGTATCCAATCAAAGGACGTTTACGTGTCACGTTCAACGCGAGGGAGGAAAGAAATCTTCCGGGCCTTCTAGAAGGCCCAGTGTCGCCAACTCGAAATCTGATTGGTTGTCACAACTGTCTGTTTCAGTTCATTCAACTTAAATGAACTGAAACAGCCAGTTGTGATAACCAATCAGATGTACACGGGCCTTCAATGTGAATTCTGAAGGCCTCAAGGAAGATATCTGTTCTCGGGGAAGATTTCTCGGAGCGTGGAAACACATGATAGCTGAAATATGATTGGATGAAAGCTCTAACA
>NC_137920.1:24589605-24637105 GCF_963457725.1 Sprattus sprattus
GGTTGTTGCTTGTGCAATAAAAGGTCGCAAAATCTCCGGTTCCAGTTTTCACGCAGCAAATGTCACAGCTTATTTCTTGGTTCATGGACCTTTTAAACTCAAGTAACGGACAGGTGCAGAAGCCATATTCCACGACATTCAAATGCATCACTTTCGTTCGTTTCAAACTTCATCTGTGATGGGCACCCTGACACCCTTTTCTGTTTGCTAGGCGCATACAGAATTTCAGGAAAGTGGTCATCAAAATTATACTTAATTATAACGTCGTTTGAAACATACATTTTTGTACCGAGCAATTCTCTTCTCGTGCATGAATTTCTGCTTTTGCACTTAAGTGTAAACGCAGTCGACATGACATTTCAGAGTATTTAATTCATCAAAACATGTAGCCACTTTACATATTCAGTTAACATGAATAGCATACTTTTAGGCATACAAAAAAAATAACTTACCCTCAATGTATTAAGAATGACTTATTTTACCATAACGATATCTGACGCTTGCCATGTCCACGTTCAGAAATGTATTTTCTTTACTGTGAAGAACTAATCTCTCCCATACAGGGAGATGCGCTATTACCTATCTTCTCGCCAGCTGTGCGAACTGCAAAGTGTAGCTCTCCTCTCCTCCCTCTGCTGGTTTCGAGCGCACGGACCCACTGAAACCGTTGCGCACGTTGCGCCAACCACCACTCTTTACGCGGCGTCTTCCCCATCGTGTTTTAACAGTGTAGACGTCGCGGCAACATCAGAATTTATAATGGCTCTCAACAACTTCTCACTCCAAAACACTCCAGGGGTATCAGTGTTCGGTAAAAGCAACGATGACAAACTGTACATGACAGGTGCAGTCGTCGTTGATTTTGGGACTTGGACTTGGACGTGCGTGCACATCGCGCTACAATGGTTGGTATAGAATGTCCCTTAAACTGTGATACAAGGGTTGTTGCGACAGAGGTCAATTAAAAAGAAGTTTTCCAATGTATTGTTGCAAACCACTAATGGTAAATCGCTTTCAGCTCTATCACACAATGTTTCATCCATTCTTTCAAGTCCTGAATAGTCTCTTTCTCTCTCTCTCTCGCAAATACTCACACATTTTGTAGCATTACATTACATTACATTAGGTTATGTAGGCCTACATTCTTTGACACTTAAGAGAACATACAATCACACATCCTACACAAACATTTGAATATCCCTTTCTCAACATATGTATCAGCATCCTTTTCACCCTGATTTCTTTATTATTGATTTCTCTACCAGGAATGCATACATATCATAAAGGCGAGTCCTCTCAAACCTAAATGACCACTGACTGGTTCTTGACGGGATTCTCGCTTCTTTTCCATTTCATTCTATTTCAATTGTTTCGATCGTGGACCTCAGCCGCATCCACCCAGCAACTCCTTGCTGGCTCCGAGATGTCCTTACCTCCTTCCCACCCTCCCACCTCCGCTGCCCTTTTGAGCCCCAACGCCCTCAAGGGCATGACCAGTCCTCCGCGATCACTCACTCTGATGTACTTACCCCCCTTTTGCTAAATGCACATTTCCAGGTTCGCAGAAATTTACATGCAGAATTGCACACACACACACCCTCTTCTCTGCAGTCTTTTAAGATTAGCCTAATCATCCCACATATCAGCTCAAGTTTGAAATGTTGGCCTATGGTTCATGTCTACGGGCCGAGGTCATTAGCTCGCAATTCATCGGTTTCCCATTCATCAAACGGCTGTTCAAAACAAATGAATGTACACAGCTCCTACACTGCTGCCACTTTTCTTGCAAAAGAGCTGAATCTCGTCTGCTTCGAGACCATTCCTCCATACAGTGTCTCTCCAGACCCTTCAGACTCCAAGGTCCACGCTTGTGGACTCTCCTCTTCAGTTCATCCCAAAGATTTTCTATGGGGTTTAGGTTAGGGGACCTCGTGGCCATCGCAAAACAGTTATTCTGAGGTCGGTGAACCATTTTTGTGTTGATTTTGAGGTGTGCTTCGGATTATTGGCCTGCTGGAAGGTCCACCCACAGCCCATTTTAAGCTTCCTGGCAGAGGCTGTTTTAATTTAATATCTGCTTGTATTTGATGGAGTCCATGATGCCATCTGTCCTTACAAGATGTCCAGGGCCTTTGGAAGAAAAACAGCCCTACAACATCAAAGATCCGCCACCATACTTCACAGTGGGTATGAGGTGCTTTTCTGTGTGGCTTTCTTTTGGACCCACCTTTGATGTTTGTTTGCCATAAGCCTTATTTTGGCCTCATCTGACCATATAACCGGGTCCCATTGAAAGTCCAAGTAACATTTGGCAAATCCATAGTGATGAATGACTAAGGGAATTCGGTCGTGTGTCACCTCATACTAATACCCCAGTGAAACAGGATGTCATGGTTGACCACTTTAGAGTTCCTTATCAAACAGGTGAACTTATCAATGTAAAACCTGACTGGAAATATACTTCAGTTAGATTGTAATTAAAAGATTTTCTAGGGATGCCAATAATTGTGGCACACATGCTTTGGAGAAAATATTTATTAAGTGTTTTCTTTCAATAATTTTACTTCAATGAAAAGGTAAGATTTTTGTGAATATTTTGAGTGAAAGACCAAGAGAAAAAACAACCAAGACATTTTTTCATATCCTGTTTTTCTCATATTCACTAAAGGCTCTTTTTCGCCCCCGGTCACTTTTTAATATGACAGCGCCAATGATTCTGAAGGGCACTGTAGCTGTAGGGGAGAGTGGGGTGAGTTGTGCCAGTTTTGACATAAATTTACTTTTAAGCGAGGCCATGACATGCTTCCAACTAAAATACGTATGTACATATATTTCAGGATGTGGTGCATCCTTGGGAACAAAGGTAATTTACATGAACACATGTTCAGAACAAAATGAAATTCAAATGAAGACCAAATTGAATGCAATTCTCTAAACAGATCACTGGCACAACTTCACCCAGGCCCTTTGGCACAAATCAAACCAATCTCACCTTTTTGGAAAAAATGCATCATCCAGCTGTTTTGAGCTAAAATCATGGCAGCTATATAGACCCATAGTGTAGCTTCCCAAAGCACTAAAACATGTGTGAAATGTTTTCAAACTTGTCTAAACCTGTTTAGACACAACAATAAAAAAAACGTGATCATAGAAATGTACTTTGGAAGGCAAAAAACTGTTTTTTGAACTTAAATGTGCTTATCTCTAATGCAAAGAGGCTCTCTTTTTTGCAGGATGAGTTTTTTTTGACCAATTTTTTCTATGGTTCCCTAGAAAATAGGGGGTGGCACAACTTCCCGGCTGGCACAAATCACCCACTCTCCCCTATGTTCAAACACAATCCATAGTAAGCTGACTGTGCTGACATCACATAACAGTGCCTGCCCCATTGCCCATACACACGCACAGGATGAGCAGCAGTAACCTACTGTGTATATATATACTGTATATATATATATATATATATATATATATAGATAGATAGATATCCAAAATGCAAATAGAGAAGATGAAAAAAATAAAGCTGCAGATGAAAGGAACCTGTCACCATGGCAATAGATGTATTTTGAAACACCATGCATGGGGAAGCATCACTGCCCCATTGCCCATAATGTAACACTGTGCCACAATGACACTTATTGAGGTATGGTTTTAAAGGCCATTTAACTATTTTTGGTACCCTCCTCAAATTCATCTTGATAGGATATGGTCATGTGAAGGACAGATAAACACCTGTGTCTTTCCCACTATGTGGGAATGTGAAGGACAGATAAACACCGGTTTCTTTCCCACTATGTGGGAATGCCCTATGTGGTTCTGTAGATCGGGCTGGAATACCCTGCACAAATGGAAGAAAAGCTTTCACAGCATGACATTGCCAGCTAAACTGCCAAAAGACACCAGTTGGTGTTGGCAACGTTCTATCAGTGTCATCTGGGTTGTTGGTGGTGTTTGCAAGGTTTTTGCATGAATTTTAGGTAGTAAGCTTGCTAGCTTTGGGACAGAACTTCTTATTGCTGCTTTAAAGCTAAGTACTGAGTTGTACTCACCTATTTTCCAAAGTACTCAACCTCTTTTTAAGCTCCATTGTCACCATTAGCCTAAGAATGTTTGTGTGGCAAGGTGGCTCAAATGCTTGCACTGCCGCCTCACAGCAAGAAGGTCCTGGGTTTAAATTCCTGCATGGTCCTGGGGGGTAGGTTCTCCCCAGGCCTCCAGTACTCAGATGGGCTATCTCCCGGGCCTTTCTGTGTGGAGTTTGCATGTTATCCCCGTGTTCACAAGGGGTTTCCTCCACTAAGAACCCCAGCAGAAGAACTGAACTGTCTGTCATTGACCAAGACGACTCACTTAATTTGGTCCCCGGTGCCTAAAGGCTGCCCACTCACTGCTCCTGGGGGTCCAGGATTGGAGAAATGCAGATTAATTTCACTGCGACCTCAGGCCTGTGTGTGCATGTGTGTGTCGCCACTATAGTACATGCACGTGTGTGCTGCTGTGTGTCGTTTGTGCAAATAAAAACTGACTGAAGTCAGCCTTTTTTTTTTTTTTTACCACAACAACACACACTGATATAACTAGCGTGACAGATAGGGGTCATGTTATGAGAGTCATTGTCTGGCTATTATCTTTCACACAGATCAGCAACTTTTACTGCCTCATCATCGCAGTCATCCCTTGACTGGTCATGAAATGGTCATATATAAAAGAGAGGAAAAATCTTTCATATGATTGACACAGCTTCACTCTACCAATATTAAATGCTATGCTATCACAAGTCACGACTTGCTAGCGAGCCAAAAGGCTGAGGGGTGGGCTAACTTTAGCTGGTTCTAGCCAACTATCTTGCAAAGCAAACTCTACTATATATTTTTAATGCAATCGAGTGTGTATAACACACATTTGAAAAGGGGGTTTGGTGTTTCTACTAACACCTCCAGCAACATACTACCTCAGGCGGTAGCCCACATCCCCTCCGGCAATGATGCACAACAGAGTGCGTGCCTACCTGCTGCTGCTGCTGCTGCTGCACACCGATTTCAACCTGCAACTTATGGAATAAAACACCAATGCCGTCATAGAGGAAAGGGGTATGTGAGTTTTTGAGGTATGATCTATGACTTATAGACTATATTAAAAGAATACCTTTGACCCATTACATATGAAAACATAGTAAATAGCTTCAATGAGCATGACCCGTCTGACTAAAAACACTGTGGGAACCCCTTGTGACGTCCTGATTACATTACCAAATCCGTGCGGTCCGCATCCAGAAGAAGCTCTCTCTACTCCGAAGCATACCCTAGCCTAGCCCTTGCTTCCATGCATTATAGATGGAAAGGCCTTGCATATTCTCTGTGTTCCGTGCCAGCGATGTGAACACAGTTCTACTTTGTAAATCGATTTGGATGGAGTTGTCTTTTCAATAAATGATCACGGAGGCTCATGCGAATCTGTTGGATGACTGATGACAAGAAACTCAAGTTGTTATGGTGTCAGGTTTTTTTCCTTAATGCTTTTGCCAACTAAAATCAATATGATATAGTGGCCTTGGTACAGAGTTACAGCTGTGACGTACTGTCAATGGAAAGTTTACTTTCCATCACATTTTTCATGCACTGTTTGCACGTGTGGGTGCGGGTACATACTCCCACGTAGGAAGAGAGTGACAGTGAGAACACACAAGCGTGCACTCCATGACACCTGTAGTGAGGGACCGACTGACATGAGAAAGTCAATATCAGTTGATAGCAGAACTCCTTGATGGTGAGAAAAGGCTTTTGTGTACATATGTATTTGTGAAGGTGAAGGACATAAGAGTGCGTTAGACGACTTATTGTTGACAGTCCTATAAAAACAATGGCTACCTATCCACTAAATGTGTTTTGCAGCGTTTCTCCTTTCACCCTCTTGCACTGATTAAACCTCACCAGGATACCACCTCGCTCTCTCTCTCACACACACACACACACACACACACACCTCTCTAACACTCTCTCTCTCTCACACACACTCTCACACACACAGTGGCGCAAAAAGTGGGTATGCGCTGTATGGGAGCGCCAAAGCGATGGTAAATAAAAAAAAAAATGTTTGGGGTATTTTCTATATGTAGCTGCTTTTGTGCGTTTCTAAATCATTTCTGCATTTCCCTTAATTGTATAACATTTTAGAGGACTAAACAGGCTAGAGTAGGCGCCTTATCTCTTAAGATTCCATAATAGAATTTTTACATAGAAGAGGGAGCGTGAGTCCGTGACCGCTAAACACACAAGCAGTTCGAACTAAGCTACGAGTAGTGAGTTGGTTGGATGGAAGATGGATAAAGCAAAAAAGCTGTTGGGAGCTTTGGGAACAAAAAAAGAAAGAGGGAAAAGGAGAAGACATGTCAGGGGATGCGACAGCAATTAAATAAGTGGATGGTGAAAGGCAACAGGTAGGTTTTAAGGTGACTTTACGTTTGTGCTTGAAGGCTTGCAAATAATGTTAACAGACTAGCTAGCAGGCTAGCTAGCGTTTGCTAGCATAGAAATGTAGCAGCCAAATGGGGGTTTATGGCTAGCTTAAGCCTCATCAGTTAGGCTGATGATAGCTACATT
The DNA here is from genome assembly GCF_963457725.1 of Sprattus sprattus. Lineage (NCBI taxonomy): Eukaryota > Metazoa > Chordata > Actinopteri > Clupeiformes > Clupeidae > Sprattus > Sprattus sprattus. The sequence goes on from NC_137920.1 coordinate 24,596,205, forward strand.
TAGATTTTGGTTAAACCCCTACTGTAGGCTACCAATCCCATGTATGACACATCTCAATTTTATTAAGGCAAAAATAACAACTGGTAAATATAAGGTGGCAGACGGGCTCTGGTAGCATTCACAGTAACTTACAAGAAGCTGGAAACGTAACTCTGGTTACCATGGTTACCATTAGCTGTTCATGTTAGCTGTGCTGTCAAACATACAGGCTATCTGTTGGCATGATGCAACTAGATGAATGGGCAAGTGCAAAGGCACGGCGTGTTATTATTTTGTAGCAACTAAAGAGCACTCTAGAATATTTTGGTAGCAGCATTGTTACACATCATCACCTTTAAAGATCTTTATTTGCAGGCTTACTCTTGCGTTTTAAGGCATTATGTTGCAATGGTTATCATTATAATGTTAATGTTTGCAACTGTTTATTATTTACTAATATATATATATGTGTGTGTGTGTGTGTACAGTATATACTGTATGCACCATAGCGTACCATTACCATTATGGTAGACATGCAGTGACTGATATACTTTAAAATAAAGCTTTATTATTTAAAGCCCAAAGCAAAATTGTTGCTGCATACCCCCCTGACACTGGGCAGTTGCACCCCTGCACACACACACACACACACACACACACACACACACACACACACACACACACACACACACACACACTACACCAGAGGGGCGTGATGCTTCCTTGGCTGAGTTGCCACATCTAGCCTATGGCCCCTGCTACAACGGAGAAAGCCACTGACAGGTCTTTGTATTGTTCTTGCCCGACCAGACGGCTCTCGCATCATTCCTGCCGACCAGGCATGTCTTTGTATAGTTCCTGCCAATCAGACGAGTCTTTGCATTGTTGCTGCCAACCAGATGGGTCTTTGCATCCTTCCTGCAATGTTCCTGCCGACTAGACGGTGTGCTACACCACCAATTCACAGCCAGGGGTCTCTGCCTCAGGGCTGCCAGCCAGAGAGGTCGCTACATGACCATTGCAGCCACCCAGTGAGGGCCACTGATGCTCGGGGGTCTTCCATATCGCTGCCGCTGACCAGAGGGGGCTGCGGCATTGCCATTGTCACGTTAGGAGAGACTCCGGTTGCAGTTCAGTACAATATTTATTCACTGGTAACAACTTACAACTTTGGTCCTGGAGCTAACTGATATACCACTGTTCAATATCACAGGTATTACTAGACTGCCGTTGTATTGCTGTGACGTCATTCAGGAGGCCATACCTAACTAATCAACCCAAGATTGATTGAACTACTAGACATCACTGAATGATAACTAGATATCACAACATCTCCCCTTTCCCAAAGAGAATATACAAATGTTTGTCTGCCTCTCTAGTTAACATATTCCTCAGGACCAATTAACACACAGAACAACTTTGCATTTTTCAAAACATTATCTGCTACCCTTATTAACTCCCTTGCCATTTTCAAATATTTTTTTTTTCTTTTATATATATTTTCTAAACTAGGACATCGGGGTAGACTGCCCTCCGTCCACAGTAACTTAGGGAGTTTATTCTGCCCTCAAACAGTCACTGTTCCTAGAACATAAGCCATATTATCAGTATTACTTTGTTGCTCTTTCTTGAACATAAGAGTCTTTTAAGAGTTCTTTTTCTTTTTCTTTTAACTAAGTGTCTTTGAACCTTAGAGGTGTTTTAACCTCTCTACCTCTAGAGGTTAGTCTCACAGCCCTAGGGGTTGTAGGCTGCTCAGTAAACCTTGGTGGAGTGCTTGTAGTTGGCTGGAGCACTGGCTGGGTCCCTCCAGTTGATCCAGGAACACTACTGTTTTGCTGGTCTGGCATCTCTGAGGAAGATGACTCCGGGACAACTTGAAGATGTCTTCTGTTCCGACGACTGACCATTCCATGGTCAGTTCTGATGACATAGGATCTTGGCTCGGGAGATTTACCCAGGACTTTCGCTGGTGTTTTCCAACCTTTCTCACCATCAAGTTTAACTCTCACGCTCTGGCCGGGGTGTAAATCAGGCAGAGCACGAGCTGAATGTCGGCGGTTATAGAAAAACCGATAGGCTTCTTTGGCTTTGTCGTCCCTCTGAAGCACTTGTTCATGACTGATGTGCTTAGGCTGCAGTTTCTTGTCCAGCATCGGGAGTGTTGTTCGGATCTGACGTCCAGTCATGAGCTGCGCTGGACTTGCTCCAGTTGCACTGATGGGGGTTGCACGATAGCACATCAGTGCAAGATGAGGATCTTGTTGCTTCAGGATACGCTTGGCTGTTTGTACAGCTCTCTCAGCAGCCCCATTCGCTTGAGGGTAATGAGGACTTGAGGTGGTATGGGTAAAACCATACTGATGTCTGAAATCTTGGAATTCAGAAGACGTGAACTGCATAGCATTGTCGCTTACCAACTCCAGGGGAATGCCCCATCTCACAAACATAGACTTGAGTCGCGTGATGACTTGTTGGCTTGTGGTAGTAGTTAGGTGGGCTATTTCAATATCTCTGGAGTAGTAGTCCACGACAATGAGGTATTTTCTGCCCTCAAGCTCACACAGGTCGGCTGCAACTTTTTGCCATGGACCCTTAGGTAAGGGGGTTGTTTTGAGTGTCTCTCTTTTCTGTGTTGGTCTATGCTCCACACAAAACGTGCATGACCTCACAATCTTTACAATGTCTGTACTTATAGCTGGCCACCAGACCGACATCCTGGCTCTTTCCCTGCACTTCGTCAGCCCCTGGCGACCCTCATGAATCTGTCGCAGTACCTCTGCTCTCTGTGTGGCTGGGATGACAATCCTGTCTTGGTACAGTACGAGGCCATCTGACTCGGATAGATGTGCTCTCGCTATGTAGAACCCCTGCAGTGATGGCAAGTATGCCATTCTCTGTGGCCAGCCTGTCCTGATCCACCCAATGACCATCTGGAGATCAATGTCATCGCGTGTAGCCTCTCTGATGTCATCCAGTCGATGTGCTGACATCGGTCTGCTGGTCACCACACTCTCCACGAACGCCTTAACATCCTCCTCGGTGTCTGACGTTGTCTCTTCCCTCAGTGGGTTTCTACTGAGAGTGTCAGCCACTATAAGCTGCTTCCCTGGCACATGAACAGCCTTCACATTGAAGCGCATAAGGCGCATCAGCAAACGCTGACACCTGAGTGGCGCTTTATCCAGGTCGTACGTGTTGATTAATGGAACCAACGGCTTGTGATCAGTTTGTAAACAGAAACTCTCCATACCTTGTAAGTAGCGGGAAAAACGCTCACATGCCCATACTCCTGCCAGGCACTCTTTCTCTATTTGAGCGTATCTTTTTTCAGCTTCCGTTAATGTGCGTGAACAAAAGGCGACTGGCCTAAGCTCACTTCCATGTGCCTGTAACAGTGTGGCTCCTAGGCCGTAACTACTCGCATCGGCACTGACGACTGTCACTTTACTGGCGTCATAATAGGCTAGTACAGGTGCTGATACTAACAGCTCTTTTGCTCTGGCAAACGCCTGCTCTTGTGGCTCACCCCAGATCCAGGCAGTCTCTTTCTTTAGCAGCTCTGTGACTGGGTGCAGTGTGGTTGACAGGCCAGGCAAGAATTTCCCCAGGTAGTTGACTAGTCCAAGCACTTGGCGTAGCTCATTGGCATTAGTAGGACTCGGCATCTTGGATATGGCTTTAACTTTGCTGGTATCAGGCTTTATCCCGTCCTGTCCAATGATGTGTCCAAAGTACTGTATTTCAGTTTTTCCAAAGTGACACTTGTCTCTGTTTAGCTTTAGACCTGAGTCTTTGATGGTTTGAAGCACTGTGCTCAGGCGACGGTCGTGTTCTTCCTTATCTCGTCCATAGACTAGCACATCATCCATCACGGCAACGGTTCCCTCGTGATCCTTTAGGAGTGTAGTCATCTCCCGCTGAAAAATTTCAGGGGCTGAAGAAATCCCGAATGGGAGGCGGCGGAAGCAGAACCTCCCTACTGGGGTGATGAAGGTGGTTAGCTTCCTACAACTGGCTTCCAGCGGAATTTGCCAAAATCCACTGGAGGCGTCCAATGTGGAGAAGATCTTTGCCCCGACGAGCTTGGGGGCTATGTCCTCTAAGGTCGGCAACATGAACCTCTCCCGCCTCACTGCCTCATTGAGTTTCTTTAAATCAACACATATTCTGACTTTACCTGTCTTTTTGATCACAGGCACCATAGGTGCACACCAGTCAGTTGGTTCGGTGACCTCTTCAATGATGCCCAGCGACTGCATTCGCTTCAATTCTTCCTCCACTTTCGGCAGAATGGGGAAGGGCACTCTGCGTGGAGTGGCTAAGCTGTATGGGTTTGCATCTGACCTCAGTTTTATTTTAACAGGCTCACAGTTCAGTAATCCCATATCACCAAACACGTCTGTGTCAATCTCGTCGACTCTCAGGACTAGACCCATCTTACATGCTGCAACTCTGCTAAGAAGATTGTTTGCATACGGCCCTTTTATCACAAAGATCCAGAATGTGTACTGCTGTCCCTTATGCTCACTTCTTGCGAGAAATTTCCCCATGCAATTAATTCTGCCACCTGGGCTACTAACATCAGTTCCTGTTGTCACTAGTTTGGGGCGCTGTGGCAAGCTCTGGTATGTGTACTGAGATATGACAGTTATGTCTGCACCAGTGTCGATTTTAAACTTTACATTGCAGCCATTCACTGGGAGCACGACATGCCACCTTTCATCTGAGTCTGGCTGTTTAGTCACCGACCCAAGAAAAAATGCTCCTTGATTTTCCATTTCCACATTAGGCCCTGTTGTGACTTCCTTCACCATCTTTGTTTTACATGCAATTTCGAAATGTCCCATTTTATTACACTTCCTGCACCTCTTATTGCGTGCAGGGCATGTGTCAGTATCACCATGCATTCGATTGCAACGTGAGCAATTTCCTTGCTTAAACTCACTGTTAGTCTGCTTGTTGAACTGCCGCTGCTGTCCTCCGTTGCTCCTCTTTGGAAATCCATGTCGCTGCTTGCGATTCACCTCGTCCACTTGGCTCATGGCGCTGCTGTCAGCCCTGTCCGCGCTCTGCATTTTCACTTGCTCATACTGGCGCGCAACTTGAACCGCCTTGGCCAGAGTCAAGTCCTTTTCCATTTGTAGCTTTTGTGAAACTTCATTGTCCATAATGCCTATCACTAGCCGATCTCTGATTTGTTCTTCCTTGGTAATTCCATATTCACAATGTTCAGCCAACTCGTAGAGACTTCTGACGAAAGATTCTGTAGCTGCCAAATGTGAGGACCCTGCCTGATGTGAGTCCGCCAATAGGATGTCTAGAGTCCGCCGCTGCCTGATGTGAGTCCGCATGCGCAAACACAAACGGTTTACGGCAGAAGGCTCAGGAGCAAACTATCCAAGACGTGCATTCTCATACATGGTTTAATATCAACGTATCTGGCTTCTCTTAACGCATAATGTAGGTTTATTTAACGTAGTGTTTTATAATTTTGTCAACGGTTTACAGCATATGGCTCAGTGTCAACATATGGGGCTATGTTGTATTACTGTTACTAGTAGGCTAATGAATGCACTGCTTAACTAATAATTCAATAAACATGAAGCTTAACATCATAAACCTTGGTGGATTTCAAACGTAAACAAATGCGCTTGTCATTCCACTTCATGCTGTAGCCTACACCACCGGCATTACCTGGCTCGTTGTACTACAATAGTGTCGCAAAGTTTGCGCATGCGGCCTCACATCAGGCAGGTCCTCACATTTGGCAGCGACAGATTCCACTGATTCTCCCGCTTTCTGAGCTCTCTTATGAAAACATGCTCGCTCATGAATCACATTTCTTTTTGGCACAAAATGGTCGTCGAACTTTGCAATCAATATATCATAGTCGAACTCATCATCCTCATCTAGTTCAAATGCATTATAGATGTGTTCACTGTCTCTGCTCCATCGAGTAAAGTAACGAATTCACCTGCACCTCCCCGCTCTCTTTATCCAGTTTCGAAGCCACACGAAATCTGGAAAAACGTTGTCTCCATGTTGGCCACGCCGCTGGCATGGAGAAATCAAACGGCTCCGGTGGGTTGAATTTTGGCATTTTTCCTCACTTTGTCGGCGTGAAGTCCGTAAAGTCTGACACCATGTCACGTTAGGAGAGACTCCGGTTGCAGTTCAGTACAATATTTATTCACTGGTAACAACTTACAACTTTGGTCCTGGAGCTAACTGATATACCACTGTTCAATATCACAGGTATTACTAGACTGCCGTTGTATTGCTGTGACGTCATTCAGGAGGCCATACCTAACTAATCAACCCAAGATTGATTGAACTACTAGACATCACTGAATGATAACTAGATATCACAACAGCCATGACATGACAGCCCGGAGTCCACTGCATCGTTGCTGACAGCAGTGTATTTTCCTCGTGTATTAGTGTCTTTGTCTTTGAAATTCATCCACATTTGTTTGGAGACATGGGACTATACTGTAGACATTGTGTTTACATTTTTTTTTGTGGTTATGATGATTCTTGCTCAGTGTATGAACAAGTTTCACTGTTGCTGATGATAAATGAGTAAATCTGTTTAAAAATGAACTCAACTTAGAGATGGCATGGAGGTCAGAGTACATACTCATCTGTGGTGACGACCACATTGTCACACTGCCCTCACCTTCGGGAAGCGCAACCTTGCGCTTCACACACACAGGCATTCCTTGCACAACCACCAACTGTACTTCTCCCATCCAGAGCGCGCCACACAGGTGTCAACCTACCTGGGGGTCCCTCACACAGTTTTACTGGCACACATCTGATGACCTCACAGCGAGCCATCCCATTTTCTGACATCATTTGTAGTGAAGGGAAAGCGTGGTCACCCCACCCGGACTCGAACCCGGGTCTACAGGGTGTCAAACATGCACCCTGACAGCAGCGCCAAAGAGCCAGGCTCGATCACATCTTCACATTTCAACTGCACGTATCACTACATCGCTGATTAAAAAAGTGAAATCTCAATAAAGACAAATTACATTTCATCAATGTGTTAATCACCAGTAGAATATCCAAGTAATATGATCATAACTCAACGGGTGCTTGTAACTTTTCAGCCTACCCCTCATACACAGTTGACCTATGGACTACTGCTGCCTTTCCACAAGTCTACAGGTGCCACATGGATCACAGCACTGTTGGAAGACCACCTGACCTGAAAAGCGCACCTTGACATGCTGTTTCCACCTCTTTTTGCCTACATAGGATGCAGGATGCCCCCGCCCAACCCAAATGTAAGTACAAAATAAGCTTGCCAGTAGACCGAGGCCTACTGTGGAATATTCAACTCCATGGTACATCAACCTGACTCATTCACAAACATTATACAATATACAGACTTGTTGGATATCATATTACATAAGCAGGGGCGGACTGGGGGGAAAAAGTGGCCCGGGAGTTACTGTCAGACCGGCCCACTCAATACACAGCGCGTTGCCCACTCAAAGCATTGCACGTGATGTTAGGGCTGTAGCAGTGAGGAGGAGGTGGTGAAGGGGGGCAGGCTGCTGCTGGAGGATAGGTTGGGGGGGGGGGGGTCCCTCTGTATGCTGCCTTTTTCTGATTCAGGAGCCTCTTGATGCCACAGGTGATCCAGGGTTTATTCTTTGGAAAACAGCACACAGTCCTCGCTGGTACAATCATGTCCCTGCAGAATGTCATATAGCCAGTGTAGCATTCAACCCTCCTGTCGACTTCCGTGACTCCCCTGATTCCCTCCGTGTCTCGCAGTACACTCTCGTCTGTGCATTCACAGCAGGCCTGCAGAGCTTCTTTGGCCTCTTGTGTCCATTTCCTGAATGCGCGGGTGACTTCCTCACATTTATAGTTTATAGGAGAGCTGTAGGGAGTGCCTGGGTGGTGACAGGCTTCCTCACAAACACAGGGTTTATTACATTTACATTTAGTCATTTAGCAGTTTTATAGGAGAGCTGGAGGAGGACCAGGCTGTGCCTGGGTGGTGACAGGCTTCCTCACAACACAGGGTTTATAGGAGAGCTGGAGGAGGACCAGGTTGTAATCTGATCTGCCGAGGGCAGAGGGCAAAAACAGGCATCTCAATGAGGCATGTCAGGCAGCAAAAGACAGAAACATAAAAACTCACAGACCAGGCCAGGGCTAGATGCACAGTCCAAGAAAACCCACAAAGGGTTAATTCTAAAATCCAGGCAAACAGTTAGTGAGTTAATGGCATGGCAAACCTGAACCTGCACGCGCGCGCACACGAGGGAGAGGGCGAGGGAGAGGGAGAGGGAGAGGGAGAGGGAGAGGGAGAGGGGGAGGCGGAGGGGGAGAGGGAGGGAGAGGGAGAGCGAGAGGGAGTGGGAGATTGAGAGAGGGAGGGAGAGAAAGAGAGAGAGAGAGAGAAAGAGAGAGAGAGCGAGAAAGAGAGAGAGAGAGAGAGAGAGAGAGAGAGAGAGAGAGAGAGAAAAAGACATGGATCAGATCATGACTCTCTGCTGGTCACCCTTCACTGGTTCCCTATAGCTGCTAGAATTTAATTGAAATCCCTCAGTCTGGCCTAAGGGACAGCCACTGGAACGGCACACTCCTATTTAAATTCGATTACCACTCTTGGCCACTCTTGGACACTCTTGGCCACTTCACTACTCTGTCTTTGCTGTGTGGAAACAGGTGTACATTGTCAAAATTACCTCTCTACGCTTACAGATTAAAAACTTTTCTGTCTGTCTAATTAATGAATTTGCTAGAGGCCTACTCTATAGTCACAGCTTTGATATTTGTAATTTTTATTATTATTTATTGTATTACTTGGGACCAAATATTGTTCTTGACATCCCCCCCCCCTGTAAGGCTATAGTATTACTGCCTTTTATAGTTTTTTTTATATTGATCTGTTTTCTAATATTTTTTAAATATTGTGTTAGTCAAAAGTGTCTGCTAAATACTATAACCATAACCATGATGTGCACAAAATGTCTTTGGTCTGATACATTCTGTGGGTCAGGAGGTCACAGAAGGTGTTCCCTAACATAGGCCTCAATGGTGTGAATAGAGATTGGGTTGCACTCTTTTCTTCTTTTAAGAAGACATTGAACGGGGTTCTAGGTCTCCCAAAGAAAGCCGAAGTTGCTCTCTGGTTGGTCTGAGGTGACGACTCAGTGAAACTTGAAGAACTTTATTTTAATTGCGAGCGCTCGCCAGATATCTGGCACATAAAAATACAGGCAATAAAAAGGCCAAATGCCTGAAAGGCTTTACCCTGGCGAAGGTCAGATGTAAAAATAGTGTCACGAGGCTGTGACAGTGAAGTGAAGGGGGGGGGGGAGGATTTAGTTTATTTGTATTTGATTTATTATTTAAAATATTTAATCATTTCAGTGTAGGAGACTATAGCTTATGTTTTTTTTTTTATTTCTTAGACAAGCTAAATATGGGGATTAGTAAACAAGATTTGAAGGAAATTATAACACAAATGTCAGTACACCACTTTGGCAAGTTTTGGGAAATGACTGCGGGTCGGATTCGGGCCCGTCCCCCTGGGAGTTCAAGCCTGTATATGGGGGGGGATACTGCTTGCGCCACAGTGCCTCCAGACATTTTGGAAAATTGCCCTGAAATGGAATATCTCTGCCCCTCCCAATAAAACCTTCATCATACCATGTATGTGTGTGTGGTATAAAAATAATACAGTTGTAAGGGGATTCTGTTTTAAATTAAAGAATATGCAGGCCTACCTAAATGGACCAGATTAGGTAGACTCAAAAGTATCACAAGTTAGATTTAAATCACATAATTAACGTATGGGTGCTGCTCATTTAATGACATCTATGAGTCAATGTGTGTGTGTGATCGTTTGCTTGACGTGGTGTATAAATATATCAAACCATTCCAGTAGCCCTTATTTGGATCCTGCTTAGTTTGCAGATATTCACAATATAAGGACCTGGAGGAACCGAGAAGTTCACAGGGAGTAGGGGGTTCCAGTGCACAGTAAGTTGTTGACTGCTTGATTAAGCAGGGAGGAGCAGTACACGTGGATGGCTGCATGATGAACTGTGATATTGTCTTAAACATGGGACAGCTGGATCGGCTTGGCCATGAAATCTTTTAAGTTTTTACTATTTGCATTTATATTTAATATATTGTCTTACCCTTTTACTCACATCATTTTAGACTTTTTGACGTTTCTGGACATTTCATCTGATACGGGAAAGAACAGGTAGGTTTATCTGCTTTTGTAACTGACTTTCTATTCAGTAACTTTCAGAAATGTCCTTTTCAATTATTAGCTAGCAAGCCAAACGGCTACCAAAAAATCATATGCCTGTATTTCTGAATACCCTTTCCAGTTCAGTCAAAACAGTCTTTTTCAATCAAATGGGGTTGCATAGGTATGCATATTTTCCACATTTGGTCCTTTAATCCAAATCTCTGGACTGTACACAGTCATCACCTATTCTGGCTTTGTAGCTACTTTTATTCAAATGTTACATCTCCTTTGACCAGGCTTCAGTGAGGTTCTATGAAGACATCACTTAAAATATTAAAAAAATATAATAAGAGAAGAGACAAGGCACTTAGCTTTAACATTTCTGACACGTCCTTTCAGATCTGCTGATGTCTTTCTTCCTTTTTAGGAATGATTTTTTGAAAAAGACTGCACTCCGTAAATCAGGATGAAAGATAAAGACAACATTTTAAATCCCCTAAATAACAATACAACACACTTGTTTTTAATAACTACACTATCCCAAGCCTGTCGGCTGCATTTTGAATAGCAAGATACCCATAGTTTTATATGATTACCTGTTTCCCACATTAGATAAATTGTAAATATTTACTGTTGCTCTTGACTGCCTCATACACAGTCACAACAAAAAACTAAAACAAACATCCAGTTGTGAGTTTGTTTACTTATTTGAGATGTGCTATGTTGCAAGGATGAATTATGTTTCTTACAGTCAGTGGTTGTAATATTTCTTATTACAATATTACATGTTCATGCCTCTTCTTCCAACAGTAAACCTCAACCATGGGAGACAGCGACATGGCCACTTATGGCAAGGCTGCCATTTACCTCCGTAAGCCTGAGAAGGAGAGGCTTGAGGCCCAAGCCATACCCTTTGATGCAAAGTCAGCTTGTTATGTACCTGACAAGGAGGAGTTGTACCTGAAAGCTAAAATCATTAAGAGAGATGGTAAAATGGTCACCGTTGAACTGCTTGATAAAAAGGAGGTATGTTAGCAAGGCTCTTAGTTAAGAAAATGATTGAGTATTTCCATTTAACAAAAGTGTACTTAACTATATCCCTCTATATTTTCCATTTGTTTTAGGAAGTAGTCCATAAGGAAGAGGATGTCCACCCCATGAATCCTCCCAAGTATGACAAGATTGAGGACATGGCCATGATGACCCACCTCAATGAAGCGTCTGTCCTGTATAACCTCAAAGAGCGTTACGCAGCATGGATGATCTACGTAAGATTTATGCTTTCTCACAGATGAAAAACTATGTTAAAAATAAAACAGCTGTAAAACCAATCCCCTTTATTTCTTCATTCTAGACCTACTCTGGACTTTTTTGTGCCACTGTGAACCCCTACAAGTGGCTCCCTGTGTATGACACAGAGGTGGTGGAGGCCTACAGAGGCAAGAAGCGTATGGAGGCCCCACCCCACATTTTCTCTGTCTCTGACAATGCTTATCAGTTCATGCTCCAAGGTAAGCTTTTCATTTAAAAGACATATTTGTTCATGAACTAATGACAAAAAAGTGATTTATCTAAAATGTCATTTGTCCCTCAGACAAGGAGAACCAGTCTGTTCTAATTACGTAAGTGTCAATGCAGGACATAAACTTTGCATTATGTTCTATGTTACCTTGTGGCACACACAATTCTTATCTGAAAAAAGTCAATATCTTATGTTTAATCTAGCGGAGAATCTGGTGCTGGCAAGACTGTGAACACCAAACGTGTCATCCAATACTTTGCAACAATTGCAGTCAGTAGTGGAAAAAAGCCAGAGGGAGGGTCTGGAAAGATAAAGGTCAGACCCCTTGCACATTTATGTGCTTATTATCATAAAGCAACAAACATTCTCTTCATAACATATTCCTTGAATGTTTCTTCCACTTGCAGGGCTCTCTTGAAGACCAGATTATTGCTGCCAACCCACTGTTAGAGGCTTATGGTAATGCCAAGACTGTGAGGAACGACAACTCTTCCCGCTTTGTAAGTTCATTTCTTATTTAAACTCTGGCCTCAGTTCTGTGTTTATTAATAAGAAACAATTACTTAGGATATAATTTTGTCGAAAACAGGGAAAATTCATCAGAATTCACTTTGCCTCAACTGGAAAACTGGCTAAAGCTGATATTGAGACTTGTAAGTATTATTATCATGTTTATATCAGCATTTTTCATTATTGCTGCCTTAATTTTTTCAAGTTAAAATATATTCTTCCCCACCTAAATAGACCTGCTGGAAAAGTCTAGAGTGTCATTCCAGCTTTCTGATGAGAGAGGCTACCACATCTTCTTCCAGATGATGACCAACCACAAGCCTGAAATTATTGGTGGGGTTATTATTTTCAATCAACAATCAAAAAACATTACATATAATAATTAATTTGCAACAATAAATTATTGCTTTCTCCCTCTACAGAAATGGCCCTGCTCACAAGCAACCCCTATGACTTTCCCATGTGCAGTCAGGGTCATATCACTGTGGCCAGCATTGATGACAAAGAAGAGTTGGACGCCACAGATGTGAGATATCCATGAGTTTTTCTTCTGGACAATGAATATATTGAGAATGACATTCTTTAAAGCACTAATGATTAACAATAATGATGCGCTTAATTTTCATTTATGCATGTAATTGCAGGACGCCATTGACATCCTGGGTTTCAGTGGAGAGGAGAAAGTCACCATTTACAAACTGACTGGTGCTGTGCTCCATCATGGCAATATGAAATTCAAGCAGAAGCAGCGTGAGGAGCAGGCTGAGCCTGATGGCACTGAGGGTAGGTTTAAAAACTCTACTAGGTAGTCTTATTTATTGAAGTTATTTCATTAAAAGAAAGATCAGCATGTAAACGTCAAGTTGTACTTTTCCACTGATTATAGTTAATATATTATATTTATTACCTAACAGAAGAACAGAAGCCTGTAGATACAGTGCCACTTGAAAGTATGTGAACCCCTTGAGCACTTTTCTGTTGTTTTACCATGATTTTTCATTTTTTTCATCACCAATTTTCCATAGATGAAATGTCAGGTTTATGTTTATCATTTGCATGTACTTGTTTAGAGGGAATTGTTTGAGTAGCCAAAAAACTACATGAAACATGGAATAAGTGTATTTTCAAAAGTAAGTGAACCCCCAGCTGCATTGGTAAAGTCAAGCAGGTAACAGATTCGGTGAAACCTGACATTTCATCTATGGAAAATTGGTGATGAAAAAAATTAAAAATCATGGTAAAACAACAGAAAACTCTTAGTGCTCAAGGGGTTCACATACTTTCAAGTGGCACTGTATATCTCCAATGTCATTCATTAGATATTTCTTTAGTGGCCTCTCAATTTAGATTAAGAATGACCTTCCTGAGTAAAATATTGATATAAATAACTCACTTAAGCGCTTTGTTGTTTTAAGATGCTGACAAAGTCGCTTACCTCCTGGGCCTGAACTCTGCTGATATGCTGAAGGCTCTGTGCTACCCAAGGGTGAAAGTCGGAACTGAGTATGTCACCAAGGGTCAGACTGTGGCACAGGTATCTCACACACAAGGATTTTGACATTGTTTGACAAGAATTTTACTGCTGATATTTCCTTTCTCAGGGTTCACACCCGTTATCATTGACAACATTTCAAAACTTTACAAGGAACTTTAATGAAATCTCCATGAATCTTCACAAGCTTATACATAAACAGAATGATATATATGTTACAGCACAGATTAGGCCTAAACTCTGAAAGGAGACTGAATCAGGTACAACAAAACCATTATCTATGGAAGAGTACAATAACATAATTCATTTAATTAGATCTACATTCAACCAAATAATGTTTCCTTGACTTTTCCAGAACCTGTAGTGACTTAACTTAATTCCATGACTTTCCTAGCCCTGGAAAATGGGATTTTAAGACTCCATGACTTTTCCAGGATTTCCATGACAGTGGAAACCCTGCCTTGTCTCATCATAGTAAGTAAATAGTAATTCTTACATATTGTTATAGGTCAACAACTCGGTGTCAGCCTTGTCCAAGTCTATTTATGAGAGGATGTTCTTGTGGATGGTCATTCGTATCAACGAGATGCTGGACACCAAGAAGTCAAGTAACTTCTACATTGGTGTGCTGGACATTGCTGGATTTGAGATTTTCGATGTGAGGACAAAATTATAAGATTCTTCACTAACATTTGTTTCTAATGACTTAAGAGTGCCACTCTCAAATAATGTTTGCATATGTATCCAACACAGTACAACAGCATGGAGCAGCTGTGTATCAACTTCACCAATGAAAAACTGCAACAGTTCTTCAACCACACCATGTTTGTCCTGGAGCAAGAGGAGTACAAGAAAGAGGGCATTGTTTGGGCGTTCATTGACTTTGGCATGGACTTGGCTGCCTGCATTGAGCTGATTGAAAGGGTCAGTTTCAATCAATCCAACTAGCACAGTGTTAGATTTGTATAGTTTCATGATGTCCACTTTTATAACTAAGCAATCCTATTTTTCAACAGCCCATGGGTATCTTTGCCATCCTTGAAGAGGAGTGCATTGTCCCCAAGGCCTCTGACACCACTTTCAAGGACAAGCTGTATGCCCAGCATCTTGGAAAGACAGCAGCCTTTGCGAAGCCCAAGCCTGGCAAAGGCAAGCAGGAGGCTCACTTTTCCATGGCCCACTATGCCGGCATCGTGGAATACAATGTTACTGGATGGTTGGACAAGAACAAGGATCCACTGAACGACACTGTCGTGCAGCTGTACCAGAAGTCATCAGTCAAACTTTTGCCTGTCCTGTACCCACCTCCTGTTGAGGGTAATAACCTGTTCAAGTCAAAAGGCTAATACACAAATAGTAATTCTATTAGATTACTTAGATAACTTAATTATTTGATTCATTATTTGTATGTCAACAGAGACTGGTGGTGCTAAGAAGGGTGGTAAGAAGAAGGGTGGCTCCATGCAGACTGTATCCTCACAGTTCAGGGTATGTGTTTTAATATCAAGAAGAAAATGATCAATCAATCAATAATTGTCCCAGCACAATTAACTGTATGATTCAAATTGTATACATTCTTGCCTCAACAGGAGAACTTGGGTAAACTGATGACCAACCTGAGGGCCACCCATCCTCACTTTGTGCGTTGTCTGATTCCAAATGAAATTAAGAAACCAGGTAAAGGGCTTTTAGCAAATTAAGACATGTCCATTATTCAACACCATGTATTTGCTTGAAAATTATACATCCCTGTATTTTCACAGGTTATATGCAAAACTTCCTGGTCATCCACCAGCTCAGGTGTAATGGTGTACTAGAGGGTATCAGAATCTGTAGAAAGGGTTTCCCAAGCAGAATCATGTATGCTGACTTCAAGCAGAGGTAAACATACAACAATATACAACAATAACTTATAATACACACTTTATATATGTATTATATGGGTTAAATAATGTTTTTCTTATTATTGACAACAGATACAAAGTACTGAATGCCAGTGTTATTCCTGAGGGTCAGTTCATTGATAACAAAAAGGCTGCTGAGAAGCTCTTGGGATCCATCGATGTTGATCACGATGAGTACAAGTTTGGACACACTAAGGTGGAAAATGTTTCTATCTTATATCTGTTATTATGGATAAATATTGAATTACATACAGGGTGTCCATTTCTGCTTTCAATCACACAACTCATAATGATTTTGTTCTTCTCTTTTAGGTGTTCTTCAAAGCTGGTCTGCTTGGTACCCTTGAGGAGATGCGAGATGAGAAACTGGTTACCCTGGTCACAATGACTCAGGCTCTGTGCCGTGCATACCTGATGAGGAGGGAGTTTGTCGCGATGATGGAAAGGAGGTAATGTGTGATGTATTTGGTGGAATCACGCTCAACAAAATGATCTGTAAATAAACATAGAATTGCAGGTTTATTACTTGTAACACAATAGGTTGTGTTTAATAAATTCCCAATCTCTAATAGATTAAAGTACAACAAACAAATCAGAGATAAATTCAATCAACACATATGTATATAAAAGACTGGACGAATCACTTTCAGTGTTTGACAGAATCCCTATGATCTATTCAGTAAGCTTCAACACGGTTTAATCAACAAACCAACCTCTTTTGCAGAGATGCAATCTTCACTATCCAGATGAATATCCGCTCATTCATTAATGTGAAGCACTGGCCATGGATGAAGGTGTACTACAAGATCAAGCCTCTGCTTCAGAGTGCTGAAACTGAGAAGGAGCTGGTTGCACTGAAGGAGGAACATGCAAAACTCAAAGAGACGTTTGCAAAGGTTGATGCCAGGAAGAAGGAGCTTGAGGAGAAGATGGTGGCTATTGTGCAAGAGAGGAATGACCTGCATTTGCAAATGTCATCTGTAAGTGTATAACTGTACAACTGGTAACAATTCTTCACATCATTGCAATATTCAAATGACTAACCTGTCTAAGAATTATGTTTTCAATACAAATCAGATTTCATCCTTTTTATCTTGTATTAACTGTAGAGCGAAGAGACTATTAACGATGCTGAGGAGAGGTGTGAGGGTCTGATCAAGAGTAAGATCCAGCTTGAGGCCAAACTCAAAGAGACAACCGAGAGACTGGAGGATGAAGAGGAAATCAATGCTGAGCTGACTGCCAAGAAGAGGAAACTGGAGGATGAGTGCTCTGAGCTCAAGAAGGACATTGATGATCTGGAGCTGACCTTGGCCAAAGTGGAGAAGGAGAAACATGCCACTGAGAACAAGGTTTATATTATTTAAAAAAAATAATGTTTTATTTTCAAGGAGTCTTCGTGAGGTTTACTGGATATTGATATAAAACTTTCTATGTGTAGGTCAAGAACCTGACAGAGGAGATGGCCTCTCAGGATGAGGCAATTGCTAAGCTGACAAAAGAGAAGAAATCCCTCCAAGAGGCCCATCAACAGACTCTTGATGATCTCCAGGCAGAGGAAGACAAAGTCAACACTCTGACCAAGGCCAAGACTAAGCTTGAACAGCAAGTGGATGATGTGAGTTAAGGGCCTGTCTGTGTATAGAAATCCACATATATCATTGTGCTACTTAATTACTTTATGCTTTGTATCTGCAGCTTGAGGGTTCTCTGGAGCAAGAAAAGAAGCTCCGCATGGACCTTGAGAGATCCAAGAGAAAGCTTGAGGGTGACCTGAAACTGTCCCAGGAGAATGTCATGGATCTGGAGAATGACAAGCAGCAGTCTGATGAGAAGCTGAAGAAGTAATGTAGAATTCTATTAGTTACTAATGATTCATGCAAACATGTACCTCTTTTTTAGTCCTTTTTTTGGTATGAGCAGCCATTAATAACTATTTTAATTTACAATTATACAGGAAGGACTTTGAAACAAGCCAGCTCCTTAGCAAGATTGAGGATGAACAATCATTAGGTGCTCAGCTCCAGAAAAAGATCAAGGAGCTTCAGGTTTGTTCACATCTGCAGTACCAAATAGTGTTTACTATCATCTGCCTGTTCTTTCTTAGTATCACTTATTTCTTTTTCACAACCAATAGGCCCGCATTGAAGAATTGGAAGAAGAGATTGAAGCTGAGCGTGCAGCTCGTGCTAAAGTTGAGAAGCAGAGAGCTGATCTCTCCAGGGAACTTGAGGAGATCAGTGAAAGGCTTGAGGAGGCTGGTGGTGCCACTGCTGCTCAAATTGAGATGAACAAGAAGCGTGAGGCTGAGTTCCAGAAGCTGCGTCGTGACCTTGAAGAGTCCACTCTGCAGCATGAAGCCACTGCTGCAGCTCTCCGTAAGAAGCAGGCTGATAGCGTGGCCGAGCTGGGAGAGCAGATCGACAACCTCCAGCGTGTCAAGCAGAAGCTTGAGAAGGAGAAGAGTGAATACAAGATGGAGATTGATGATCTTTCCAGCAACATGGAGGCAATCTCTAAAGCTAAGGTTTGTGACATGTAAACCTTAATGCTCTAGCTTACTCTAACTACAAACAATATCATACAGCAAACAATGATACCAAACGTACATATTCTTGTACGTTTTGTATTAAATTAAATTTGTAATAATTGCCATAAACATTTCTGACTTTTGTGTTGCTTATTCATTTTACTTTCACAAACAGGGAAATCTTGAGAAGATGTGCCGTACCCTTGAGGACCAATTCAGTGAAATCAAGGCCAAGAGTGATGAGGGTGTGCGCCAGGTCAACGACCTCAGCGCTCAGAGAGCAAGACTTACAACTGAAAATGGTGAACTCGGCCGCCAGGTTGAGGAGAAAGATGCTCTTGTGTCTCAGCTGAGTAGAAGCAAACAGGCTTTCACTCAGCAAATTGAGGAGCTGAAGAGGCTAAATGAGGAGGAAGTCAAGGTACTGATACCCGTGAATGACATGAAGGAACTGGAGTACATTACCCACATTTTGTGAAAACCCTAAATGAACACCATTCATTGTTCACAAACAGGCCAAGAATGCCCTGGCCCACGGTGTTCAGTCTGCACGCCACGACTGTGACCTTCTGAGGGAGCAGTTTGAGGAGGAGCAGGAGGCAAAGGCTGAGCTGCAGCGTGGCATGTCCAAGGCCAACAGTGAGGTTGCTCAGTGGAGGTCCAAGTACGAAACTGATGCCATCCAGCGCACTGAAGAGCTTGAGGAGTCCAAGTATGTACCAAACAGGCAAAGAAACACATAGAATGTGGATGTGGGTTGTTATGTTGTCTACTAAAACCTGTCCACGTCCTCTAATCGGTTGCATTATCAGGAAAAAGCTTGCCCAGCGTCTACAGGAGGCTGAGGAACAAATTGAGGCTACCAACTCCAAGTGTGCTTCTCTGGATAAAACCAAGCAGAGACTCCAGGCTGAGGTTGAGGACCTCATGGTGGATGTGGAGAGAGCCAATGGCCTGGCTGCCAGCCTTGACAAGAAGCAGAGAAACTTTGACAAGGTTATACCTCTCTCTGGAAATGGTGTGATTTTGTAGGACAAACTAACATTCATATAACGTAATATGAGCATATGGATTTTTGGAAGCAGTGTCTTTGATGTGAAATTAACCCGACACAAACTGCTTTTCAAAGGTCTTGGCAGAATGGAAGCAGAAATATGAGGAGGGTCAGGCAGAGCTGGAGGGTGCCCAGAAAGAGGCTCGCTCTCTGAGCACTGAGATGTTCAAGATGAAGAACTCCTATGAGGAGGCTCTTGACCATCTGGAAACTCTTAAGAGGGAGAACAAGAATCTCCAACGTAAGTCAAGATGGCCTTAAAATACTTCCAAATCAAAGCTTGTTAAGAGAAGCTAAAAACAAAATGTATTATCCTGAAATACAAATCAATAGTACGTTGGTAAATGCTGACTTTGTGTTAAGGGTTTTAAATGTCTTCTTGCAGAGGAGATCTCAGACCTGACGGAGCAGCTTGGTGAGACTGGAAAGAGCATTCATGAGCTGGAAAAGGGCAAGAAGACTGTTGAGACCGAGAAGGCTGAGATCCAGACTGCCCTGGAAGAGGCTGAGGTAACAATACAAAATACAAAAGGATGGAGTGGAGAGATTTAAAGGACATAAATTAAGCAATTGGTCATATCTTAAAATTCTATGTTTTACACTTTATTTAAAAACAGGGAACTCTTGAGCATGAGGAGTCCAAGATTCTCCGTGTCCAGCTTGAGCTGAACCAGGTCAAGGGTGAGGTTGACCGGAAGCTTGCAGAAAAGGATGAGGAGATGGAGCAGATTAAGAGGAATAGCCAGAGGGTGACTGACTCCATGCAGAGCACCCTGGACTCTGAGGTCAGGAGCAGGAATGATGCCATGAGAATCAAGAAGAAGATGGAGGGAGACCTTAATGAGATGGAGATCCAGCTTAGCCACGCCAACCGCCAGGCTTCTGAGTCCCAGAAACAGCTGAGGACCGTCCAGGGTCAGCTCAAGGTCAGTAGTATAAATATTCAGTGTTTTGATATAACAGTGCTCACACCAATGAAGTATAGCAAACACCATACATTTCTCTGTCAACCAGGATGCTCAACTGCACCTTGATGATGCTGTCAGAGGACAGGAAGACATGAAGGAGCAGGCTGCCATGGTGGAGCGCAGGAACGGCCTTATGGTGGCTGAGATTGAGGAGCTCAGAGCTGCCCTGGAGCAGACAGAGAGAGGCCGCAAAGTGGCTGAACAGGAGCTGGTAGATGCCAGTGAGCGTGTTGGCCTCCTGCACTCCCAGGTAGAGAATAAAAAAAGGTTGTTTAAACCGATACATTAAACAAACAGTTCCAGCATTAAAAATATAACTGAGGTTGTTTATTTCTCCACACTAGAACACAAGTCTTCTGAACACCAAGAAGAAGCTTGAGACTGACTTCCTTCAGGTCCAAGGTGAAGTTGATGACATTGTCCAGGAGGCAAGAAATGCTGAGGACAAGGCCAAGAAAGCCATCACTGATGTAAGGTTTTCTTTCTGAAACGGAGCATTATATTTAAAGGTACTTTTACTTCTATTATTTAAAAATACACTATTCCATCATATAGGCTGCCATGATGGCAGAGGAGCTGAAGAAGGAGCAGGACACCAGCTCTCATCTGGAGAGAATGAAGAAAAACCTGGAAGTCACTGTCAAGGATCTGCAGCACCGCCTGGATGAGGCTGAGAATCTGGCCATGAAGGGTGGCAAGAAACAGCTCCAGAAACTGGAGTCCAGGGTAGGTAACAAAATATGACTCTGAATGAATATGTTTAACTCAACATAACAAAACAGGGGTCAGTATCTGAAATGGAAATGTTTTTCATGTTAAGGTTCGTGAACTGGAAGGTGAGGTTGAGGGTGAACAGAGACGTGGTGTTGATGCTGTCAAGGGAGTCCGCAAATACGAGAGGAGGGTGAAGGAGCTCACCTACCAGGTAAGAAAGCTCTCCTTTTCCTCCAGAACTGCATACAAAATCTAAGAGGGGAGGACATTTCTTGACAAACTTTTTTCTCTTTAGACTGAGGAGGACAAGAAGAATGTCACCAGACTGCAGGATCTGGTTGACAAGTTGCAGATGAAGGTCAAGGCCTACAAGAGGCAGGCTGAGGAAGCTGTGAGTATTCTTCTGCCTTTGCTATACAGGAAAATATCTGCTACTTTTGCTACTTCGCATTGACTCTTGTTTTGTTTTTCTGTATTAATTGCACTCAATTTCAAATACAACAGGAGGAACAGGCCAATACTCACCTGTCCAAGTGCAGGAAGGTTCAGAATGAGCTGGAGGAGGCTGAGGAGCGTGCTGACATTGCTGAGTCCCAGGTCAACAAGCTCAAGGCCAAAAGCCGCGATGCTGGAAAGGTAAGATAATGTTTTCTGAACAAACATTATAATTATTTCACCACTAAACTCTGAAAATGTAAGTGTAAGTGTCATCTAGTTAATTCAGTTTCTTTGTTCTCTTTTAAAGGGCAAGGAGGCTGCAGAGTAAATCCTCTTGAGTCCATGTCACTTTCATCTGGATAAAATATCCTGGTTAATGTGATTATTCCAACAATGCATAATGCATAATAAATAATTACATATCTGAATATGAATTTGAAAGTTTGTCTTTTTTCATAAGTTCTTTCATATGCTAGTCAGGGGGCTGATTTTTTTATGACTTTATAACTGAACTGTAGTTTTTTCTATAGGAAGCTGCCTCTATCTTACCTAATACATTCCACATGCACAAGTCATCTCACTGTCCTTGGTGCTTCTGTGAGACTACTTTAGCTGTTGAACTACATCAGAATTATAACACTGCAGCCAACAATGCATGCAGCTCTTTACTGGTAAACAGTCTCCACATCAGAGAAGGTCTGCTAATGTCCAACCTTGAGATCATATTTTGCATACTGAACTAGAAGGGCTTCATCCTAAACTGCATGTCAAGCACAGGGATCACATATGAGGGATTTCAACAAATTGAATTTAAAATGTGCAGTTCTGATATATGACCAACTCCTATGTTTTTGTTTGGCTTTGCCATCTCAGTGGGTTCTCTCCAAACCACATCGCTAACTTGGATTTGAAAATGTCATCAACAGTTTCAATAACCAACTAATTGTATGGAACTATTATGCAGTTCTGTCTTCAAAAGATAAGACAGGCACCTTTTCGCCATCACAAATTCAGATACTAAAAGCAGGTCTTGACATCCACGTATTGCAGGAAGAGTAATATAATGTTGAAAGACCTCCCCATTCAATTATAGGAGCAAGACAGCAGCTTCATAACACATAGGTACTTATTCTTATCTCTTGGCTGTTTGTTGTTGGTTTTTTAATTGTGAGCAGTACCTGATTTGCTCTTTTGACAGCTATGTTCTCCCTCATACCAGGAGAAGAATTTGTTGCCTCCAGTGTTCTCCGTGACCCCTAAGGCCCCCTTTTTTATGTTTCAGTCACAAAGACTCTGACCCTCTCTCTGCATCATTGCTTTCTGACTGGCTTGAAGAACCTTTTACATTTACATTTAGTTATTTAGAAGACGCTTTTGTCCAAAGCAACGTACAAGGGAGAGAACTGTCAAGCTACGAGCAATAGAGACCTTGTGTAACAATGAATAATACTTTACATAAAAAATAAATAGAAAAAAAGAAGTGCAGGAATGTAACTGCTGTAAGTGCAAGTTAAGTACTAGTCGAAGTGCAAGTTAGGAAGGGAGGCGCTCTCTGAAGAGTTGGGTCTTCAAGAGCTTCCTCAAGGTAGAGAGGGACGCTCCTGCTCTGGTAGTGCTAGGCAGTTTGTTCCACCAACGTGGAACTACAAATGAGAATAGTCTGGATTACTGTACTTGCACAGAAGGCAGTGCAAAACGACGCTCACTAGACGAGCGCAGCATCCTGGGTGTAACATTTGCCCTTACAAGAGCTTTTAAGTAGCTGGGAGCAGAACCAGCAATCACTCTGTTAGCAAGCATTAGTGACTTGAACTTAATGCGAGCAGCTACAGGCAGGCTATGGGCCTGTGGCATCTGCCTGACTGATGGTTGACATCCTCACTATCAAATTGTTCTCCATCTCTGCCTGTCTCCCCACACAGCCCCTTGTGTGTACGTGTTGCTTAATATTGATTTCTATGTCAACCAGGATAACGGACTTTAAACAACGTAAGCGCCCACCCTTAAGAGGTATTTAAATTGTATGTGTGCGAAAGAATACAGTTGTGCAGCCTCACTACGTCATTCAGGCAGCAAAAATTTATACCGTCTGGTGCTGGGACCCCTTGAAATGTTCAGTGTTTTTTCCTCAGCACTGAGGGGGCCTGAAGATTGCCTGACAGTACACATTTCTGTCAGATTTAGATAATAGAGGTTAGCCGTTCTGTGGTCTGGGTGTGTGGGTGGCAAAATGTCTAGCTCCAGCCTTGCGGGTATAACATGGCCCAGATCGGGGGTTTGCCAATGTCTGAGATGTATTTGGAAGCGTGACAATGAGCAACACCATAGTGACAGCGAATGACACCTCAGCGTGATGTTATATGGTGACAGTATGCAGAATGTGAGGCTAGGCGGAGTGTTTGTGTGTGGGGTGTGTGTGGGGTCGGGGGGTACGAGTGAGTCCATTCTTCTTATTGATGTAGGTACAATCAATCAATTGATTGATTTGTTTTTCATTTGAATGTGGCTGTGGAAATGCTGTTCGAACGCTCCAGTGACAATGACAGACTTTTTGTTTTTCAATGACTGCCACTCTCTTGCTGTCATGCCCACACCCATACACACAGATCCACGCATGCACACACTCAAAATGCACACACACACACTATTAATCTACTTTAGTTTCTCTTGAATTACCTTCCATACTCTCTCTGTCACGCTTTAGTGTCTCCATCACTAACATGCACACACTCTGCTGCGCACACACAGCACTGCGCACACACACACACACACACACAAACACACACACACACACACACACACACACACACACACACACACACACACACACACACACACACACACACACACACACACACACACACACACACACACAGCACTGCGCACATCGACTATTTATGTTCAATTTCGCCTCTGAGAAAATTGGGAAGCTGTTTGTGAGGAGATAGCCAAACGCTTGCGGCGCTAAACAGGAACATAAAAGTGGGTTCGGAGGAGCAAGAGCCGCCTCGCCTGCACACTGCTACGTGCCCTCGGATGACTCAGGGCGTAAATACTTGTCTTTTGAAAACAACACTTCCCCCCGGGGGGGGGGGGGGGGGGGGGGGGTCTCGCTCTCTCACACACGCGCCTTTCCTCTTTTAATGTCCCCATAGCTGTCTTGAACTCTCGGAAAAAACAACTCCGGAAACATCACAGAAACTGACATGAGGGACCGTGCTCACTGAGAGGGATCACTCACAGCGCTTGTTATTAATAGTTCTTCCTCTGAAAATGGATGACTTCTGATGGAGCCGTACGGGGCCCTACGTCACATAAGTTGTTTTGTATAAATGAATGGGCATGTGTTCTACAAAGTGCCATCAGACCATGTTCTTCTTAATAGTGCTATAGTCTTAACATTTCAACACTTGGATGTATGAATAAAGGAAATCAAACAGATTTTAATCCAATATAAGACAAATCTCCTTGTCTGGATCTATGATTAAAACATATCGATTTTTAGGACATAAACAGGGATTTTTTTTGGTACATGTTCAGGTGCAGTTGACTGTCACCTGTGGTAAGCCACATTCTTTTTAGCGCCCGGCCACAGGTTGACAACTGTGTAATGGAAAGTCATTGCTTGAGGGGAGGAAACAGTGTTCTCCTCCACTTCTCTCACTAAAGCTCCATGAACCAACACATTTCGGCTGCTAACAAGAACATCCACGGTCATCAACACCCCCTCCAACCCCTGCCACCCTCCTCCTCCCTTTCACAAACTGTTCTCAAGAACACTGTCAACAGGCTTAGAGAGAGAGAGAGAGAGAAAACACTGTGTAAACAGGCTAAGAGAGAGATAGAGAGATAGAGAGGGAGCGAGAGAGAGAGAGGGAGAGAGAGAGCTACAGAGAGAGAGAGAGAGAGATAGCACTGTGTACACAGGCTAAGAGAGAGATATATATATACAGCCGCGGAAAAAATTAAGAGACCACTTCAAAATTATCAGTTTCTCTGGTTTTACTATTATTGGTATGTGTTAAAGTAAAATGTGCATTTTAGTTTTATTCTATAACCTACTGGCAACATTCCTACCAAATTTCAAATAAAAATATTGTCATTTAGATCATTTATTTGCAGAAAAATGACAATTGGTCAAAATAGCAAAAAAGATGCAGTGTCTTCAGATCTCGAATAATGCAAAGAAAACAAGCTCATATTCATTTTTAAACTACACAATACTAATGCTTACACTTAGGAAGAGTTCAGAAATCAATATGTGGTGGAATAACCTTGATTTAAAATCACAACTTTCATGTGTCTTGGCATGCTCTCCACCAGTCTTTCACATTGCCGTTGGGTGACTTTATGCTACTCCTGGCGCAAGAATTCAAGCAGCTCGGCTTCTTTTCATGGCTTGTGACCATCCATCTTCCTCTTGATCACATTTCAGAGGTTTTTTATGGGATTCAGGTCTCGAAATTGGTCTGGCCATGACAGGGTCCTGATCTGGTGGTACTCCATCCACACCTTTACTGGCCTGGCTATGTGGCATGGAGCATTGCCCTGCTGGAAAAAACATTTCTCAGAGTTGGGGAACATTGTCAGAGCTAAAGGAAGCAAGTTTTTCTTCTGGGACAACGTTGTACTTTGCCTGGCTGAGGTTTGTAAAAGACCATAAGGATTGAAAAAAGCGGACTGGAGGGTCTTCTAGTTCGTCTTCTCTGATTAGTCCAATTTTCAGCTTTGCCCAACACATGGTCGTCTGATGGTTAGACGGAGACCTGGAGAGGCCTACAAGCCAGAGAGTCTTGCACCTACTGTGAAATCGGACTCATCAGAGAAGACGAACTTAGAAGAACCTCCAGTCCGCTTTTTCAACCTTATGGTCTTTTACAAACCTCAGCCAGGCAAAGTACAACGTTGTCCCGGAAGAAAAACTTGCTTCCTTTTGCTCTGACAATGTTCCCCAACTCGGAGAAGTGTTTTTTCCAGCAGGGCAATGCTCCATGCCACACAGCCAGGCCAGTAAAGGTGTGGATGGAGTACCACCAGATCAGGACCCTGTCATGGCCAGCCCAATTTCGAGACCTGAATCCCATAAAAAACCTCTGAAATGTGATCAAGAGGAAGATGTATGGTCACAAGCCATGAAAAGAAGCCGAGCTGCTTGAATTCTTGCGCCAGGAGTAGCATAAAGTCACCCAACGGCAATGTGAAAGACTGGTGGAGAGCATGCCAAGACACATGAAAGTTGTGATTTTAAATCAAGGTTATTTCACCAAATATTGATTTTTGAACTCTTCCGAAGTGTAAGCATTAGTATTGTGTAGTTTAAAAATGAATATGAGCTTGTTTTCTTTGCATTATTCGAGATCTGAAGACACTGCATCATTTTTGCTATTTTGACCAATTGTCATTTTTCTGCAAATAAATGATCTAAATGACAATATTTTTATTTGAAATTTGGTAGGAATGTTGCCAGTAGGTTATAGAATAAAACTAAAATGCACATTTTACTTTAACACATACCAATAAATAGTAAAACCAGAGAAACTGATCATTTTGAAGTGGTCTCTTAATTTTTTCCGCGGCTGTATATATATATATATAGAGAGAGAGAGAGAGAGAAAACTGTGTTAACAGGCTAAGCGTGACGTCTCTCTACCGGAGCCGGGAGCCATCAAGCGCTCTTTGGACACTGCCCACCCACCGCGACGAACGCCTGTCTATCTTGCTGAGTCATGCTGTTTAGAGGAAGATCAGCAGTTTATTAGGATTCATCCGATATTATCTCTCGCCCTTTATTCCACAGCGGCCGAAGAGGAGCCAGCGGGGAGCGAAATGTGAGTCACGCGGCCCCGAAGCCCTCTGTGTCAGGTCGGCTCAGTTCAGCACACTGAGACCTTGGCCTCTGCATCAGGCAAGACCAGTGCTCAATCTTTTCTCCATCACTATCATACTAACGTACACTAAGTATAATATAACCCCCAAAAGCTTCCTAGATACACATGATAAACTTTAAAAGCCTAAAAAAAAGGAACATAATTCAATCAATACATTATACAGCCGCGGAAAAAATTAAGAGACCACTTCAAAATTATCAGTTTCTCTGGTTTTACTATTTATTGGTATGTGTTAAAGTAAAATGTACATTTTTGTTTTATTCTATAACCTACTGGCAACATTCCTACCAAATTTCAAATAAAAATATTGTCATTTAGATCATTTATTTGCAGAAAAATGACAATTGGTCAAAATAGCAAAAAAGATGCAGTGTCTTCAGATCTCGAATAATGCAAAGAAAACAAGCTCATATTCATTTTTAAACTACACAATACTAATGCTTACACTTAGGAAGAGTTCAGAAATCAATATTTGGTGGAAAAACCTTGATTTGAAATCACAACTTTCATGTGTCTTGGCATGCTCTCCACCAGTCTTTCACATTGCCGTTGGGTGACTTTATGCTACTCCTGGCGCAAGAATTCAAGCAGCTCGGCTTCTTTTCATGGCTTGTGACCATCCATCTTCCTCTTGATCACATTTCAGAGGTTTTTGATGGGATTCAGGTCTCGAAATTGGGCTGGCCATGACAGGGTCCTGATCTGGTGGTACTCCATCCACACCTTTACTGGCCTGGCTGTGTGGCATGGAGCATTGCCCTGCTGGAAAAAACATTTCTCAGAGTTGGGGAACATTGTCAGAGCTAAAGGAAGCAAGTTTTTCTTCCGGGACAATGTTGTACTTTGCCTGGCTGAGGTTTGTAAAAGACCATAAGGATTGAAAAAAGCGGACTGGAGGGTCTTCTAGTTCGTCTTCTCTGATGAGTCCAATTTTCAGCTTTGCCCAACACATGGTCGTCTGATGGTTAGACGGAGACCTGGAGAGGCCTACAAGCCAGAGAGTCTTGCACCTACTGTGAAATCGGACTCATCAGAGAAGACGAACTAGGAGACCCTCCAGTCGGCTTTGGTTCAATCCTTATGGTCTTTTACAAACCTCAGCCAGGCAAAGTACAACGTTGTCCCGGAAGAAAAACTTGCTTCCTTTTGCTCTGACAATGTTCCCCAACTCTGAGAAGTGTTTTTTCCAGCAGGGCAATGCTCCATGCCACACAGCCAGGCCAGTAAAGGTGTGGATGGAGTACCACCAGATCAGGACCCTGTCATGGCCAGCCCAATTTCGAGACCTGAATCCCATAAAAAACCTCTGAAATGTGATCAAGAGGAAGATGGATGGTCACAAGCCATGAAAAGAAGCCGAGCTGCTTGAATTCTTGCGCCAGGAGTAGCATAAAGTCACCCAACGGCAATGTGAAAGACTGGTGGAGAGCATGCCAAGACACATGAAAGTTGTGATTTTAAATCAAGGTTATTCCACCAAATATTGATTTCTGAACTCTTCCTAAGTGTAAGCATTAGTATTGTGTAGTTTAAAAATGAATATGAGCTTGTTTTCTTTGCATTATTCGAGATCTGAAGACACTGCATCAATTTTGCTATTTTGACCAATTGTCATTTTTCTGCAAATAAATGATCTAAATGACAATATTTTTATTTGAAATTTGGTAGGAATGTTGCCAGTAGGTTATAGAATAAAACTAAAATGTACATTTTACTTTAACACATACCAATAAATAGTAAAACCAGAGAAACTGATAATTTTGAAGTGGTCTCTTAATTTTTTCCGCGGCTGTATGTTATGCACATTATATTATAGGTGGGAGTTGAGCGAAGTATAGGGCCGCTTCGCTTCCTCTGGTTAGTCTTCTGGGTCCACCAATCAGCAACCGGTGGGGAGTGGTTCTATCCAGTGCTGAGTGTTGAGAGTCTGTTTACGTTTCAATTCAATTTTAGGAATGGGAACAGCATCACTGACCATAACATTGTTTCAAAGGACCTTACAGAGCTTAATTTTTTGAACAGAACATCATCACTGAGCATAACATTGTTTCAAGGGGGCTCACAGAGCCCAGAGGCAGATCCCCGTAGAGCAGGCACACAGGTGACTGAGGCAAGGAAAAACTTTGAGCAGAACCCACCTCTGAATGAGGAGGTGGGGATATATATATGCCTGAGGTCCTTCTGGATGAACACAATGTTACAACAGCTGGCTACTGCTCTACTCAAGTTTGATTGGTTAAACATTGATTTAGTCACGTCGAATTTAATTCAGGTTTACGACCATTACCAGTGGAACACTACGCGACCATGACGTAGCTAAAGGCAGTGAATGACTGAACCAAGCTGTGCTACTAGCACAAGAACCAGGATCCATTTTAATCTGAGCAAAGAGAGCATTCTCATTAGAATTGCCATTGTATTTTCCAGCCTTTACCTGCTTTTCTCTTTGGATGTGCTGCAAAAAATAAAATTAAAATGGGCCTCCACTGCTGACCAGAAGTCGGTCACAAATGTATTTCCTTTGGCTTTAAGATGACATCAGCTCATTCCAAGCACAACGAGCATGGTCATGGACACAGAGTCCAATTATCTTCTATCATATTAGTCTTAATTAAGTCTTTGCTTATTTTTAATGCCTTTACCTGCAATTCTCTTTTGATGTGCTGCAAAAAAGGAGAAAAAAAAGGCCTCTGCTGCTGACCAGAAGTCAGTCACAAATGTATTTTCCTTTGGCTTTGAGATGACATCAGCCTATTCCAAACATGGCCATGGTCACAGAGTCCAATTATCTTTAATCATTCTGTCAGTCTTAATTAAGTCTTGCTTATTCTTAATGGCCCAATGACTTACTGGCGTCATTAAGGGCCTTGACCATGAGAAGCACTCACGCTTCGGCCAGGCCGCTGCACATTCGAGCAAAGGGCATCTGGTCCCCTGTGGTGGAGAGATAAGCGGCATCACGGCAGGCTGATTCATAAATGATGCGGGAAACGTTAAATGGAACGGATTTCTACGTTACCTTCTGAAATGGCCCCACCAGAGAACCAAGGCTGTACATACTAATGTGCTTTTCACAGGCAGGCGAGATATTTTTTCCAATTTCCATCATCTCGTTTAGCGAGCAAGCTGCGTCTCGCCCTGAAAGGGTCGTTTTCTCCCACTGTTGTATGACGCATTAATGAAGAGTGACACGAAGAGTGCTGAATGGTGTCCACGGCAATGAGCAGTTACCCAGACTGCAACAGCCTCTGCCAAGTCCTCTGCTCTATGGGAAACAGAGCGTAGTGCTATTACAAGTTTTTGTAACCCCCCCTCCCCCCTTTTCTTTCTTTCCTACTGTGAGGTGCATTGTGTTACCTTTGTGTATGAAATGCGCCATACAAATAAAGTTGGATTTGATTTGATGATTTGATTGCCTGCCCTGGCTCTCAATGGTGATTGCGGAGTCTTCGCTTTCCTTAACGTCATCTTAAAGTCGACCATCATCGGTGCCGCGTGACAAACACACTGAGGCCTTCATGTGGTGGGTGCTGATGTCCCCAAATGATTCCAGTTTACCAAACACGACTGCCAGACGCCCACCTTCACTGAAGGACGTTTTACAGGCCATGCTGGGGGAGTTTATGCTGAAGTAGACCTGACAGGAAATTACACACCCAGGCAATAAGGATGCCACGAGGCTGAGACAGCCCTTCGTTAGCGATTACAAAAAGATCACCAATAATCCCTCCTGACATAGGGGGGAAAAAAAAATCCTGCATAGAAGCACTGATTTCCTAATACCACAGATGCACATGAATAAAGATGCTTTACATGAAATGTCCATAATGAAAAGCTGCCACGCAAATGGCATCAATCCCACTTTTGGGAGCCCGCCTCCTATAGCGGAGGAGGACACATCATAATCACCACAGGCTACCAATTCTACGAACAATGTGTTTGCTTAAACTCTGGCTCCAAGCCAGTGGTTACCTAGGAAATTACTAACGTCACCATTTTAGAAAAGTTCTTTTATTATATTGTACAAAATAAACTCAGCGGTTTCGGCTTCTGTCACTATTTCCACCCCACACAGCCTCAACCACGGGAGGAACCTAACTGAGAATACTCTAGAGCCGTCATTTCACTGGGAAAACCAAACAAAAACCAAAACAAAACAAAAAAATGACTTAAAAAAAGAGCACAGACGACAAAAATAAAAGGTGAGCCGACATCAGTTTAGTCAGCCGCCCCGTATCTCGAAAAAAGAGTGTCCATTATCCTGCCCTCGTTTCATGGGTGAGGAGGTCAAAGGTCATTTCTTGGCAAAGGTGATCTTCATGGCACACGTGGCGGTGATGCGGAATCCCTGCAGCGCGTCCTTGGCAACGCCCGCCTGACCCTCGTTCTCGAACTCAACGAAGGAGATGTCGTGCTTCCCAGGGACGAGACGCACCTCTTTGAAACCAGGGAACCTGCGGAGGGCAGAATGCTTATGTTAGAACCAGGAACTACAACAATTACGCAAACAAAAACAACAGAAGATAATCTTTACAACTGACATGTACTATTACTTCACTATTACTACCCCTACTATAGTACAGTTTGGTCACATAACTACCATTCAAGGGGCATCATTTCTTCAAGTACATTGAATAGACCTATGAAGTTAATAAATTCTTCAATAATGTTAAGTTATGCCAAGTTAATCACTTTAATTAAGGATGTCAATATCTCTGTATAGTACCAAGGTTTCTGTTTTTTCATAACCTCCGTGGATATTGTTTCATCATACAGGCAAGAGTTTTTTGTGTACACTTTGTAACTTGTGTTTTTTTGTTGGTTAGTGGCACTAAGTTTAAAACAGACTCCACTTGGGAACACTATAAGTAGTCGAAGTTTCAACGGTGCCTGCAAAACTATAATCGACTTTCAACTATATGTAACAAACAAAAACAACCGAGGAACTTACTGATTAAACAGCATGGATAACATCATCTCGTTGGTTTCCTCGGGCAGATTCGTTAGGAACAGGATGTAATTCGGTGGGTTATCAGGAACCTGCAAGAAAAGAGGATTTACTTCCTTTGTAATAAAAGAACAGGGAGAACACTGAATAACCGTGCCCATTCAGAACACTAAGAATTCTAGGAAATATTTATAGATATTGCCAAGCCCATAAAAGTGCTTTACAGCCAATTATAAATGTAATGTAATCAAAGACCGGGCTTTATCTTCGTCTGGAGCTCACAGACCATGCACCATTTTTCAATATGGACAGGTCTGACGGTGTAGAAACCAAGGCAGCGGCGATCGATATTGGATATACTTGACTATAGGCTGCTCTCCTACGGCTTCAAACTGCAGTAAAAGGACTTACCTGCGTTGCCGGGGGTGGAGGCTGTGATGATCCACCCTGTGTACAGGAGAGGAGGAGAGGAGAGAAGGAGAGGAGGAGAGGAAAGAAGGAGAGGAGAGAGGAGGGAAGAAGGATAGGAGAGAGAGGAGAAAAGGAGGAGGAGCGGAGAGGAGAGGAAAGAAGGAGAGGAGAGGGAAGGAGGAGAGAGGAGGAAAGAAGGAGGAGGAGGAGAGGAGAGAGGAGATGGAGAGAGAAGAGAGAAGTATGAGAGCAAACACACAGTGGGCACCTGCCTTCAGATCTATTAAAAAGCAACTCTTGCCCGTGGCATTGTTAGACCCGACGCTATCTTTACCATACCAGACAGTTCTTGAACCTTCTGATTAAGCAAGGTGCTGATTTTCACACACACACACACACACACACACACACACACACACACACACACACACACACACACACACACACACACAGGTGTTGTAGACTAGAGGAAGGTGAAGGGGTCATTTCCTAGACACAAATCCCCAGGATTTTTAACTTCCCTCTTAATAACATCATCGTAAGTGGCTACACATTCGGTCATTTGACAGACGCTTATATCCAAAAACACCATCAGGTGACTTACACCTACAGTAGTAACATTCTGGGATATATCTTTCCTTATAATGAACCCTAAGGTTTTTTGCAAAGACCTACATATTCTAGCACCTCAGGGAAGTACTACTGTTGCTGTTCCTTAGTGTTATATGTTGTCCCTTGTGGCACCAACAGGAGTAACACTCCAAATATTGTTTTTATTTGATCCATGTATGTATGTTTGTGCGTTAAGTGTACAAGCTACTGGATGACCTTAATTTCCCTCTGGATTAATAAAGTATCCATCTATCTATCTATCAATGACAATAAAGGCTTTTTTATTCTATTCTATATTGTCAGCAGGTGTGGTGGGTCTACTGATCCCTAAGGATATCACAGTGGCAAAGCCAATTGTTTAATAATGTTCCTACCAGAGTGAACATCAGGCACATTTACATTGTAACACCTTCACTGTGCTTCTAGTATCTATAAAGCAATACTATGTAACAATTTGCCACTCTAAGGTATGTCTCTTTACAGGCAACTAGCTGTGACATCAGCTTCAAATTCGTTTTCATGCTATAGTATTTAGTCATGTGAAGGACAGATAAGCCCACCTGGCAATGCACTGCAGTTAGCTCACTAGTGTTAGACTAAAACTTCTTACTGTTAATTAAAGCTGAAATGCTAAATGACAAAAGCAATCTAAAGCACTTACTGTTAATGCCTTCTTGTTGGCGTTGGTTGCCAGTTCATAAGCCTTCTTCTTCTTCTCCTTCTTCTTGTCCTTATCGCCGTACGTTCCCCGCATCTTGGAAATGACCTCCGAGTCCGTCTTAGCGTACTGAATACGCTGCGAACAGAAGAGGAGGAGATATTCCTCACAGTTATAATGCAAAGTGGACACTTCACTTCACTCTTCTGATCCAGGTTAAAGTATCTGACATTATGTTACTGCTTACATACTCCTGTAGGAATCCAAAATGCAAGAGAATACAATATATATCTATATATACACATACACACACACACACTGTATCTATGTAAGTAAGTATATGCCCATAGCTGGTATTCACCTACCCTGACTGTTCTGCACACAAACCCCAAAGTGCAGGCAAACAAGAAACATGAGTAAGATAATAACACAGGATAAAACCAAGAAATAAGTTAAATTAAAGGTTAATAAAAGGGCAGCAATGGCAGAAGCAGTAGTAGCGAACTACTTTTGACTTACATCCTCCTCAGCAACAAAGAAATACAAGCAAGACAGACATGTGAGCATCCAAAAATAGACAAAGTAGACACTGAACTAAAATAAATAACAGTAGCAGTAACAATAGCAGAAATAGTAGTCCCAGCAGAGACAGGACTGGTTAGCAGTCTTGATATCCATTTCCCCTTCATCTGATATACACCTGAACATGTTTGCCAGCAGTAGAGATCTTGATAGCCATTTCCCTTCATCTGACAGTAGTGCTAGCTTCATCTGGTATCCACCTGAACACGTCTGCAGGGCAGGTACTCACCATGGGTTTGTTGAAGAAGGGGAAGCCCTGGAGCTGCCTGAGGGCGTTGGTGGACGAGGCAAGCTCCTTGAACACCACAAACGCCTGGCCCCTCATCTTCATGGTCTTCATCGCCACGATGTCCATGACCTGGCCAAACTGGGAGAACAGCAGGTACAGCGCCCTTTTCAGCTCTGTAGGGGTAGAGAAGTGGCATGGCATGCAAAATTAAAATGCAAGTTTAAAATGGCACGTTTAAATGATCTTGGTTGCATGCCGATGCAAATACCAAAACACAGGGAAGCCTTTGAGCGAAAGGGTTGGAGTAGGCCTCTGGCACGTTTAAATGATCTTGGTTGTCTTTATTATGGACACTAGCTCTTCGCCAGGCTGGCAAAACAACGCTACGTCTACTTCAGGTGACTTCATGCCCTTTTGTGTGAACGGATTCTTGGCACAGTGATATTACAGGTTGCATGCGGATATTAAACAGGCTGGTCTACACTTTTAACCTGGATGAGCGCTCTCCTAACAGGGATTTTACAGACCACAAAAACGCTAAATCGTCTCATACCCAAAAACGTTATTTTGCATTCGCAATTATGGGACAAACTGTAATGACAAGGTTACTTGGCAAACTATCCGGTGCATTGCCATTAGCTAGTAGCTAGCTGGCTAGCCAAGTAAACGTTTCAGGACTGATATGAGGAACACTTACCGTCCTTTTTCACTTTGTCATTTACATTGTTTATGTAAATTGTATGATTAGGTCGTATGTCCATGACTGGAAGGCTTCTGCGAGTAAATTAACTATAAATGAAAGACAGAATGAGAACACATTTTAGACCCATTCATTCAACTCAGCCAGCCACTGATAAACACGCACATGACTCCACAATTCTTCAAATGGGAAATGCTCGAAGAATATGGATAAGAACAGCTCGCTTACAAACAATACATGCATTTGAAATATATATTCATTTGAAAAACATATAGTACAGCTATTGATCTTTTTCTAAGACGCTCACCACACTATTCTTGCTTTGAAAACTCAACCGGAAAATACTGACGCGCGGTCACTACCTGCTCATCAGTCTTTGTGAAAGTTTCAGAATTTCGTAGCGCCATCTTGTGGGATGGAGGGGAGATATCTGGACTGAGAAAAGACTGGTACTGGGTTGCATTAGCAATGTCTAAAGACATTAATCACGACAATACATATTCTAAACGTGCAATAATTTCTAACTTATACAGAAAAAACAGCGACGCATTGCCTCACCAAAATTGCACATTATGAAACGCGTTTATGGCCTTGCTCGATTTGTCCTGTGTCGGGTGCCGTGTGAGTTTATTCTAATGAATTGTTTTGTCCTTTCCCAGCATCCGTTTCTCCACTTACTTCACTGACTTATGAGTCGGTGACGCCGCCAGGTCGGTTATCTTCGGTGAATAAACAACCATGTCAACAAGAAGGGTCAGATAACTTAGCCACACCTGCTGTGCGCTCTTGTCAGAATAACTCATATACAGTGACAACATCCTAGCTTGCAAGCCACACGTCTCACGCCTGATTAACGTTAACGGGAAATCGCAGTAACGTTATTAGGGTTGCCAAGGGCTCAGTGGAAAAGCAGCGAACGGCTAGCCCGCTAGGATAACTAGCGTCAGCTAGTTAACATTAGCTAATTAAGTTCAACATTAGCATAGCTTGTAAGACCGTCCGTAAGACTGGAGTCGATATCGGAGGGGTCTTTCTAATTTAGTGGCTAATCATAAGGTGACCGCCGCCGACAGATAGTTGACCCAGTACATCTTGAATTGAGACACTCGTGAGTCAGTAGCTGGGATGTGCAATGGCATCGGTTCGAGTGGCTGTGAGGGTCCGGCCCATGAACAGACGGTAAGTGTAAAACCAAGCCTTATAGATAATCGTTACCGTTATGTTTAAAACACACAGGGGAAAACATTGCAACCTGGTATTGTACTTGACAGCGAGGGCAACCACCCTGAAGCCATATTGAGGAATACACATTGCGTGGTTGTAGCCAAACTCTTGCAGTAGGTTTGAGCTGTCTTACAACATCATTTAACCAATAGCCCACACAGCTCTCCTCAGTCTATGTAGTGCCATCTTTCGCAAGATAGAGACTTAAAAACTAACGTTACAGTTAATTGTAAGCAAATTGACGTTTGTGTAGACACCTCTGAATTTCACCAGACGTCAAAAGAATAGTGTCACCCGTCAACCTGATTAACCCGTAGGTATCATACTTGTTGCGCTTCTGTGCAGCCATTTATAAAAATATAACATCTCCTGTAAAGGTAGGTCTGCTCGCCTCTTAACAACAACAACAACAGCAACAAATTCCACAAAATGTATAACAATTGGCGAAGTCCTTTTGGATGTTGTTGTAGTTTTTCAAACCAGGAAGAAGTGCTCCTCCAGGGAAACTGGGCCAACTTGTTAAAAACACACGTTACAGTTAATTACAAGCAAATTACAGATGGTAATGAAACTGATGTAGACCCCTCTGAATTCCACCAGATGTGATATGAATAGCGTCACCCATCAGCCTTTTTAACCTGTAGGTTATCCTACTTGGTGCGCTTCTGCGCAGCCATTTGTAGACATTACATATTACATCTCCTTTAAATGGAAGTCTGCTGTCAACAAACAACAACAACAACTTCCACAAAACCTGTAACAGTTGGCTAGGTCCTTTTGGATCTTATCAACAAACTTTTGTGCTCCGTCTGAAAACACTGAGCCAACTGGTTTTGTTTAGACCTGTAATTTGAGGAGTTGTGGTGTTTAGTTCACCTGCGGGAAAAGTTTAATGAATGGTGTCCTGAACTCCCTGTCAGCATTTGGAAGTTGGCTGCCAAAAGCATTGATTGTAGCCCAGTCTCTGATCTACAGTCGTTATTATATTCCAATAGCGTTCTTGTTGGAAAATCTGATGATCATCAAAAGCCGACGCTCGCATATTGTTTTATTGGTTTCTCCAACAGGAGGAACTATAACTGGTTATGGACATGCAGTGACATTAACATCCATCAGTAATGTCTACTGCCTACCGCCAT
Organism: Sprattus sprattus; assembly: GCF_963457725.1. Classification (NCBI taxonomy): domain Eukaryota; kingdom Metazoa; phylum Chordata; class Actinopteri; order Clupeiformes; family Clupeidae; genus Sprattus; species Sprattus sprattus. The sequence goes on from NC_137920.1 coordinate 24,633,941, forward strand.
AGAGGACAAATGTTTTATTTCCATTGAAATTAGTTTCAACCAATAACTCTCAGTGCACACTCCAGTAAGGCCAGTCGATAACAAGAGAGGCGTTTGGGTCTGAAAGGGTGAAGGCTACAGCTGACAGACAGTTGACAAGTGGCATTGTGTGGTTTGAATTTGTAACTGTCTTAGCTCCAACATTACACCAAATGATGTAGACTTTGTCTTCAAATGTTCATGTGTTGTTAGCGCATTGGTGCTAAATGGTAGCATTTAGCCACCAGTTAGCCTAAATGTCTAGCAAAGGCTTGGGCTTACCTTGTGACAGAGGCCTGCCTTTAAGTCTGTTATGGCCCATATAACCATTAAACTAAAAAGAACTGTGCAGCCTTTGGAACCAGCTGCTCTTGCTGTGAGTTACTGGTTGCAGTCTAGAACATTGAGGGGATTCTCTGCTGCGGAGATGGAACCCTCAGATTGTCTGGGAATCAGAATGGAATCTTCAATTTTCCCACTGTGTTCTGGGGCAGTTAAATGAAATCAACATTTTATCTCCAGCTGTCACATGTGATTGGAGCAGCTGGCTTTCACATTCTGAAGGTGCAGAGTGTGGCTGGGCTCTCTCTCTCTCTCTGTGTGTATGTGTGTGTGTGTGTGTGTGTGTGTGTGTGTGTGTGAGTGTGTGAGAGAGAGAGAGAGAGATAGTGTAACTGATTCAATTTCCTGATATTTCAGCACAGTACATGCCTTGGCTTGACTCGGCTCATGCATAGTAGGGTTATGACCTGGCTTGAGTAAACCGCAAAATTCCCTTTGGCACTCCCTTTCTGTTGGTGATGAGTCTGCTCAGGCCCCCCCCCCGGACCCCCTATGTGTGTGTGTGCGTCTGTGTGTGTGTGTGTGTGCGTCTGCATCTGTGTGCGTGCGTCTCTCTCTGTGTGTGTGTATGTGTGTGTGCGTGTGTTTGTTAGAGAGAGAGACACACACTCTGACTCAATTTCTTAATATTTCAGAACAGTACACACATAAGCCTTGGCTTAGGCCAAAGTAGGTTAATAATGATCTGGCTTGAGTTAGACACTCACCAACTGGAATATCACCGAATCGCTAGACTGAACTGCTAGAAGACCTGACAAAATTAATCGCTTGGACTATCTGACATTATGCAGTGATTTATAAGGAGTACAAAAGATATGTATGATTATATAAATGAGTGTGATGGACTATATAAAACAAGGAACATTTGAATGTATGCATAAATGTAGAGACCTATATGTAAGCATTCATTAGCTATCTAACTCTTTAGCTAACTAAGACTAGCAATCTAACTAAGATGATATGAATATTACAGAACTGGTACAAGATATTAACTCACTGAGTTCAAATATATATGAAGATTATATAAAAAAGTATACAACATTTCTGTATATAAATATATGTATTCATACACATGTATAATATATATACACACACACACAGACACATACTGTGTAGGGCTCATTCACAAAATGAAAGTGCTAGTAGGCTAAGACCTGGCTTACGCTAGCTCCAGGTGACCCACCTGATCACCAGGCTGAAACGGTTTTAATACCAAAGCTAAAAATAATCAGTTACAGCACTGCAGTGCTTTGCCAAACATCATGTTGTCTACTCAACACTGATGATTCACAGAAGTCAAGTTCATACATTCAGTTCCAATGAATAGCCAGTCATGCCCTGAATACCAGAGGGCTGTTAGAGAAATGATTTAGAGTCTACGAATCAGATGTCTGTTTGGTATGATGGCCTCATTTTCTTTCATGTTTTCAAAATCAGATTGGTAAATGAAAAACTCTGGCTGATTCCAATATATTTGTTATTGAGGGGTTGGGTTATTTTTTAACGGATGCCTTCATTTTAAAATCGCAACATCGCAATTTCAAACATATGTCAGAGAGCTTTTGATTTGGTTGCTCCTCTGATTCCCTATCAGTTGGTCCTACTTGAACTGCAAAGACCAAGGACAAGATATGTATGTCAGCCATTGCAAAGTAGATGAGCAGAAGTTGACTTCTGGCATTGTGGAGACATTGTAATAGGAAGGATGATGTGGCATCTGGCAGTTAATGTATCCAATTAGGTTACCTGATATCCTCGTGGTTCAACCAATAAGATTACCTGATATTATCGTAGTTCAGGGAAAGGGTCCAGTGAATGCTCCCCCCTTCAGTAATAGGCTCCTACTCCTCCAGGGAATCTAATTAGCTTCCTTGATATTCTTGACATAATGCCCTTTAACCTTACACTTAACTGTTTGTGTGTTTGTGTGTTTTCTTCACAGGGAGAAGGATTTATCAGCCAAATGCATCATAGAAATGGATGGGAACAAGACCACCATCTCCAACCTGAAGGTACATACGGGTAATATGGGGTCACGCTAGCAAGCGACCTAAACATGAACTCCGATATTCCCAGCTGTCATTCACACTGTAGGAAAGACTTTGCCTTTCTTTTTGACTTCAGGCTTTGTGCCAACAATCGGCATCAGTCAATTAAACACAAAATTGCTGTTGACTGTTGGTCAGGCCATCTTTCCATTAATGCAAGGCACCTACTGTAGTAGTGGACCCGCTATACTGTCAAGAGGAAGCAAGAACTTTTACGTTTAGGTCAATGTGATGATCTGTCATAAAAAAAGTGATGTTTAATCAGACATCATAAAGATTTGTTTAGATTTTTGGATTCTTTGTTGGTAAGGGAATATGATAGCAGTGTCACCAAACTGCGTGTAGTTGCTTAAGGGGTTTGCGTGGTAACCGTTCCTACATCTCCTCCCTCCGAGTTCAGTTGGCGGATGGAGTGACGGGCGAGTCCTTGCGGGAGCGGACCAAGACCTTCACGTATGACTTCTCCTACGACTCGGGCGACTGCAAGGGCACCAACTTCGTCTCTCAGGAGAAGGTGAGCGGGGAGCCAGTCTGTTGGTTATGTCATTTCCTGTCTGTTAGTTTTGTCATTTCCTTTGGTAACATTTCATTCTGAAGCTGCTGTTGTCAAGAGGACCGTATAGGTAAGTTTAGAAAAAAAGACAAGCCTGTAGAATTGAACCTTTGGTCTCCCTTTGAAGGATAAGAAGGAACTCCCCAAAATGTATATAATCCCCTTTCCCCAACTGCATGGGCTGGTCAGTTCACTAAGCCTACC